>NW_020799123.1:10879139-10897619 GCF_003259725.1 Athene cunicularia | reverse complement strand
AAAATGTGCATTTTGAGGGGATGCAGCAGGAACTGGAGACCAAAAAAAGCACAGGGAGGGAGTTAACACAGACCTTCCAATTTGCAATTTTCCCCTCAACGACAAGGCTTAAGAACAACTTACTGAAGCTCTCTAATAGCTTTTTCCTTTAACTGTTCAAGAACGATTACACTGAGCCTTTTGGCAGCCACGGGAAAGTAGCTGAGAACTTCGTTGATAATTTATCATCCTTAAGGGGGGAAAAAAAAAAAAATTAAAACCAAACACACCTCACAACCAATCTACTAGAAGCTCATTCTAAACTAACCTTTAAGTTAAACAATCCCCACATACAGCACTGCAGAGCTCTGAGGAGAATGCTAAAACCCACAGCACAACCGTAGTCGGGCAGCAGGTGGTAACAGGTTCTCAGCAAGCTGCTGCCCCCACCGCTGCCTTTTTTTCAGGGGCTGGAATTTTGCCCAAGCTAAAGGGAACCCGGTGACGCTGGCAGTAAGTGCCTGGATCATGCAAGGAAGGAACAAAGCTCGTTTGGCCACAGCTATCGTTTTCCACAGGGGTCTGTGCTGACATTTAATTCAACTCCACAGTAGTTGTACAATTGCCTGCCTGTCTTCACGCTGTAAAACCACCAGAGACACACTAGCTGTAATGTATGTCCCTACAGGTGCCTATTCTGTTCATTTTTACGTTTGAGGAAGTCTGGAGTGTTTTTACTTAGCAAGGAGATTCCTCCAATATTCTGAAGCCGCAAAGGGTCACAAACCCAACCAACAAATAAAAAAAAAAAACAAAACAAACCACACCACACGACGCTCCTTCAGTCTCTCCAACTCTTCCATTTCCAGCTTTCACAAAACCAAGGTTTTAGACAGCCTCAACCAAACAAACAGAATTCTCAGTGTTGGTGGGCTTACAGGCCTTTTTAGTCTTGTGGACAGAGAACAGATGAAAATAAAAGGATTTAAGTCACCCAGCATGGGCAGTTGTTTCAGTCTAGGACACTGTATTCCCGAAGTTGGATCTCCCTCTACCGGCCACATTTTGTGAGTTTACCAGAGATAAGACCACAATTAATTTGGTCTGTGTCCTGGAATGGTTACTGCTGGCTGCTTGAACAGGAAGAACATGGCAAGAGAAGATAAGTTTAAGAGTAAAGTTACAAGGTTAGAAACAGAAGTTTTAAACTTTCATTTTAGGTAATAAAAAAAGTTTTCGGCCTTTTTTTTTGGGTTAAGGGGATGGGGGAAAGGGAGAGGCACATGAAGGAAACAAACCCATGGATATTTAAATGGCTGGTACACTAACAGGGGTAGCAAGGTTTCTTTCTTCTTATTTTTATTCTCCCTTACACAGCAGCTTTCTAATGTATCTTCAAAGTTGGGTGAGAGCTCTCTGCAAAATATGTCCAGTCTGAGGTGCTTCAGGTCACCATTTCTCAAAGTTTTTTTCCTATATCATCATAGTGTGAAAATCCCCCTCTTCTATTTTTCACTGTCTGTCCACCAGAACTCATTAATGATTAATCATCACACGTTCAAAACTTTCATTAAGGGTATGCACAGATGGGAGCAGACAACTTACAGGAGCTTATGAGCTCCAAGAAGAGTGGCTGGGCCGGGAATTAACAACTTTAAGACGAGATCAAAGCAGTACGAGTTGTTGAGGGAAGCTCGGGCAAGATGCAGGTACCTTCTCACTTCAAAAGCAGTGATGTGCACCCAGTGCCAGACTCCAGAGCAGTTTCTGGGTCACAGGCACGGGTTGGCTCGTGGGGACTGAGCTCTCCGGCAGGCTCGAGATTCAGGTGTGCTGTAAGCTAAGACTTGTATTCAAGCCTCCAGAATTAACACCAAGCTAAACCATTAAGCTCCTTGGTTTCGACCATCTCATTAATAACGTATCCTCTGAGGCTGAGGGAAAACGCAATACAGGGATGGGGAAAAAAAAAAAAAAAAAAAAAAAAAGAGACTGATTGCATTTAAGAATTTAAATCATTTTATTGCTTTACCTGCCATTAGGACAATCTATAACAAAAGGAATATAATATAATATATTAGCACATACAGTAAATCAGACTTATATAGTCAGGTAACAATACAAAAATGGTCCTCTGGTTGACTATAGCTCTCTAGGGCAATAGACTTCATAAATTCGCTAAAGGTGGACTAGCAAAAAATTACTTCTAAAGCCCTGAATGTTAGCTAAGGCAAAACTATGCCAAGTGTGGTTTCAAACATATTTAAATTGCACACAAAGGTAAAGCTATAACTGTGATTAATATTTAACTCAGACTTAGCTGATTTATCTTAAAATCTTGTAGGTAAAACTACAAAAGGGAGTAAACAGCAAGCTAAAAAGATGCAGTAGTGAAACTTGATTAGAAAGCCTTATATAAAAAAAATGTGCATTTTTTTTTTGTGGAGCTCTAACTAGTTTACACAGTTTTTGGTGCTTTAAAGTAACACAAAGAACACATATGAAGAAAAAAAACCTGGATAGAGTCAAAACTTAAGAAAACAGTTTCACCATAATAAAAAAAAAAAAAAGAACCAAAAAGGTAGCATTTGCTTACTCCTTAAGGACTCTGGCAGATATTCTCTACTCAACATCTTCTGAATAGAGAACTCAAACCACCAATGTTTAAATCCCATTATTGGGATTTCAGGTTCAGAAATACCCTGAAACCTTTTGTAAAGGCTTGATACCCTCACTATTCTTTTGCATCAAATATCAGACTCCTTCTGGTTATCTACATGCCTGGGAGAAAGTCTGTTGAATTCACATCACCTCAGAAAGGAAATAAAATGAGGGCTCCATCATTAGAAGTAGTTGCACAACAAATGCAAAACTGCTTGCTGTCACTCCCAAATACAAACCTACGCTACGTTATATAAATTACAGTTTAAAGGAAACCTTAAAAATTACCTACCATTATTGAACCGTGGAATTCAGTAAAAACTTTTGGGAAGTATTGGTGCGCACGGAATAATGGAACACAAAGCTGGTAAATACTGAAATACATTTAAGACTCCGCAACATATTGAACTTGGAAAAGAAAGAGTGAGTATGAAATATGTGTCATGTAAATTCCATAAGTAAGGAGAATGCACCTTTTGTATTTAAGCTAGATTTATAATTAACAATTTTAAAAATTATGAATTGACCGATTAAAAAACTTAAAATAACTGAGTGTTGCAGGAAAGTTAAAACATTCACTTTTTCTGCCTCACATTCTCTACCAAGAATAATGGCATCTATACAGACCAGCAAGCTTGCCACCTGCAACTGGTGCTGGCCATAAATACTCAACATTTATTTTCCCTGGTAACAAAGGGTCACCTGAACCGATGATCTTTTTTTTTTTTTTTTTTTTTCAAAAGTCAACTGAGGAATACAAAGCAAGCAAAGAGTCGCAGGGAAAATAAAATGTTTGCTTCTGACTTCTACACCAATCTAAGTACTTGAACATTACTAACAACCAGACAGCCGCACCATTCTTACACCAATCTATGTACTAGAGACCAAAGTTAGGCATTTAATGTAACATTTGGTTCTTGCCACTTTGAACAGGAAGAGTTTTAAATGGCATATCTACCGCTGAAGAAAGAACTAGAAAAAAAAAAAATATCAGTTGCGGCAAGTCAGCAAATTAAGTAACAACTGCAGTAGTTCACCAGAACTATTAACCTTGAAAGCTTTGATTTACACTTGACAAAAACGTAACTAAGCAATCTTAAACCAGCAGACACAGGAACAATTATACTGTTAAATTCCAACTGTGGCTTTCTTAGCAGCTGATGCCTCACAATTGAACCCAGGATTACAGTACCCAAAATAAAAATGAAAAAAAGAAAACCCCAAGCCCCAAGAAGCTCAAGTACCAGGGCAGCTCTCATTCGAAAAGAAATACAGCAGATTATGACCACAACCTTAAAATCTGTCCGACAATTTGAGAAACACCTTGAAAATAATTTCTCCCCCCCTCCTCTGCTGTCACCTCCCCACTCTATGGCAACCGGCGTGGTGGCAGGAGATCTTTCCCTCGCTGAAGCAAGGCTGCGCTCGCCTGAGTTGGACACTTGCACAGAGAGAAGCCGTAAGAGCAAACGTCTCCATAGAACTTTTTCTATTAATTTAATGGGACAGAGAGCACAGAACTAATATGCTCTAAATTAAAAATAGTGCCATGATAAGCTTTTTTTTTTTTTTTTTTCCTTTTTTTTAAACAGACAGGAAGCTGCAAATGCCAGTGGCGATGTGGCTCTGCACAAGGGTAATAAAGCAGTCTGCATTCGTGAAGCATGTTTCGGATAGGGAGGGAGGTTTCAGACAGACAGCGATACAAAACTGTTGTACTGCTGGATGTTTCGCTTGAGAATATCCGAGCACGGACCCAGGACTCGTTCAAATCGGGGTCGATCAAGCTTTACACATTTCAACAGGCCACGAGCAACAACTGTGGCAGCACGGGGACGGTTCATCAACAGAGCTATTTCACCTAGGGCAACAGGAAAGTGCAAACAGTGTTAAAAAAAATAAAATAATAAAATCAACGTGCAAAGAGGCGACGCAATTACCCTGTTGTATTTCAAACTGCTGCAGGAATTGAGCAGAAGGTAATTGAGGTTTTAACACGGATCAGAGCAAGTATTTATATAGTTACATTAGCAGCAATTGTGAAGGCAGTGTAAAAAGACTGCTTGAGGAACTGAATGAGGATTTTTTTTTAATTAAAAAACCCATCTGCATTCAAGCCTCTCTGAAGGAGGAGTAAAGAATTTTCAACATTGGTTCCATTTACGAAAAGGTCATGTCTCAAATAACAACTACTTCTTGACGAGGAAGATTGTGTGATTTTTCTAATATGTAAGGTATGCTACTGTTCAATGCTGATATTTCTCGGAAACTCGGGACACTGAGACCAGCACAAGCCTTTGACCCACAGCTAGCCAGAATCAAGGATCTGACTTGGCCGTGGGGCTGTGGAAGATGAGTATCTTGAAGTCTCAGATTCTCATTTCATAAGTTATGCACAAACATGCCCAAAGCTTTGTTACAAATAACTGTCACAACTCCTAAACAACGTATTTGGAAATGAAGTTTTCAACAATCCCCTGTTTCCATTGGAGACGAGGGCTTCCCCCCAACACTTCCAGCAACAAGAAAGAAACCACAGCATCAACACCAGGGTTTGTTTTTAAGCAGTTGGGTTGCTTATCTCCATGTTCAGGACTGAGGAAAGACCTCACAGTGCTCCTTGGAGAATAAGTTTGCCTGCATTATCAGAAGGCACATTCAAAAGAAATGAGAACTTTTCCTCTGTGCCCAATTAAAACTCTTGAACTCACTAGCCTCCAAAACACAGGCTCGCAAAAGAGTAAGTAGGTGCTAAGGGAGAGTCAAACCCCTGGGGGACAGGTCTGCAGCACCTGAACACTAGAGTAGAGATAATGTTTAGTTTAAGAGTGGGAAACTCAAAGAGTACACATCAAAGGAAACACTAGAAGAGACAAAGGACATACACAGAACAAAAAATCTAGTACTAGATACTGAGCTAAGCAGACCTTTGGTCAGATCCAGTTACTATTAGTGCACTCTTGAGTACATCCCCCTTCAGGCCTTGCAACAGTGTTTGTTGATTACATCATCTACAAAGCAGAGGAACTGAACAACCAACAGGCTTCAGCAAAGGGCTACTTAAGAGTAATAAAGGATCCACCTTAAACAGGAGAAAAATGTCAGGCTTTTTGTTTGTTTTGAGAGAGAGGGGGAAGTATTTAAGCATTAAGTAGTAGATTCTAAACAGGTTGCTTGCTTTGTTTCAGAACTGCAAGCCACTTTTCTTCTGAACCCAAAATAAGGCCACCAGGCACATACTGCTAGATACTATTACATTATACTGCAAGAATGCTTCCTGAGCATACGTATCCAGTCTTTATCTGTGACCCAAAATAAATCAACATGCACCAGATAAGTGATTAGTTCCATGTGAAGGTTATTTCAAAGTCTTCACAACTAACTACTTATAATAGGTTCTTAACCTTTTTATTTGCCAGCATACTTAAGTGTTTTCAAGCCAAAGCAACTTACATACCACGTAACTTTTAGGTGAGTAAGAACACCTTCAACAGAAGGAGAAAAGACCCTGATCTGCACTTGGGAGAGCACACGCAGAGAACCGCAGTTTTGTGGTCTCCAGTACAAGATGCTGACAAAGCAGAGCAAATCCAGCAGTGCCACCCAGATGGTTTGGGGACTGCAGCACAGGATGTACAAAGAGACGCTGAAAGAGCTGCATTAGTCTGAGCTGGAGAGAAGAAGACTAAGGAGGGAATCTTATTGCTGTCTTCAGCTACATAACGAGTGGTTATAAAGACAAAACTGACTGCTCTGCACAGTGAAAAGTAGGGAGAAAGCAACAAGTTGCAGAACAAGAAATTCTTGTTGAGCATACAAGAAAATTATTCACAAAGCCGGTTAAACAGTGAAAGAAATTGCCCAGAGAGGTTGTGGGATCTCCACCCCTTGGAGACACAAAAGGCTCAACTGGACACAGCCCTGAGCAAATTTCAAAGCTAGCTCTGCTCAGAGTAGGGAGGTCAGACGAAATCATCACCAGGCCCCTTCTAAATTAAAATATTCTTGAACAATCACATTTCTGTGATAAACGAGTGAAACCACAGGAGTTAACCAAAACAGTACTTAAGCAAATCTATCCCATCACTGTCATCAACACAGCGCAGGTAAAATGGTGCCCGTGGTGTATGTAATCACAGTTGTCACTATGTAACTCACCAAAATAATCAGAAGGTGCCAGTCTGCCCACTTCAACAAATTCTTCATTTTCTGATCGACGCTGTAACACTGCAGCTGTGCCCTTTAATAAATCACAGCAATTAAACAACTGGAATTTCCAGCATCACCTGAAATGTTGAATCCCACAGGGAATCGGCTGCTTTGCAGAAGTAACTGTTATGATGTCTCTGTCTTAAACCACTTCACAGTGCTTGCATAGTTCACCAGACTGCCCTATAAAAACAGCTGGTCCTCCCTCCTCTCCAAGCATAAAATGTCTTGGGTATTTACGTATCCACTGCACTGATTTCTTCCTGGTTTTCCTCATGATACTAAGAATATTATGGTATGACTAGCAAGAAAAACAAACAAATAACCCAGACAGAAGACACTGATACCAGTAGCAAGACATTACTAGCTATCTAGAATGGGTCTCTAGTTCTCTGAAAATAAACTGGTTTCAGTCAAACTTGTAACTTTTCCTGGAAGTACCATTTGTAAAACCAGCAAAACTAAATCTAAGCTTCTGCATGTCCAGCAATATTATATTTCTTTAGGGATTCTCTACAAAGTACATTCTAACATGTCATTTTTCTCCAAATGTCTATTTAATGGCAGAATAAGCCACATTAAAAAAAAAAAAAAAGAAGCAGCAAAGTTCTGAGCTTCTAATTTTGACCTTCCTTACCTCCAGGATAATGAAGAACTCATCTCCTGGTTCTCCCTGGACCACAATCTTTTGCCCATCTTCAAACTGTACGGGTTCCAATGCATCAGCTACAGTGAGACGCTCCCACTTGTCCAGAGATTCTGTAGAGTTAATGGTTCATTAACAGAGTATCTTTTCAAGGCACAAATTGTATTTTTTGCTCTGTCTTTACATAGGTCAACCTGTATAAAGGTCAAAGGTTTACAGAGGTCAACCTATTTCTGCTGACATTTGTGCATCAGGTATCAAGATGTGAATCAGAATTATTTGGGAATGATGCAGAAAAGCAGGACAGGCTTTGGAGTCAGTTTTAACAGATTATCACAAAAGCCTGTAATCATTATAATGCTGAATAACAGCTTTATCAGATTATGGTCACTTATTCCACTTCAGAACAAAAGTCTTCTCACTTACCCAATATAGATACTTTACTAAGGAATTCCTCATACATCTTCCTCTTTCTCAAAGTACTCCCCTACAAAAAAGAAAAAAACAAACCCAAGCAAAGTAAGTTTGCTTTCTACTTCACGTTTTACACGATGCTTCAAATAAAACTCAAGACAAAAAAAAATTTAACCAGACATACCGCATCCTGTCTCAGATCCCAAACCCACAAGATTAAGTGTTTTCAAATTTCATTTCAGAGTTCAGCAACCTTCATGAAGCACTTACCATTTATTGTAGCCTTAATGTTTCTAAAATGCATTCTAACCGGATAATCTTATCAAAATTCAGAACACCAGCTTGAGTTAGTTACAACTGTTGTTCACACATACTACTTACAAACAGCAAGATAAATGCAGCACAGAACTGAAGTGTTAACCCATTTTTAGTCCTGTTTAATACTGCACTGGTATTTTTTTCAATAATGCAAAATTTCCCATGGCCCCAAGCCTGATAAATGAATGCCAAGTGATCAGTTCTCTGATTACAAAAGAGAGATAGCCAGATTTTTAATAAATAACTCCAGCAAATGACAGACACAGGTAGAAGGTCAAAGGACCAGTATAAGTTGAGTGAATAGTAAAGCCAAAAGCATAATTCCAGGTCACGCACGCAGCTAGAGTCAACAGCAAAAGCCACACATCAGCTAGAAAAATACTTGCCATCAGGATCCTTCGATAGCTATCTCTATCAATGCCCCACAACTTCACATTCGTCTTCGCTTTGACAGTTGCAGCACGGGGAGTTCCATATATAAGGGCAAGTTCTCCAAAGCTTCCACCCTCCCCGACGCTGGTGGCCCACTCGTTGTTCACATAAACCTGAAAGGCAGCACGTGGTGGTGAGCCAAGGCCCGTGGCACCTTGTCAGCTGCTCAAGAGACAACATGAAGCCCCTGCTACCCCTAGTTCCTTTGTAGTAAAGGGAAATTCTCATGTCTGTACAGCCACAGTTGACCATTTCAGAGTTTTATCAACACTTCACAGCCAACCCCAGCCCCAATTTTTACTTTCATCTACAAAAAGATTCTTCTACATCACGTGCACAGAGACTACACGCTCAGACTGCTCAGACCCTTTGACAGGAAATAAAATCCCAACAAAGTCTCTGTCAGAGAAAGTTGTGGATTAGTTGGACTGAAAAAAAAAAAAAAAAAAAAAAAAAAAAAAAAAAAAAAAAAAAAGCCTGGTCATTCTTAAAACCTGTCCCACACTTCAACTGGACTCCACCCTGTACTCGTAAAGCATTAGTATTGTGCTGGTGACTGAATCATTCGTTATGAAACCCAACACAACCCACAGTCTGTGCAGCCAGACTGAGCCATTAAGCAGCAAGGAGGCTCCAAAGCAAAACAAGCTTCTACAAGTAGAACTTTTTATGAGAACAGCTGCTAAAGGAAGGACCCATAGAAGAGGCCTCAGAAATACCAGGTTATTCTTCTGCTAGGAATGAACATGTCATTAACATATTACTGATAATGCTTACATCCATTTCTCCTTGATCAACAACATAGAAGTTATCACCTTCATCACCTAAAGAAGAAAACAAAAATTGAATACACACTAAAAAGAGTCAAACTATGCAAGCATTTCTGTCTCACAACTAGCATCTCTGTCAGCTTTGCTGTTTAGAACCTAACAAGGTTGGCAGAGACAAGTTTTGCACAACTTATGGGGTGAAATTTCACATTTTGCTATTTCACACTCCTCTCAGCCTGTGCATCTACTGGTATGTGGGAGATCAGCAGCATTTCCAGGATTACTGGAAAGGTGTACCGGACCCATGAACTGACAGTGTTCTACAGAGCCATCGAATGACAAGCTTTCCAAGAGGTAAGATGTGCAACAAGCCCACATCTTCCTACAATGGCTCCAGCCCTCACCTCTGCATGAGCTGTGCTTCAGATAACACAGCAAGAAAGGGTCAGCGCATCTAATTTTTTTTATATTCAAAAAAACCACCAAAAAACTAACAAGAGCGCTAGGCCAGAGTCTGCTCACCATCTCCAACTTATTCATCAATGTAAATGTTGTCACTTGCCTTGCTGTATGACAGTCTCTCCTGCGATGTAAGTGACGGGGAACATTGCATCGAAGATGTCACTGAAGAGAAGGGTATCACAGTTAGAGAACTGCTCACGCAGCTGCCACGCATTCATACAACCCTACCTCCCACCCATCAGCACTCTTCCTGTAGCCTCTGTACAGTTACACCGACTGTTGTAAAGAGGCCGTGCAGCTTTGTGCGTTATGACACATTTAGTTCTTCTGAAGCTTGCACTTTAAGAAACTGTCTTTACAAAGATTCATTCCTACCTTCTTTCGTTATCATCAAGATGGGCAAACAGCACGTTCTTCTCAATAGCTTTTGCCAAAGCAGCCATAGTCTTATAATCTTTTGGAATAACCTAAGATAGAACCAGAAAAAGTGATTAATTTTTTGCAAGAAAAATTTCTGCATTCCATAGGGTAAATAAATTGCTACAAAACACTAGCTGAGTTTTTCCAGTTTCTTTCAAGCACTACAGAACTAAAAAAGAAAGTCAATATTTACAGCCAGTTTGTGCAGAAGGTAAATAAAATCTTGTATTATTTTATGCAACTGTAAAAAGCATCATTCCATGCTAAGTTTGTAAGTACTTCTGCAAGAGTACAAGTATCTGTTCAACTTGGGGTTTCCTACGAATAGCAGCAGGTCTGCTCTGCCACTGGGCTAAATGTAATGTTGCTGCAGCTGTCGACTAACTGGAAGCACTTTATATATATGATATATAAATATATGTACATCTAAATATATATTACTTCAAAGGGAACAGGTCTAAGTAAAGCATAAATGGTTTAATTGCAGGACAGTTTATTCTAACCTCCAGTTAAACAGCTATACACAGAGGTCTTTTTTTTTACAGTTATCACAAGACTCAACAGGCTACAGGAGCTTTGCGTTAAGACACTGGATAAAAGTTGGTCTTGGATTGCAGATGCGATTTCTAGCAATGTTTAAAAGTTAGAGCACCTTTCTAACATATGATGCAGCATCCTCTTCTGTATAGACTTCTGCACTGATGGCCCCACGCCTTCTTCGACCCTTAACCACAGGGTTCATAGGAGGAGGAGGAGAGATTTCATCCTCCCGTGAGTCTGAGCGTGAACCAGACTTCTGTTGATTCAACAACTGTTTTGTTTCCTCCTAAACAGGAAGGAAGACATGTTTGTGTCACATAATCCAGTAAAGAAAAAAAAAAAAAAGTCGTTATATATCATATTCCAATTTAGCCTGCCAATGCAAAGGAGCTTCCTGTGTACTATTACTCCCACACTAAGGCAAACAGGAGACTACAGCAACCAAGATCAAAGGCCTTCCAAAACAGATGGCAGATATGCCTCTCATTCATAACATTCGTATCACAATGGTGTTTATTTTAATGTTACACTAATAGTTAAAGAAATTAAGAAGTTTAAACAAGTTGATTCTAGTTTCCACTAGTCTATTCAACAGGCAATGAAGACATTCTGCAAATGCTAAAGACATTTTCCCGACTGTAAACCCAGCAGTCCTGTCCCTCAGCTGCGAGGTGTTAAGCCTTTTTCGATTTGAAATGCAGAAAAACGATTCCTCAGAAATCCATGTTACAGGAGAAGCTTCTAAAACAAGGTCAAGTCATGGACCAACTTGATACTCAATAACCAACAGTTATTTTAGGAGAAAGAAATATGAACACTGCTTAC
The DNA here is from genome assembly GCF_003259725.1 of Athene cunicularia. Classification (NCBI taxonomy): domain Eukaryota; kingdom Metazoa; phylum Chordata; class Aves; order Strigiformes; family Strigidae; genus Athene; species Athene cunicularia. The sequence goes on along the minus strand of NW_020799123.1, from coordinate 10,885,943 downwards.
AAAAGAGCTGGAGGAAGGATGCTAGAGGCCAAACAGTAGGGGTTTTTTTCTGCAAACTACAAATTTGCCAACTTTACACAATGTTACACATTTCCCTTATTTCCCTCAGTTACCTGTTCTGCTGTGTTGTAGTGATACTGTAGAAGACTACAATAAAATGAAGTCTAACTACAATAAAATGAAGTCTAACTACAATAAAATGAAGTCTAACTACAATAAAATGAAGTCTAACTACAATAAAATGAAGTCTAACTACAATAAAATGAAGTCTAACTACAATAAAATGAAGTCTAACTACAATAAAATGAAGTCTAACTAACCTGACACACAGAAATTTGATTCTTCTATACATCAGAAGATTCACCTTCATCAACTAAAATCCGATTAAAACCAAAACAACCTTGGAGCCAGAGCATTTGCATCATAACAGCTCAAATGACTTTCCCAGCGTTAAGGAAACAGGGTTTTGGAACATGCCTTAAAAGAACAAGGAGTCATCTGTTCCCTGTGAGCTCCTGGCACTCTGAAAAGCTGGGTTTGTCCCAGTGTCCTTGATGAAACCATCCCCTGTCCAGGCGGGCAGCTCGCTGCTTGGCTGCCACGCTGCCCCCGGAGATGCACGCGGCTATGTATAACACACCAGCACTTTGAGGAAAGGGACATCAGATAACCATTACACTGTGAGTTTACATTTTACACCTCTCGGATGGCTGAAGAGCAAGCACTGATCCACCGACTTACATTTCACTTCCTGCTTTTTGCCCATTGATAAAATAGTGCTACATTGCAAAATGATGGGAGCAAACCATATTTAAAACTTCGCTTCTGTCTTCTGATTTTAGAGAAACAAGTCTCAACGGAGATGAAGTTAAAAATAGCTTGAGCAGTAGTAAGTGTTCACTTTAAACTGCCTCCCTACAAAGCGGGCAACACCACCAACCACAGAAACATACTGTTCGTTCACACACAGAATACTTAACCCAGGAAAAAAAAAACACCTTGACACTCTTTAAATAAGTGAACACCAGCTGCTGTGTTTTTTCCAGTATCACATAAAATACGGAGATCTAACTTTCTGAGTTAGAAGCACTTCAGGAGCATTTAGCAAGGGAGCTGTGTATCAAAACACTGTTCAGCAAGAGACTCATCAGGGTAATGACCCACTCAAGGAATGAGGAAACTGCACTAACAGTAAAAAAAACCTGGTAACTTCTGCCTGATCTAACATTACTATATTAAAAAGTATGTTAAGATAGGGCATGGACACAGAAACAAGTTACAGGTGGGTAAGATAATACATTAACTTAAAATATACCACCCATTCTAAATAGTCTTTATAAACACCCATCAAGAGGAAGATTATTGATGAATGAGTGTAATCTCCATATATTCACATTACACATCAAAACACTGTGCCATGGAGTGCCGTGCTAAAATCTCACTGTTGTCACAGCAGTAGTTTTTCATGTATTCGTCTTTTTTAAATAGACCTTTTATAATTTCCAGTATTAAACCACGTTACACCATCAGATCACAGAAAAGTTACACCAGAAACTGAAGAAAGAGTGGCAGTTGTCACTCTCAGTTACCTTACAATTTAGCCGGTGTTTATGAGTGAGAAAAGGTATTTTGTTCAGGTTTAGAAGCTCCTCAAACTAAACACATAATAGACAAAGGCATTCATTTTGCTCTGTGCTGATCAGTATAACCATTACCAGGATTTTCTAAAGGGTTAGTAATAAAGTTAGCCTATTTATTACATCCAAGTGTTGATCCTGGTCTTTCAGCTGATCAAGCACTTCAAAGTTTTCAGTGTCAGTGACCACTGACTGTAAATTTTATTCTTCCTGACAAGAAACAGTTACTAAATCCATTTAAATTATTACAAGTGAGAACTATTAAAGTGATGAGACTTCACATACTCATATGTAAGTCTATCAGCTACTGAAGACAACCTTCACCATTTCAGAATTATGTTTTACACTGTATAGTCTGGCATCTGGTAATTGTCATTACATCAGAAACAGTCTCAATTTCTGGCTAATTATTATTTAATTTATATCAGCTCTCCAAATATTAAAAAAAAAAAAAACCAAACACACACTCAGGAACTAAAGAAGCAGTGTTGAAATTCTCAACTGCACAATATATCCTTCTTAACTACCATGTTTTGCAAAAGAAACACTTAAGAAAATAGGAAAATATTCAGGCATGTATCTGTGGAGGCAGGGCAGGTGGTGGGGAAGGGGTACAGTGACTAGATATCAATCACACTTCATAATTCCAGCTCTCTATAAAGCCCAATATGCACATAACTGCATTACACACAATATTTCAAACATGCACTTACTCCAGCGGACAGCCATGTCCAATATCCAAGATCCATCTGGCAGGCTGTAATAATGATCTTTACATTAAATTTCCATAGCTCAGACTACATTACACTGCCAAGCACAGCACTGGACAGCTATTAGCTTTTAGTATGCATTGATGTTACCAGACATGTTTGCACAGCCAAAAAACAGGGGCCTTAGTACACCGAACAGATAAAATTAAAACATTTATACAATCAATGTGTAGTAATTAGATTCATGTAACAGCTTTCATAACTCGGAAGAAGACATGTGAATTCCTATAGTAGCTACCCCAATCTCAGAGGCAGTAATTTTAATGTTTCTGAACATAAATTCAAAAGCATGTTTAAATGTCTTCAGTGTATTTTAATAACATGACAGTGAATCAGCTCTGTGTTTGCGCTCTGTGGAAGAGATGACTTGTCAGGATAACTAGAGAGAAAATAGCAACCTCGCTTCAGTTTTAAATGGTGTTCCTTCAGAATTCAGTTTCAAAAAAAAATAAAAATACTGTATCTCAACTTCAATTTCATCCAGCCGAACAGATTAACAGATTTAGAAAGTATAATAAAGCAGAGCAGCTTTTCAATAAATATATAACAGACATTACTTTTGGAAAGTGACGGAGATTCCATTTCAAATATTTTTGCTTTACCAGAGCTAAGTACCAGGTTAGAGCTGGTTAATAATAGTACTTAACATTTATGCTTTCCAGACACGGATGTCAGAGGAGTTCACGTAGCACAGGATGTTCACTCTCCTGTTACTTGATAGCTATTAAGGTACCACAGTACCTGGTTAAACTAAGACCAATCCATTAGACTCAATAGTAAAATTACTGAAGAGAAAGCTGCAGCAATTTTTAAATTCAAGAAGGCAAGAAGAAAAATGCTACGGTTTCACTTGCAGCTATAGCTGCACTAGTGGGCATGCATAACCCATGGCAACACCACTCATAAAAGAACCTGACCAAAACCGTTAAGTGTAATTTAAAGGGAAAAAACATTACTAAGCGTTTTTATTTTTACCTCCCTTATAGGCTGAGTACTTAGCTTATTTACACCAGAATCAAATCATCAACAGTTATTCAACTCCTGAATACATGTGATTAAGTTCAGAGCTAACTTCTTGTATTGCTGAAAACAAATTAAGTTTCCTTTAATCTTAAAAAAACGTGTGTTAACCATAAATCCACTACACAAAAGCATCCAAACATTCCTATTTTATATCCTTATGTATGGATTGGTTTAGTTTATTCTAAGTGCAGTAATGCAGTTTACTTTATAAAGCTTTATATATCAACACTTGTGATGACGTTTTAAAAATTACCAATCTATCAGTACTTAGAAACTCGAGAATCCGAGGTGGGGAAGGAGGCACATTAACAGGCAGGGACTGGATTTTTAAGACCTGATTACTACCTGGTTTGCTGCTGGCATTCTCTCAGAAATAGAATGTACTCAAGATGCAACTACCCAAAAAAAAGTCAGAGGTACCATGGAGTTCTTGTTCATTTAGTAAGCAAAACGTTCCTCAAACACATTGTGTGTTACAGGAGGGTGGTTTGCACTATTTAGTCATTTTCTAGTATCTACCTTGAACACTTCTATTAAAAGATGATTTCCACTAGACCTATTTATGCTCCCTAGTGTTAATTTCTTTCATTTTTATGTCAGCAAGTAGTAAGTAGCTAGAATAAAAATAAGAAAAAGCTGTAACTCCCGTATACAAGTACTGCAAGCAGCACCTGCCAATGACTGCTGTAGGAGGTCACAGCTACTTTATTTACTAATTGTGTTCTGAGTGGAGTCACTGTACCTAACTTCTCCTCCGCATGAGCCTTTAAAACCTCCCATTTTCATAGCAGCTTTCCTATCAGCTGAGATATCAATATATAAAATGAACAGTTCAAAAGAATATGAAATCACCACTTCAAACACGAGCACCAAGATGACAAAATGCTTTCCAATCACAAGATCCCAGAATGCTTCCAACAACAAAACCACCAAAGAGACCTTGAGGACAAACACAAGAGGAACAACAAAGCAAAACCCCAACACCAAGTTCCCAAGAGAAGGCAGACACAGGCTCGCTCTCCTACAGATTTGGAATGCAAATACTTGTGTCTGACTTCACCTAGGCCTGGGTAGCTACCACTGGCTGACTACTGCTGCGCTGTACCCAAATGGCTCTAAACCATTTGTCTCAACAGAAGAAACCAAATGCCTGTTGCAGTGTCTAACCAAGGTCAAACGCCACGGTTATCATCTAGCTGCAGGCATAACCGCGTGGGCTCTTCTCTTAGCTTCTGTGAGTAAGCGTGAGGCAGGGATTACATCTTCATCCCAGCTGGGTTAAGACTCCTTGTCATTTTACATTCTGCCCTGCATGCTTTGTTATGACAGAGGTGCTTTTAAACCCTGATCAACTGGCCTGAAGTACTGGAAAACAGGATTTATTTTCCAAAGGCATCAGTTCCCATTTCAAACAGCCAATACAAGCACTGGTCCAATCTGACACTCAGCCTCTAAATCACAAAGAGATGATGTACATTTATGTTGTTCCACTCCCCTCCCACCACATATTTTTTACCTTCTCCAATCTTTCAAAATATTCTCTGAGGAATCCCATGGGTCTTTCAGGTCTCACTGTGCATAACTGTACAATGCAATCCTTCAGAAGTTGCTGGATGTTGTGTTTTTGGACGTAAAGTTCACATTCCCGAAGACTACGCTCCTCCTCACTACTGCTGCTGCTAGAAGCTGCCATTGCTGAAGAGAAGGGAAAGAGAAGGTTAAATAACAAGCAAAAGTGAAAATCCTGATGCCCAATATAGTCAGGCATGTTATGCTGCCTAAAAGAAAGTTATGCTGCATTATCATCGTACTGATAACTCAGCACAAAACTACCTTTATCTCTAAGACTAAAAACTAAGCAAAACCATGAAAGAAAAAGCTATGAACTTACTTAGCACCTGGGAAGAAATAAAAAATCTGGGTGCTCTGTAGCCACAGGCACAAAAGGAAAAGCATTTGATTGAGCTGGGAAAGCTTCAGCAATTCAAGCCCTGCGAGCTCAAAGCCAGGGAAGCTTCCACCTGAACTTTCTGCTGATTAAACCTACTATTTTGTAGGACTGGAGCTCAGTGCACAGAGCTCTACAGTCTGTATGGGGTCATGGGGATGATGACCAGATCAGTGGGTGGAAGCTGGGAATCCGAGAGGCCGATATAAAAAGTATTAGGAAGTGGAACGTGTTAAGGTTGGAGCCAAAGCCAGTTCGCCAAACGCCAAGTCAGGGTCCACTAAGGGAAGTTATGGGATTAGGTGTGTTACTCATAAAAAGCTACTCTCCAGTTTGAACTGGTCCATACCTCATAACTATACACTGCAATCCCCAAAATATTTTTGTCAACTGTAAGTAATCACAATTACTTCTTTAAACACATCTGTTACGATGCCAGGTTTTCAAGAGGCTTTAAAATTATAGTGTCAGCTGTATATTTTAAAAAAATATTCTTAAGAAGGTTTTTTCCCCCCCTTCCAGGTAACAGAACCATTTTAAAATATATTTATATATATAAACATTTCACGTCATTTTTTTCAGAAAGCAATTAACACTGAGACAGCTTATTTTTTGCAGAAAGCAATTAACACAGCTAAAGAAACAGGAAAGAATTTCTCAGGGCATTTTTGATTAAAGTTACCTGGTACAGGGCCAGTGAGAACAGCTTATGAATATGCAGTAAGGTATGTTGATCCCAGGATCAGCTTTTGAAAGGGGAAAAAAAAAAATGGATTCAGACAAAATAATTTTGAGAAATGACAAGTCACTGAAAAGCCAAGCGGTGCAGTCATAGTATGAGTTTTATCCTAGTGAGGCAGCAGATAGAGAAACACAGACGACACAGGCAATATAACACGGTGTGCCTCTGAATTATGCTCCTAGAGATTACAGGGGGGCTGCAGTTAATACGAAATTGCTCACACTTCAAACAGGTTTCATTCTTGTCACAGTTAATCCCCGCATAAGTACGCACAGGCAGATGTATGATGTGTTGCATAAACACCAAGTATAGGCTTCCCATGGACTGCAAAAGTGCCTTAAAAGTTCTCCAGTTACTTCTTTTGTTTTGACAGCTCGCACAGTGAAGGTCAGTCCTAATTAACAGCCCCAGAGAAACTCGGTGGCTCCATGACAGCCTACTAATTACAATCTATGGAAAAAGCATCGCCCTGCTGACAGACGGCACACCCGGGCCACGGCTGCTCACGAGAGCTGCAAGACCAGTGCGGAAAATACTAAAGAAATCGTCAAAACTCCAGCATTTTTGCAAGGTTTTGCAAACCCGAAGCTCTCCGGAGCCCCGTAACGTAGGGCTGCCCCCGGGCTGCCGCGGACCGCCCGGGCCCGGCCTGCCCGCCGCGGGGCTGCCCTGCCAAGCCCAGCC
>NW_020799123.1:10868734-10879089 GCF_003259725.1 Athene cunicularia | reverse complement strand
CCCGGGCCGGCCCCCGGGGCGGAGGGAACCCGCCGGCTCTGCCCGGTGCGGGCCCTGTCCCGCCAGCGCCAGGGCTCCCCGAATCCTGCGGGATAGCGCTGGGTTAAACAGGGACAGAGCCGCGGCCTTGGCACCGCCGGGTGAAGAGATGAGAGACTTGGGGAAGAGGGAGGAACAAACTGTGTTCGAACTTGGCAAAGATTTCGCTGTAATCGGTTTAAAATCCGCGTGCAGAATTATTTCATGTGTCTGCGGCTGAGGCGAGCCGCTCGAGTCCCTTCGCTTTGTGAACTCGAAGCCTCGAAGAAGTCACCGAAGATCTCGGCTGCGCTGGCCGGGAGGGACAGACCCCTCCGGGACTGGGGAAGGTGCGAAGTGAACCCCAAATCCTGCGTCTGCGAGTGTCCTTAGGACTGAGAACATAGCCCCGTTCTGCACCTCGGTGTTACGGCTGCCGTGAGAGCGCTTCAACCGGAATTCAGTGCTTAACTCATCAGGGAATCAAGTAACATACAACCAAAACAAGTAGTTGAATGTATACTTCGAGATGAGACGATACTGGGGCGGTTGCAATGACACGACGAGCCGTCAAGAACTACCAGCCGTGGCGTTTCTTGTTGACTAGTTCTCATATTAAAGAAATAAAGGATAACAGCTTAGGTGTAGAGCGTGGATCTGCATTTACGACACACCAAACCTAACCCCTGAGTTCGCGTTCCTGAACTGTTTGCTAGCTTCTGCCTGTGACGGCTTAATTAGAAGCCAGGATCCAGGATTTTCTGGCACTAAGACAAAATTTGGAGCTTATACAAATAAATATGAATTGTAAGGAATCATTAATATTTGTGAAATGTATGTGAATATGTTTGTGAATAGTATTAATCAAATCTATTTGCTCACCTGGCAACAGACTATTTCTCTAACTGAAAACTACTAGATGTTTCTGAACGACAGAAAAAAGTTGTGTGCGTTCCCCCTTACACACTTCTTTTTGTGCCTTTTTATCTTCCCTTTTTGCAAGCTGCCTATTGTCACATCTCACTTCTTGTTTGGACAAGTCCCGGTGCTGTTTTGGGATAGAACCCATCTGGAACAAAGATCAGACCCTTATGTAAAACCTGTTCTGCAACATTCTCTGTACGAAGAAAACAAGTATACTGTTGTACAGCGTGCTCCTGATGCAATCCTCTCCCCAGCTCTGGAGACAGAGTTCAGATGGTGAGGCAGGAGTGTCATAAAGGGAACAGGACAGGCTTTCAGAAGGAGCCTTGTGATGCCAGCCTGAGATCCCTCTTGTTAACTCTGTACAACTCCTTCACCGTGAGCCAGCACCGATCTGTCTTGGAAAGTTAAATCATGCTGCCCGTAGCGTACGTTCATACATACTCGTGTTAATTCTTACACTGCTAAAGACATAAGAGAAATTAAAAACAAAGCCCTGTTCAATTTAGTCTGCTCTGAATTACAGTCAGACCTTGGTCTTAACTGTCTAATTAAATAATAAACATTCCTGAGAAAATAACTTGCATTACCATCAGCACCATTCCCACAACTTTCATTTCAAGTGATTTTATGCATTAGAGTTTCTCATGAAGCAATCTGCTGCCTGAGGCTGTGCCTGCTGAAGAGCAGAGGAGAGCTGCCCAGTCTGCCAGCAGAACATACCAACGCAAGAATATACCAGCACAAAAAAAAAAATATATATACCAGCACAAGCAGGAGAGATGCGAGTCACCATAAAGAGGGTAAGGTGGAGAGCTATACTGGCTCCTTCTGGTGACATTTAACAAGAACTCCACTAAACCACTTTTCTAATTCATTTTCATCTCCTATCTTGTAGCGGGGGCTGTCCTAAAGCACCATTCTATTAGTTTTTTAGACAAATCTTGTAGTCAGTCCTTGTTCAAACCCCAGTGACAAGTACTCTGGGTTAGCTTGGTAGTGATTTCAGTGATGGTAACCATCATGTGTCCTTAGTGGTAGGACATTCAGTTTTTGAGACTGGTAAATAATGGCAGAGCCTGAGCATGGAGGAGTTGAGGCGCCTCCCCAGGCGGGGGCTGCAAATCATCCTGCGTCACAGCAGGGACTTGTAGAAAACTTGCAGATAGGACTTCCTGGATTTTAGCAGCCTGATTGCTTTCGTTTTTAAACCAAGAAACACTGCCCGAAGTATGATATTTCTAGGCAGATTCTGGATGAATGTCCAGAGATGTTTAGGTCCCTGCAAGTTCAGAGGAGTTGGCTACTTAACTCCCTTGGAGAACCTGAACCAGTATGTCCACTCATTTTTGTAAGGTACTCTACTGTTAGGTTTATGTATTTAGCCACTTCTGCTTCAGCCTCATAAAAAAAGGAGTGAAAAGCACTGATTTCATGATGAAAAACAGCAGCGCTCTTCATCACTGCAATTCCTTCATCAACTGAGTGATAATGCCACCTCATCACTCTTAGGCATTTGGCTCATCTCCATTCTACATTAAGTCATGTAGGATACATATTCCTGCCCTCATAAAAGACCAATAAATTTGTCTGTAAAAAGCATCTGAAATATCCCAAGTGGGAAGATAATTTGTTTGCTTTTTAACAAAGCTTCCCAGAAGTTCTTACAAAGACTAAATTTATTGCTCTTAATTTTTATGGTGCTATTTATCAACATGGTGATCAACAGTAATAGAAGCTAAGAATGGTCACTGGGAAGGAAAGAAATCAAAGCTTTCTATTCTGCTTGCCACTACACAATCATATAAAACCCCCAGAGATACTAAGTCAGTATTATCCTGCAAGCACAAAGCATTTCAGCATTCACTGAGGAAGTAAATGAGAGCACACTGGCACGGCGGGTTAGCTGGGGGGAAGGAGATCCAGGGCACGGCGGCTGGGTAAGGCGGCTGTGCACGGAGCAGCGAGGATGACGTGGGGAGGAGGGCACAAGGAGCAGTGTTAGAGGGGTGTGAAGAACAGCTTGAAGCTGAAGTGGCTGAGGAATCGCTGGATCCAATCTGAAAGGAAAGCGGAAAAAAAAAAAAAAATATCACAGATCACCAGGCCAGAAAAAATACCTCCATGAGTAATCACGCTCTGCCAGGAATAACAGTGGGGCAGCGATTGGGGAGCTCAGGGAAGGGAAAGTTATGTCAGCCAAGATGAGAAATAAAAGCATGCAGGAAGTGTACCCCTGCTGTGTGCATAGAACAAAAAAAAGCTTCTTGACAGGTACTTTAGTGGCAGCAAAATTAACAGCACCTGTGGGTAGCTGGAAGGCTACCCAGGAGTTCTAATAGCAGCGGTTTGTCCTGAAGTTTCCATCCCAACCTAGTATCGTGCTCTGCCCACAAGGTACCACCACCTCAGAGAAGCCACCAGGACTGAAAGCAAATTAATTGAGCAAGTGTCAGACTGAAGCAGCAAAACTTTGTGTCTCTCCCCCCCCCCAAGTTTTACATGTTAAATCATGCAAATCTATCACCCCTGATGTACAAGCAGGGTCCAAAGAGGCACAGCCCAGCACGCAGCACTGTCTTGCTGGGAGTGACCGTGCTGCCTTGAGGTGGGAGTGATGGGGAATGGAGAAGCTGTAGAGGTTACAGAGAGGTTTCTTCTACCAACAGAAACTACCTTTAATCCTAACGGCTCCAAAATCCACATTGACTCAGTGGAAGTAACGCCTGTGAGCTCACTGTGTACTGTGACAACGTCAGCGGTAGCGATCACGCTGTGTCCTTTGGGTGTATCTTCGTGTATTTTGTTTAAGCTTTGACTAGCATAGAAAATAACCCCCTCTTGCTGCTGCACACCACGTCTCACTGAGACTATAGCGTAATTCATAGGAAGATCCACAAATTAGGGGCCGAAAGGCAGAAGAAAAAAAAAAAAAAGTATTCCTGTTTAACAATAGATACTTGAGGGCTTCTGGGTTCCAGGCCAAACTCTGGAGTTGACAGAACAAACTTGACAGCACAAACTTGACAGCTTTTAGGGTGACACTTCAGTATACCTGCATGCAAGGAGAGAAAAAAGGGTACTTGCCACGCAGTGCCCAGCAATGCACAATGTTTGCCAAGGAGTCTGAGCCTCTGGATGAGTTGCAGCATAAATAAATCTGGTATCAATGTCTGTAATTTTGCCACATGAAAGGCGATAAAGGAACAAAGCAAGGAACTGGTGTGAACAAAGGAATTACTGTGAACAAAAAACATACAGTCTGAAAGATAGCACTTGAGCTTCCTGCTCTAACCCCATCATGACCTGTGCCGTGGGCTAAAAAACACTTTGGACCCTGAAAGATGGGGCATGGAAGCTGGCTTTGGTCTTGCTGCACGTCAACTGGGCAGACAGTTGTGTGAAATGGTCCCCAGCGCAGAACGAGTTTGCTTTGAGCAGCAGATCTCAAATCATTTCCATATGTTACTTTGAAGAAGAAAATGACTGGTAAGATTCAAAACAGAGTAACCAAGAGCCAATAAAAAAACAAAAATAAAAATGCCCCGAAGTGCCCAGATCTTAAAGATAGGCCAGTCGGGAATCCATTTACATCTGCAGGACGTGCTTGCTGCAACACAGCCAGTCACACGCTCAGTGTGGTTCCCAACTGGAAGGCTTCCAACACCCAAGGGGAAACGCTGGGAACATTTTACCTCCTGAGTAAATGCTAAACAGCTCAGCAGTGTGGTGCCCATCATTATCTGAGGTATGTCACAAAGCTGTCCTGTGTTTGTTTAAGAACAGGCTCAATGACAGTCTGAAAAAGCCACGATACCCCGATTAAATTCTAACACAGATAATTGTGTTCTGCCTGCCATCCAACCGTGCTTAAACTTGAACTCCGTGTTCTCTCTTCCTTCTGACCTAAGGAGCTGTCTCCAGACCAGCAATTAACCTCCACCTCAACAGCGGGGCAAGAAGTTTCTAAGCACCCTCCTGACAATATTTATTGGAAACTCCTCCCTTAGGTGCCTGTGCACAGAAGGACTTCAGGGACGTTCCTTCTGCTGAACTCTGAGTGAGGACGGGGATTAGCACAGTGGGAAACAGATGCAGGTCAGAGTGTGAGGCTGCCTCAAGAACTGGGAGATGGAAAATAGCATCCAAAACACAGGGGAAAAAACAAACAAACAAACAAACAAAAAAAACCCCTGTGAGGCTCAGGCCTCCAGAGAGAGGAAAGGAGGTGGGAGAGCAGCAGATCTTTGCCTCCTGCAATTTGGATGTGAACTGTCTTTGTTTTGCATCATTGACTTTATACAACCTCTGGGCAGCTTCAGCAGTTTGTGAACTGCCCAAGCATCTGCAAATGCAATTCTTGACTTTAAAAATCTCTCTGACGCAAACCACATTAAAGAGCGATGAGATAGTGCGCAGCTACTGTTGACCTCTTTTCCAGGAATGTGTGTGAAATACTACCAGTGTTTGTTCTGCAATGGAACGTAAATACCCCCATTGTAAAGCATCCTCAGTTCCCCCGCTTTTAACACAGAAGCTGTTTGGGGAGAGCTCCCTCTCTGAGCATCATCTCTGACACAGTTCTCTTGCAAGCTAAAGGCACACATGAAAGCATTCAAACCAGCCATTTGCTTCTGTGCTTGTCTCTGAAAGCAGGTGGCAAAGTAAACACATCACGCAGTCGGTCAGATCCGCTATTCTTGGTCTGGACTGACATCCAGACAATGTCTGGACCGACATCTAACAAACTGGCTACAGAATCAAGCGATTTCTGATGCAAGTTTCTGCCTCCCTCCCCCCCAAGATAATAGAACATTTTCCCAAATGGAAGGAACCCACTTTAAAAACAATAGGTCTTTGAAATGTCAGCTAAGGCTAGCTTGGCATGTGCTGTGCACCGCAGGAAAACGATATAGCCTTTCTCATTCTCCAACTGTAACCCTTAGATCTGAAGCAGCAAGATGATTAGGAGGTGTAGGTCCAGTTTCCTGCTCTGCTACTGATTTCCAGCCTCTCCTGTGGAAGTCACTCAGCCTCCCTCCATCTCCGCTCCCCCCAGTGGGATGAGGATAAAAGCACTTTCTGGGCTGAGGATGAATCCAAGCTCGTGAGACGTTTTCGTGCTCCAGTAATGGGGACTGGTAGTTGAATTACTTGAACGAGCTTTAAACCAGTCACACGAGAACCGACGCAGTATGGTTTGCAAAAGAAGCCATGAAGCTGCATCTTGGAGGCTACGGCTAGCAATGGCTATGGCTATCTTGGCTCGGTGTACACCACGGTGGACAGTATAGATGCCTCTCTCTGCATTCTGTTTGAACAAGAACCAACTTGTTTCTGCTGTGAATGTATTTATTATACCAGTGTTTTATGCTGTTTCTCCTCAAAGCCCCTCCTTGTCTCCTCTAGCATGAAAGGGGGAGAAAGTCACCCAGGTCATGAGACTGGCCTACGTGCCAGGAGCTTGGGCAGCCTGTCCCTCCGCAGAGCTGCCCCCATGGTCTGCTCACACCAGGCTGTGCCCCTGTCTGCCAGGGCCTCTGTGTGCTCCCTGTCTCCCTCTCACAAAGTTACTAGTTCTGATCTCTCACGTCAGAGCATTCTTTCATCTCTAGGTAATTACAGAGGAATTACAGTTAGTGCTGTATCCAAGAGGTAAGGGGTTGGCAAAAGTTTCTCTCTCCTCCCTTCCAGTTTTAACCCCTTTGCTTTCTGTGGTACAGATCTTTTGGTTCTCCACTGAAGAGACTCCAAGGCTTTAAGGAATCCGGTGTGCACCCAAAAAAGACGTGGAGATCAGCCACCCCCAGCCTGTACCACTCCTGTGAGCAGCGTGTCAAACCAATTCGTGAAAGCCTCCACTGAGATAATCCATTACCAGGGTAAGTGTGATGCCCTAATCCTAGTTAGGGAAATGGGATATTTGCCAGAGCACGGACAAGATAAGGAGCATTAATCCAATTTACACGGAAACGCAGCATTAGGTAGCAAGCTCCTCCCTGACCTTGGCAAGCACTTCTGAAAGGGCTCCTCACTAACAACAGCTCATTAAATGGCAGGATCTGGCTCAGGGTCAGCATCAAAAAAACGAAAAGGAAAAACTACTACAAAGCTCTCAAAACTTTGGTGACATTCAGACCAGCTGTGGAGTCAGGCATGACTGCTCTTGTCCTTCCACCACCCTGATGGATTTAAGTGCCAGCAGATGGCTCTCAAGGTCTCGATGCATCTTGCCTGATTTCTGTTCCTAAACTGAGTGCATTGACACTGCTTGTGTGCACATGGCACACACACTTCCACTCTGTACCCCTTCCCCTCTCCATGCTAGGTTAGGATCTGTCCAGACAATTTAGCAAGACAAGTCAGACTGCTGGTGACTGTCACAAGTAGGTTCTATCCATTGTTTTCTCTTTCCCACATTTTTATATTTGATACAGGAATTGTGATATCCAAAAGAAAAGGCTTTGAACTGATGATTTCTCTGGAGTCTAGACCTTGTGATCAGGGTTCTTCACTCAGACTGCCTTCTGACGCACACAGTCCAGCTCTCTGCTTTCTTCGCACTTTTCCACTGTATAAGAGTAAAAAAAAAACCCTGTCCTGACATAAACAAGTAGTAACTCAGAGGCAGTGGAGTAAATTCCACTCTACAGCATTTTATTAGCAGGACTACTCGCCTCTGTCTGAAGTCAGCAGTTTTCCTACATCAGTACTGAAAACTAGTGGAGGTGCAGGTACTCCACTGGATAACCCACGGAGTTACCCACAGACCAGCAAAGACTGCTCTGTGGAGAGGCTGCTCTCTCCGTTTAGCAAGCGCCGTGTAGAAGCATCTCTGTGTGCTGCTGCTGGACCAGCATGATCGATGTGTGCAGCCGGACACAGGGCACCAGATGGCAGCATTTATTGTCTGGAGGGCCCTGGAGCAGCCGGACTGGCAGTTCAGTGCTTGACAGTTCACGGTATTAAAGCCCCTAAAGACGGGGCTGCAGCCCCTGCTTCTTCTTCCACCCCTCGATGATCATTGTACGACTTGGTAAGGGTAATAGATAAAAGCAGAGTGTGGGTACGTGCCACCTTTCCCCACGCCTTTCCCACACAAAAGATGGTTTCTTTGCTTTGAGAAATGTTTACTCTCCTTATTAGACATTCACCTTTTGCCTGTTCCCTCCTGCCCGTTTTTTCCTGGAAGGCTCTAGTCCCTCAAGAGACTCCTGGTTATCATGAATACCAGTGAAGGATATTTAGCAGATTTAGCCCCTGCCAAAGACCTTTTTTTTTTTTTCAGCAGATGTCATTCAAATACCAGACCTATCAGTAGGAGCAGGGTTTTATCTGAGAAGGAAGAGCTTGGTTGGAATTTAAACGCCGAGCTAGGGGAAAGCCTAAAATCTGTCAGAAGGTACCTAACCCTTCTCATGTTGAGTGGCAACACGCAGGGCCGGGAAAGGCCCTTCGAGGCACAGGGGCTGGCTTCCCAGCTCCTCCACCTCCATTTCCTCCTTAAGGCTTGAATCCATACACCCAGGGCGGAGAACGCAAACCAACATCTGTCACACAAAGTTCTCTGCATTGAAAAATATTCACAATCAGATGGCCACACTCTGGACTGGTTTTAGAGTTAATGACTGAGTTGAGGTTGTTTCTGTCAATGGTTACTGCAATCACAGGACTGTCAGGAAAGGGAAGCCAACTCCTGACATACTCTTCCCAGCAAATGCATACATCAGGGCAAGAACTATCCTTCTGGTGTCTGGCAGGGATCTCTGCTGTCTCTGCCAGACCATTTTCCCCAGGTGTGACATATACCCAGATCCCAAGAAAGATCCTGGGATCTAACTACTACCCTAACTACCATCTCCTTCCAAAGCTGTGTTCCCGAAAAATCAGTTTAGCTATTTCTTGACATTTGACACATTAGAGGTACCTCATTTCTTTACCAGAAAGATCCACAATTTCCACACGCAGCACCTCAGCTTCTATTTCATGCCCAAAGCCCAAATGCCCCCACCTACCGGAGCACAGATCCCAAGATGTCCAAGGGTTTTTGTGAGGCTGGGTGTCACCAACACACAGAAGCTATTCCATCCAGAGGAGCAGCTTGCCCTGATGCTGGTCCTGGTTTTAGAGCCACGGCCATCCCTATGGCATGGCTGTACTCAACAGCAACACCTGCTCCAAAGGTCACCAAAGGTTTTCACACTGTAGCAGAGGACTCTCTGTTCCTCCCACCCCTGCTAACTAAATGGCCCCTGTAGGCAGCTGTCTGAAAGGAAGATTGACCAACATAGTTGCATCAGTCCAGCTACAAAAACGATTGTGTTGCCCAAGTCTCAGATACTTCTGTGGCTCTGCTCTATCAGTCTTAATTTTAAAACCAGCTCATGGTGATTACCCAAGCAGCAGTTGCTCAGAAACTGGTTTTTGAACTACAAGGCACTGACTCCCTGGTTTTGTTTGTTGGGTTTTTGTTTTGTTTTGGTATAAGCTTTTTCCTGCTCCACAACTCCATTTTCCATCTGACATCCCTGTTTCAAAATCCAAGTGTGCTGATCGACAGGGACAGTCTCAGGACATTCAAAACCAGCTATTCTGTTTAATTTTGGGGTTTTATTAGAGCTTCCCACTAGGCCCCTATGAACAGAAGATGTTTTCCCCCCAAACATGATGAATTTAAAATTATTTCCCCTGCAGCAGCCCTTGCAGTGTCCCACATGCGCTGTGTCCCCCAGGGACGTTCTGCCATCAGCCTCACTCTAAGCTAATGTTTTGAAGCTGTGTATTTTCATACTTCCTCCCCCCCCAAAAAATCAATCATTGTCACAGTTGCAGGTTATAAACTCTATGACAGGGGAATATTACGGACACATGAAGGCCCACACGCTGCAGAGGGGAATTAATCGAGGCGGATATATGCGTCCACATGGAATCTGCCTCATTGAGATGGTATTGCATGTGGCTCTTTTTTCCAGAGTCCTGTGGTGCACATCAAGTGATCGAGGGCCAATGACTTCAGCACTCACATGAGGATTACTCATCTAATGAGGGGGTTTGCAGGCTCTGCCCCTGCGTTTCTGTGCGCTGCTAATGTCATCGGACTGACTTGCAGAACATTGGTCATTTAGGGACTGGCTTGGGGGTTGTTTTTCCTTGCTTCCCCCCCACCCCCCGGCCCAGTTGATGTGACCCCACAAGGTAGCAGCGGCGTTACTCACGTCAGTGAAGCTGTTCCCTACGCAAACGTTGCAAGTTTAGCGTCTAAATTTTGTCAAAAAGGGAAAAACCGCCCCTCCGGAGCACCGGCCCGCGGGCGGGCGGCGGTGACAGCGGTGTCACCACCGGCTCCTCCATCCCTCTTCCCCCCGGGATGCCGCCACCCCCCCGTACCGCAGCGATGCGCCCCCAGATGTGCC
>NW_020799123.1:10854435-10868684 GCF_003259725.1 Athene cunicularia | reverse complement strand
CAGATTCCGAGGAATGGCTGGTTTGTCGCTTCCCCAGCAGTCTGGGAGGCACTTTGGATGGTCAAGGAAGTGACTTCCTCCGAGGGCTTTTTCCCTTGGCCTGTGCTGTGGCCACTGTGTAGCTGGCAGAGTTGCCCAGGGCTCCGTGCGGGCTCTTGGCAAGCAGCCTGTGCCAAAGCGTGGCCCCACCACCACCTCAAGACAAACAGAGGGTTTCCTTGGAGCCTCTCGCCCTTACACCGTTGCTAACCTGGGGTTTACCCGCTTCAGAGCCAACTCTCTAAGAACCATTTCCAACCGGGACGACAACCACCCCAAAGCAGCAATCCACATCTGGCAGCCCGAGCCCGGATTATGGGGTACTGGATAAGGATCACAGATAACCAGCCTCACCCCTGGAGATTTCGTTACCTGTGCAGCCCCGCTTTGCATTTGCTGTGGCTAAACAAAGAGCGCTTTGATGGGTGGCGATGTGCTGCTGACGGGAACCTACTGGCCACCACCACCAGCACAAGCGCTGTGCAGTGGTATTCTGGGCTGGCTGCTGATTTAAGACCTAGAGCTTGCTGCTTACTATATCTGGAACCGAGTGGAGCCAGCACTTGGCATGAGCGTGCCTTGCGCTGCATGCCTGCACCCGCTGCTGTGAGCGGGGAGAGCAAAGCTTCCCCAGCCCTCACAACTCAGGGTGTCGGTGCAAATAGGTCAGCTCCCGGTTTAGGAAACAGCCCCTTTTTATGTCACAGAGGTCCCGTTTGCAGCCTCCTGGGTAGAGCTAATGCCTGTTTGTTTCTTTACTAGCCACAGGACCATACAAATGTCTCAGTGGGTTACTTGCCTTCTGTCAGCTGCAGTAGCCTCAGATGGAAAGCTGAATTCTTGGGTTTGTTATTTTATATGCTTTAGGTTAAGAGTGGAAACCGAGGTTGTGCCTTCACAGATCCCTGTACCAGGAACTACCCATTTCCCCTCCCTGCAGGGACTCTTGCTGTCACCTGGAGGCCTTAAGATCTGAACTAGCCGGTTTTTGTCTTTGCAGCTCCCTGGCAATTGGAACTACAACTGGATACAGGCTTTTCTCCTTAAGTTCTGTGGAGCAGCTGGACCAGGTCCATGAAAGCAGTAAGTCTCCTGTTTCACTGCAGTAGAATATTGGCTGACAAACTTTACCTGTATTACTGCACTCTGGTCTGCCTCAAGGGATGATTTTGCTCACTGCTGCTGCAGAGAGGGCATCTGTTTCTGCTGTACCCCTATCAGGAGAGGAACAGCTCTGGTTCTTGCCCTGTGCACAGCAGCCTTTAGAGTGAGCCACAGCCTTGGAGAAGCTTCTGAACAGCCAGTAGTACTTTAACAAAGTTGAAGGGCTCCCACAAGTTCAGAGTCTAGTTTCTTTTTCACTGCCATCAGCCTGACAGGAGCAGTTTGTCCTGCAAACCAGCATTTGGAGGTAGTTTACCACTAGCATGTTTCAGATACACAGACAGGAGACCACAGACACCCAGCACAGATGCTGGATAACTTGCAGGCTTTTAGTCCAACATGGTATTTACAAGGAAGATGTTTTGAACAGGTTTCCCATGTAAGAAGGTCATTTACAGCAGGCTTTCAGCTATTAGCTGTGCTCAGAGCAGCATGCAATGCACTTAACAGCCTGAAACAAGTCAGGCCTCATGGAACATGCACTCTAGTCCAGTTCAGGCTGTGGCCAGAAGTGTTTCAGCTGAGATGCGCTACAGACATCTCACAGCTGGGATGTACTAGGCTCTCTCCACTGGCTATAGAAGGAACTCCAGCAAACAGATGTAGCTGCATCATCTGGAGCAAAGTGCAGGCTCCTTTCCTCTTTGCCTCACAGCAGCAGGCCATAGACTTAGATCAAAAAGTATTTAGGAGTTTGGATTGCACCTAGAGTCAGGCCAAAGAGAAGCAGATCCCTGCTGGTGACACACTCCACAGACAAGGTGATGGCCTGAAACACAAGCAGCCCTTGTACCTCCAACACAGCAAAGCCTAAGCACTGAGGACATTCAGGGCTGCCTGCACAAGAAGCCCTAGTCACTGATGATTTAGGTACAGGTCCACCAGGACCACTGTAATGGTGCCTTCTCAGGACAGCAAGAGCCATCCCAAACATGGTCTCTGCAAGACATACCACACCACTGTTCACTACAGCCATGCTAGAGCTCTCAAGAGACCACAACCCCAGTGACAGAGGGAGTGTTAAAAAGTCAGCCTAAATGTCCCTGAGGAAGCTAGGAGAAATCAGACACCATGCAGAATAAACAGTAGGTTACACACAGCTCATTCCTTACCTCAGTAAATCCTAGTTTGCTCACACCCTCCAGAAAAGTCCCCAGCCAGGTTGGGTGAGCTCCTCTTTTGTATAGCCCTTTCCCAAAGATTAGCTTCAGCTGGAGGGCCCTGCCCAAGAGAGGCCCAACAGCCCAGTCAAAGGGGGCTGGCTTAAGTTCTGCCTTTGGGGGAGGTTCATTAACCCCTTCCTGCTCTGACCTAAATGTGCCAGGTAGAAGAAATTTTCAACAAAAGCACCTTAGCGCAGAGTGTTCCAACTCTTGAGTTGAGTCTTGTTGCTGCAATCAAACCAACCGTAAGCCAAGCTAAAGACCCTGCCTTGGTTTCCTTCTGTGCCCAGATGAAATCCCAGATGTTTACATCGTGGAGCGTCTGTTCTCCAGCAGCCTTGTGGTTGTGGTCAGTCATGCCAAGCCACAGCAAATGAATGTCTACCACTTCAAGAAAGGGACAGAGATCTGCAACTATAGCTATTCCAGTAAAATACTGTCCATCCGGCTGAATCGGCAGGTAAGAGGTTGGGGAAGGGGTTAGCCAGAGTTGTCCCTCTCTGGCTCTCTGCTGGTGTTGACGGTGCCTGGGGAGGTGTGCACAGAGGCTGTGGAGTGGGACAGGAGGGGTGGGTACCTGTCCTCTCCGAGCAGCTCCGCTTCAGGCTCCTCTGACAGAGGAACAAGATGGCTGGGGGTATCATCTGCCCTGACTGTTTGCCTCAGTAGAACAAAGCTAAGTCCTTGTTTTCATAGCAGTTACACAAAGGCTTTTTGTTGTCCGCCTTCTTGCCTATTCAGCATGTAGCCCTGCCAAAAAAACACCTTTTCATCTTCCTCCCTCCCTTGGATTCCACATCCTGACTTCAGGCCCACTTCTGCCATCTTGGTTGCAAATGAGACCTTCGAAATTGGTAACCAAACCCAGGAGTAACTTGAACTCTGTGGATGAGGTGAAAGGCTGCTTCTCGAATATTGCTATCAGCCTTGTTTTATTTTTAAAGGTATAGAAAGCATTCAGGCCACTTAGAAGAAAGCTTTTAGAGTGTTATTCCCTGAACTGATACAGCCTCATGCAGCCCTGAGCCCTTTTGGAGGATTTTAAGTCATCTTTTCTTTTTGTTCATAACTATTTTCAAAGTATATGCCATAAGAAGCAGAGGAAATTTTACAATGAAGAAATAAGCAGTCTGTGTAATTGTATATAATCAGCCTCTCCTCAGTTAGCAACAGTGAGCAGTGAGTCCTGCAGTAAGGCTCTCCCATAAGGAAACTCTGGGTTGAGCTTCCAGTAAAGCTGTGTTTGACCAGAAGTTCCTGTACTACAATTAAATCTGTCCTAAATTGATTTTTTTCACTTAAACTTACAATGAAGCTGACAAAATAAGGACTTCCTTTGAATTGCAGATAGATGTATGTGTATAAAAATAAACTGGGAGGTTCTGCTTAGCAACTCTAGGAGATTAGTGTGAGAATAAAAGAAGTTCAGGCTTTTCCCTATGTGCTGCTCTGGAGATTGCCTGAAGATGACGCATAGACCCAGCCTTGCATCAGGGTTCCTTGGCTGCTTTGTGAGCTTATGCTCAAATCCTGGGCTGAACTCATCCTCTAGCCGTAACAGACACATCTGGAGAGATTTGAAGATGCTACAGATACTTGGGTAGACAGAAGGAAAATCACTGTTTCGGTCTATGTTCAAGATTTAAACGGGTGGCTGTTGGGTTCTGCCTGTGCTGTGACATGTGAACCCCTTGCCTGGGCTTCTGTATAAAAACTACTTCGTTAAAAGTCCACAGAAGGCCAAATCCCATACGAGGCATTAACGCAGGAAAATGGCGGCAAATAAACCCGGAACAGGACTCAAACAGATGGTGCATGTTTCATTTTGATCTCTCTGTGAAAAGTCCTCCTTGTGCAAACAAGCAAGTCCCTCGGTGGTTGTTGATCCATGGGAATTCTTTGTTCCAGGCTCCATCTTAACTCTGAGTTAAGGTGGATTGTGATTTCTCTCAAAGCAGGGAATAAGGCCATGCTGTGGGACTGCTGAAGTGCTCCAGAACCTCCCTGGGTTTTCATTCACTGCTGAAACCCTGCGGAGCTCTCTGGAGAGGTTTCATACATTTTGCTGGCTGTATCCATACCCACCACATTTAAGCCCTCAACACACAATTCCGTTATCTAATTTGATTCATGACAAACTGAAGTACTAGAGAAAAATACCAGTGAGCAGTAACATTTTGTACAAGCCACAGTGCCTTGAACCCAGTTCAACAGTCCCAGCACCGGGCACCTTCTCTGAGGCTCTGTCTGTGTGCAGAGTGAGGATTAAACCCATTCCCCACCTCAGCAGGGCTTGTGCTGACGTTAGTGTGGGCTACAGGGCTGCGTGGAGGGCAGGAGGCAGAGAACCAGCCCTCTCCAACTCGTGGTGAAATTCTCCCGGCCTCCTTCGCCTGTTCAGCTCCCACCCCCATCGCTTTCCTGGATTTTTGTCCCTGTCAGTGCCAGCATCTCGCTGAGCTCTGGCTGCTGCTTTGCCATCCTCTGGCAGCCTCCCTTCACCTGTACAGCAATAGCAGCGTGTTTTGCAGTTCTGGGAAAGCACGTGGTGGCTTTGCCGAAGTCAGCTGTATAAATATTACTCTTGACGGTCTCTGCTAGCAAGTTGATGGCTGTTACTGTAGAAAAGGCAAAGTCTTCCTGGAAATGCAAAATGGCTCTGACACAGCCCCAGATGCTGTGGTTAGCAGGAATAGAAGTGGGAAAGAGTTTGATCCGAGAGCAATGGTGGAACAAGGCAAAGATTTTTCTAATGTGGGTGTTTCAAGTCAGTGACTAAGCTCCACATTTAGATACTAAATAAGTGGCCTCATTTCTAAAGAGGTGGAGGCTTCCTGTACATGGATTCGGGTGCTCCAGCTTCAGGAGCCTGAATGGAGTCTGGCCTTAACGTTTTTATTGAGAGGTTTTCAGCACTTCTGGACACTTGGCACTAACGTAGGTGGAGCTGTGCGCTCACTGGATTTAGAATGCACAACCCTTCAGGCAGATCCAAAGCCTGGGCCCAAAAAAAGCCTCTATGCAAAATGTCTCCCTGGTAACACGTAGAGATCTGGACCAAGCTGAGACATAAAGCTGAGCGGTCACTGAGATGGTGGCCCAGTGCTCAGGTTACAGCATTAGGCTTCCTTTCTCCTTCCTGCCTTCCCTCCCCATCGCTTGGCAGCTCCTCTCTTGGCTGGGTGGGTG
Source organism: Athene cunicularia (assembly GCF_003259725.1). Taxonomy (NCBI): domain Eukaryota; kingdom Metazoa; phylum Chordata; class Aves; order Strigiformes; family Strigidae; genus Athene; species Athene cunicularia. Next base: position 10,863,129 of record NW_020799123.1, on the reverse strand, counting down.
GCTGTTCCTGACGAGTGCAGCAGGTACAAGCACATGAACTTGGAAATACCCATCTGCCAAGATGGTGTAAGTGTGACTGTCCCTGAACAACTGTTTTCCAGCCCAGTTTTTATGCAGTTCTGCAGGGGTGCATAAGGCAGAGTCTTGCCTGCTGGTCCCAAGTGGGAAAAGAAACATTAATTTGCTGAACAGATGCATTAGGTTTAGCAGCAGTGGGAGACCCAGCACCTAAATGATCGCTCTCATATCAGGAAAAAGTCAGGGCAAGGGGTACATAGTCCCATCTGTAGGCATCCTGACAAGCAGGATCTTATGATCAAAAAGTAATTTGCTATGTAAAGAACTGCAAAGAAAAGTTGGGGTAGGTAGATGTCAATCAAGGCCCATGGCAGGTATAACCCTGATGGGTCTTCCTGTTCCTGGGGTCTGGGGCTGTGGAAGATCAGCTCTTAGCAGAGAAGTCATGAAGTCTTACCTGCTTTCTGAAGCAAGACCAGAAGCAGGCAGCTCTCAAAAGCAGAGACATACAAAATCAAAGGTTGTCCAGTGAGAGGGGATGGAGGAATGTTCTGACAGTGACGGTTTGGGTGTGAGAGCTGTGGGAGCAGCAGACAGAGGCACTGTGCCCATGCTGGTGAGGTTCTGTGCATGTCCCTTGTGTCCTTGCAGAGGCTGGTTGTTTGCCTGGAGGAGTCAATTTACATCCATAACATTAAGGACATGAAGCTTTTGAAGACTATTATGGATACACCTCCAAATACAACAGGTAAACATGGGAGAACTGTGTGAAAGGGAGAGATCTGCAGGAGCTCTGCAGAGCCACAACACTCGTGTGAGAATTTAAACCAGCTTGTGGCTTGTGTATCCCAATTCGAGAACTGTCAGTGTTAGGTTAATGGTTGGACTTGATGATCTTCAAGGTCTTTTCCAACCTTGATGATTCTGTGATTCTGTAATTCAGCACTGGGGAGCCAAGAATGTGTGGAGGCAGGCAGGCTTGGGAGAGCAGAAACCCTGCTCAGTCCTGAGCAAACCCCTGCTCTGTCCTTTGCAAATATGTCAAAGGAGAGCAGAAATGGTCAGCGTGGTTTGACTTCACCTCCCAGGTCCGGTCCCTTCCCGTTCCCCCACGAGATGTGCGTGCAGCTCACAGCTTCCCGCAGTGTGCCTTTATTCTCTTTCACAAGCGGAAAGCTCTAGGGGCAGGCCAGGGCCACAGGTTTTCCTCCACACATACGACAACCTGAAATTCTCCCTCCGGGGCTCCCTGCCTTGCCTTCACCGTGCCCTGCATCAGAGTCCCATGGCATTGTTGCTCTCCGGATAAAGGAACCCCGTGAGTCAGTTCTGTGGTGTCACGCCGTGCTGCAGAGCTCCGTGCTCCCTGCAGACCTGCAGTTAACCCAGGTTCTCCTTTGCCCATGGACGACTGCTCCAAGGTAGAAAGCTCCTGTGATTACTTACAGGCTTGGGGTCAGTTCTCAAAGTGATTAGCTCTGTGAAGATCACCCGGGGCAGAAAATGCAGCCAGGCAACAGCGCTAATCCCTGCCAGGGAGTTCTCAGGAGCCTGGGTTGCCACCTGATATTATTCCATATACGCTGCAAACCCCACAGGCAGGGCAGGTGGCTGCAGAGCAGATCCTCTCCGTGCAGCGTAGGTGAATCCAGCTTTCCTTGTCATGGGAGAGGAGCTATTTTTAGCCATGGAGAGGAAAACTTGGCGGAGCGCCTGCAGCGGCGCTGCCGTGTGTTGCTGTGATATCCCGGTCGGTCGCAGGCTGCAGCATCATTTCACGGGTGGTTGATTGGGAAGTTGCTGATGTGCTTACGCCTGGGTTCTGGGCTTTCAAGGGATGCTCTTCTGGTGGCTCCCCTGACCTACTTCAGGTCTCAACAGATGGCTTCTCCATGTGGATTAAACATACTAAATACTGCAAATATAATTAAAGTTTAAAACCCTCCCAAAGAAGCCCAGCAGCGGCAGGAAGGGCAGGGATACCCAGGCCCGAAGCTGTTCTGCGGTGGGGCTGAATGATCAGGTCATGGTTTAAGAGCAACAGCAGTCAGCACCCGCCAGGCCAGGACTGGGCTGCTGCAGGTCACAGAACTTCATACAGGCTTAATGTTTTAAAACCCTTTTACGGCAGCAGCTGTCATTGAAACGAGCTGAGTGACAAGTGCTGTGCCACGCATGCTCCCTTTTGTCCCTGGACCATCTGCTTTGGTCCCAAGCTTGACCCCAGGATGGCATGTCCAGGAGGCCGAGGCAGTCCAGCCTCACCACACAACCCGTTTTGGAGTGGGGATCTGTGCTGGGGGGCTGTAGGAGCATACGGCAAGTGTACCACCCCCCCCAAAAAAAAGTGTGTGCCCTGGGCACAGTAACACCAGCACGGTGAGGACCGGGATTCGCTGCTCACCCCAGCCAGTCGCAGTTTCCTGGTCAGGACCCACCTCCCAGTCCAGCCTCTTCCACGCAGGAGAGGAAAATGCCCACAGTGGGCCAGCCTCTTGTTTTTCATGTGTGCTCAAGCATGTTGGTTTTCACGTGGCTCATGTCAGGGGCAGGATTTGTGCCGAGGAAGTCACCGTGCTCACTCGTGACATGTGTGCCACCAGGGCACATCTCAGAGACAACTGCAGCTTTGGAAACCACCTCACGTGGCTCCCTCCAAGCCCCACATGCGCCTGGATCTGCTGGTTTGGGGGCAAGGCCAGGCTTCTCGGACACGGTAGCCTTTTTCCATGCTGCTCAAGGAAGCCACCTGCCATGTGGCATTCCCAGAGCTGCCACCCTGAGCAGCACCAGCCTGCCTCCTCCCTCCTGAGCCTGCCACTGCATGCACCAACCCTCCTCAGGGCTGTGGGGCTGCCGAGAGCAGAGGAGCATCTTCAAAGGCTGCCCGTGTCCCTTGTGATCCTTGTTCTTTGTGTGTCCCTGAGGTCAGCCCAGTACACTCACATCTGTGTTTTCCCCTGGCCTGGTTTCCCGTCCGGCTCTCCCAGCCAGGCGCGGAGCAGAGGGAGCGGGTGACTCACCAGCTCAGAGCTTGCTTTGTTTAGCTCCAGCGTTCTCTAGATCCTCCTCTTGGAGAAAGGGCTGTGCTGATCCCCCCGTGCTGCCCAAGCCGGGGGAAGACCATCCTGAAAAGACAGGATGCTTATCACGAGCGAAGTCTCTGGGCTGTCTTTGCCCTCCTGCTATCCCTCCCTCTTTGGGTGCCTTTTAATTGCCTGCACTTTGCTGGTGCTGTGCCTCTTCTTCCCGGTGCGTGCGGTCCCTGGCATGATGTAAATGCCTCTGATTGATAGGGAGTGCATCCCTGGGGCCCCTGGCTGATCCTGCAGCTCCTGGCTCCACTGCGGTCTCTTTGTTTAGTTATAAACAATGACCTAAAATGAGAGCTTCGGCCGATCCTTCCCCGCTGCTGGGCCTGGGCCAGGGCCATGTCCTGACACAACGGGTTGCACGGCATGTGGCCGCGTGTCCGTGCATATACGTGCAGCATGCGGGCGTCCTGTTTGGGGAGTGTGGCAGCATCCCCCGCAGCCTTTAACCCCACGGCTTCCTCCACACGTGGGATTAGGTGGGACCCCCGGGTGGGGGCCAGGAAGCTCAGGTCATGCTGAAGCCTTGAGTCGGATTTGAGAGGACTGTGAGCACACGGACGTGGTGCAGGAAGCAAGTTGATGTGACAGGATTCACTGGGATGGGTCCTCAGCCAGCAGCAGAAACGAGAGGCAGGAAGAGATGCTCTTTTCTGAGGTCACCTGGGGGACAGGCAGATGGATGTACCCACACATCCATCCATCCATCCATCCATCCGTCCCTGTCTCATCCTGTAATTCCTGCTCACTTTGAAAGGGGTGTTGGGGAACCTTTATGCTCATGTTGGCATAAAACCAGATGGCTGTTAAAGGGAAGAATATCCTCTGTGGTTAAAATTTAGCTAGGTTCAAGTTCCTTGTCAGCCAGAAACTCCCTGCACAACTGTGGCATTTGCTTTGTCTCTCTCTGCTTCCCTTTTCCGTTCAGAGAAAAAGGAAATGGTGCTGCTCAGCCCCACAGCTGCTGCCTTGCCGTGCCAGCCTTCACGTGCCAGGCTTCGTATGGGGGCTGCGGCCCTGCTTCGCTGCTCCTCTGAGCTTCTGCCCTGGCACCTACACCCTGCACACATCTGGAGGTGCCCAGATGTGCCTGGGCACGAGTCCTGTTAGCCCTGAGATCAGGATGTCCCTTGCTGTGCTTCATGCGCCTATTCCTGTCTTCTCAAAGGAGATGATTAAGGGGGAGAAGCCAAGAGTGTGTCAAATTCTGAGCAGGGTTTGAGGAGGGGCCAAGGGAGCTGTACTGTCCCCCACGGCCGAGGTGTGGCCAGCTCACCCGGGGCCGGAATCTGCCCCAAGATGAGGCACAGCCCCAACCCCCTGCCATGTCCATGGCCACGTTTCTGCTTTCCGTCCTCCACCAGCAAACAACCTCCTCAGCTGCGTCCTTCTCGCCTTGCCAGGTCTGTGTGCTCTCTCAATCAACCACGCCAACTCCTACTTGGCTTATCCCGGCAGCGCGACCAGCGGAGAGATCGCGCTTTACGACGGAAATACTTTGGTAAGTGCGAAGCTCGCCCATTTGGATACCGGCAGGGACTGAAAACAAACAGAACCACAGCAAAGCCAACCCAACAGGGCCTTTGGGAAGGATAAATAAATACACTCCACCGAGCTAGACTGCAAGGGAATTGCTCGGAGAGGCACATTCCCCATCCCCCTTGCTTGGATGTCATGCGAAGCAGACAGACTCTTTGAGATCAGCACATCCATCTCCTGGTACAGGATATTAAGGGAAATGTGACCTGTTACCCTGTGGCCTGAGGGCTGCTGCCAGGCTGACAGAGGGGTTCCTATAGGGGGTTCAGCAGTGTATCCCATGGGAGTGGTGTGACTGGGGTGGCTCAGAGAGGGTTGGGGTGGCTCCAGGCGCAAGAGCAGGACCTGGAGCAGCTGCTTTGCCACGCTGCAGGCTGGAAGGGATGCCAGACTCGAAGTCACAGAGAGGGCGAGGTGTCCAAAGCCCCCTCAGGAAATCTGTCCCTGGCTGAAAGCAGGGTCATGATTATCTGCTGTTTATGCCAGGGCTTTGGATTACATAAGGCTGTCTCTCTGTACGTGCAGCGGGAGCTGAGGATCTGCAGCAGGGGAGGAGCAGAGCACAAGGGGAAAACACGCTGCTGCTGTGAGAGGTACTAGCGAGGGCCTGGGCTCCCTGCAGGCATCAGGGTGGTGTTGCTGCAGCAGGATTTGCAGGGAGGCTCCGGCTGGGTCTCTGCACAGAGAAATGCCAGGCTGTGGAACGGGCGCAGCTGCGATCCCACAGCCTGGAGAGGTGGGGAGCTGAGGACCTCTGCCCCTGAAATGAGCTTTCTGCAATCACAGTGGCTGTAGTAAGCAGGGAGGGAGCTCAAGGCAGGGCAGAGATAAGTGCTGAGGATGTTGAAGGGGTACCCTAAGTGCGATACGACCCTGTGAATCCGTACTGACTCGCCTGGATAGGGTATGAGGTGGGGAACACCCTGCCCTTACACAGTCCGAGGAGCAGCGTGTCCCTGTGCTCACGTTCCCTTCTGCCCTACAGAAAACAGCCTGCACGATCCCTGCCCACGACGGGCCTCTGGCTGCTCTCACCTTCAACTCCACCGGCTCGAAGCTGGCAAGTGCTTCTGAAAAAGTGAGTGAGCGCTGCTGCGAGCACCCTCCCTGCTGCCTGTGGTCCCTGCCCGCGGCCGGCAGCGGGCGCCCAGCCAGTTCTGGGGCATCAGCTGCCTGGAGTGTGGAGAGCAGGACCTCTGAGCTGCCCGTTCCTAAGCACGGCCAGCAGGAGTGGCACTTAAAGGACTCTTGACTTGGAGGAGGCCAGTGTATCGGGTTCAGATTGACTCCAGCTGGCAAACAGGAGGGGCCTTTGCACATCCTGGGTTTCCTGGGTGTGTCAGAGAAAGGGTTTATGCTCTTTGCCCTGCTCCTGCGTGATCTTTCCATTTGCATTTTTTGCAGGGCACAGTCATTCGTGTATTTTCCATTCCTGGGGGGCAAAAGCTCTATGAATTCCGGCGAGGGATGAAAAGGTCAGTTCATTCTTCTGTCGGTGACAAGTACACAGAGGGCTCCCGGAGCAGAAATGTAAACAGAGGGACAGGGCAACGTCAGATCCTGGTGGCTTTGGCATCTTTTGCAGAAAGAAAACAAGAGCAAACGTATCAGATAGAAATGTCATTGCGCCAGACAGCCACGCTGTGCCCAGCTGCCTCCGGCAAGTTTAGTGATTCAATTCAGTGTGTCGCAAAACAGGGCAATGGCAGAGAACAGAGGTATATTCAGTCCATTTACCCTGTCCTTTCTTGTTTCTTACTTGAAATAATGAAGTCCCCAAAGCTACCAGCCCAACTCTTGCCTGACCAAAGGAGGTGCTTTGAAGCTACGAAGTCATTTGCGCAGAGCCCAAGTCTCGATGGCAGCAATGGGCTGTTGCTGCCCTTCTGCAGGCTCCCGCAGATGTTTTCAGTAGACCCATTCCTCACTTTTCCCTCTTCCCCATCCCTGGCCTGTCTGTGATTTTACACACGCTTCAGCAAGTGCAAAAGCTGCCGTGACTGAGACACCCTGGCCCTGCTGAACCTGTGTGGGAGGAGTTGCTGTATGTATCCCACTATCCAGTGGCTTTGGTTATCCTCCCCGGCCTTTGCAGTACAAGAAGATTTAGCTGCTGTAGCGAGGCCGGCACAGATGTTCACTCCACAGGCAGCTTTGCAAGCAAGGACATTCCCACCTCTCTGGCTGTTTGTCACTAGCTCGAGGCTCCCTCCAGCTCTGCTGAGCAAAGGGAAATGCTAGTCAGTCAGCCGGCAGGCTCAGCAGCAGCCAGGCAGGGTGCTCCTCACCACGTATGGGTCCCGTCCTCTTCTCTCTGAGCAAAACCGAGTGGTTCCCCCTGAGCAGTACGCCGTGAAGTGACCAGTGCTGTCCTTGCTTGGCCCTAGGTATGTGAACATCAGCTCTCTGGTGTTCAGCATGGATTCCCAGTTCCTTTGTGCTTCCAGCAACACAGAGACCGTGCACATCTTTAAACTGGAGCATCTCACTGACAGGTGAGGGGGTTAGCCTAGGTTAATCTGCCTGCCCCAGGGGTGGCTCAGCTTCAAAGGTCTGCCTTTACACAGCTGGCCTCCATTTCCTCACCACGTACTCTCTGTGAGCAATACCAGCTGCAAACTGTCTCTTTGGCTTTGTGTCCTGAGGGACTCACTCCTTGGAAAAGCTACAAACTGCATCCCTGCTGTCTGCCTCTCCAGGCCTGCTCTGGGTTTATTAGCTGCCACTGTCCCCTGCCTCAGAATCACAGAATCATCTTGGTTAGAAAAGCCCTTGAAGATCATCTAGTCCAGCCATTAACCTCACCCTGACCATTCCCAAATCCCCCAGATCCCTCAGCGCTGGCTCAGCCCGACTCTTCAACCCCTCCAGGGATGGGGACTCCCCCTCTGCCCTGGGTAGCCCATTCCAACACCCAGCAACCCCCTCTGCAAAGAAATCCTTCCTCAGAGCCATCCTGACCCTGCCCTGGCCTCCTTCCCGTGTATCCAGCTAGGCTGGCACGCACCGTGTGCAGGTGCTCCAAAGAAAGCCTTCATGTACCTCAGATCAGGATCATTTTGTCAGTCCCTGCTCTGTTTTGTCATGCTGATTGCCGCAACCCCACTGATGCTGCTTTGTGACCCCCCTCAGCCGGCCAGAAGAGCCTCCAACCTGGAGCGGTTACATGGGAAAGATGTTCCAGGCTGCTACCAACTACCTCCCTGCTCAGGTATCGGGCATGATGAACCAGGATCGAGCCTTTGCCACTGTCCGCCTGAACATCTCCGGACAAAGGAACATCTGTGCCCTCTCCACGTATGTATCTGCATCCCTTCTGCCACGCCAGGCTGTGAGCAGACACAACTATCTCTGCAGAACACCTCTCTCTGTGGCCCCTATCTCGTAGCCGTGCAGCAGGGGTGTGTGCTGTGCCTGGGTGGGAGTGCAGGTGTGGTTGGACTCATGATGCTTTTTCTCATCAGGATTCAGAAGCTGCCTCGACTGTTGGTGACCACGTCAGATGGACATCTCTGTATCTATAACTTGGACCCGCAAGATGGAGGGGAGTGTGTCTTAATTAAGAAACACAGGTAACCGTACCCACATCTGATCTTTAAAAAATTAAGGGATATTTCACCTGAAAGCACGAAACGGAGCTGTAGGAGCAAGAATGTTAGAACTGACTTTGTGATTTTGGCTGCCTGATCTGACGGATGTGGGTGGGGACCGTGTCAGCAGGCAGGGCCGTGGGGCTCCTCGCAGCAGAAACCAGAGACACCTCAGATCCCTCAGCAGCTGCGGGGCACCTGAGCTGAGCCAGCAGAGGCGGGCAGGCTGTGCCTTGGGAGATGCCTCCGGTGGCAGGGGGGGCACAGCACCTTCCCCAGGCGCGAGCGGGTGCAGGAGAGCTGACTTTGGGGGGAGGATGGTGTGGAGCCACGCTGGGAGCTTCCGTAAACAAACCCGGCATGCAGTGCCAAAGCAGCGTCCTCCGTGCTGCTGCTCCGTTTGTATGCAAATTTGATTAAGCACATACAGCCCCTCCTCCACCCCCCCCCCCCCC
>NW_020799123.1:10846337-10854385 GCF_003259725.1 Athene cunicularia | reverse complement strand
CCTCCCCCCCCCCCCCCCTCTCATCTGGGCTACTTGGCTCCAGATGTGAAGCCTTTGGGGTGGGGTGCGATGTAACATGTGCTCTAAGCTGGGAGGTGGCTGACAGCCAGGAAAATGCCAGCAGTTTTTTGAAAAGCCACAAAAGAACCGGCACTTCAAAGCTGCGCTGTCCAGCGTGCTCCGGCCGCCCTCAGACACCGCTGACGCCCGCCCGCTCCCGGCCCGAAGCAGCCGTCCGGAGCTGGCGGGACAGCTTTGTATGTGGGTTCCTCTTAGCATCAGAGGACTGAAAAGGGCCCTTGGGTCATGAGTTACGTTACATCATACTATATCTCTGTTCAAACTCCGTCCTAAACTAGCCAGGGCTGCTTTTCCCATCTAGTCCGCTCCTGTTGGAAGCCCTTTGGAGCCCCCTCTGTGATTAGAAACACTGTTCGCCTTTGTAACCTAAAGCTTTTGTGGTCAATCTCTTCCCTTCTATTCTCGTGCCAGCATTGTCCTCTAGCCGAAGTAGTGCTTTCCCTATCTTCTGTTTCCCCCCCTGCTTTATTTGCAGAGCACAATGCTCTCCTCCTCGGCGGCGCTGCTAGGGCTGCAGGCAGTGCCTGGATGCAGTGGTGTGGATGGGTGATGTGCTTCAAGGAGACGTGGGTGCCTGTGCTTGTCTTAGCTGGTGCTAAGGGAGGAACGGTTGGGATGAGAACTAACTCTTCTTCCTTCTCTTGCTCCTGTACAATTAGTCTGCTTGGCTCAGGAAAGACGGAGGAGAACAAAGAAAACGACCTTCGGCCTCCGTTACCTCAATCTTACGCAGCAACTGTAGCCAGACAAAGTACAGTGCCTTCAACTTCAACCATGCCAGGTAGGCATCATGTCTGCCCTTCCTCAGGCAGGAGCAGAAAAGCCACCTGCGGCAAAGTGGAAAGTCTCCCAACTTCCAAGGGTTCAACCAGAACCACCCCAGGCGCAGTGCAGACTGAGGCAGCAGGACTCTAGAGCTCACCTGGTTCATCCCCTGCCCCAAATCCAGGCCAGGCGTTTTGTGCTCTGCTTCCTGGGGCCCCTCGCCAGCGCTCCACCCCCGGTGAGAGCCGTACCACAAACAGGTCTGCTGGCAGAGCCAGCACCACGGCCGAGCTTCCCCGTGTGTCAGACAGCAGCTGCTGCCGGGCTGGTTTCCCGGAGTTGAAACCGTGGGTGTAGAAGTCAGATCTCACTCATTTTGTGGCAAGATTGCCACGGGTTCTCCCAAACCTGTGACACCCTACCCTAACGAAGCTAGCACTAAATTATTGCAGAAGGCTGGGTGACTATCTCCATTATATTTCCAAGTCTAAAGGGCCGCACGCAGATGTGGATCTTACTCTGAAATTGGGGCTTACAGCCATGGTGGGAGGAGGAAAACCTGTGCCACAGGAGCTACCCAGGTAGTCCACTCCCTAATCTGTAGTGTCCATGGGGATCACTTTCTCTTCCGCAGTCCCCCAGAGTTCTGCCAAAAAGCCAGAGAAAGCAGCTCAGGGCTATAAAGGTGATAACACGGTGTCTCCACTGTTTGTTTCCAGCCTCCTTCCATCCATTTATCCGTAACATTCTGTATTTTGACTTGCACAGGTTATTCGGAGGACGGCGGTGCCCTGCGAGGAGAGGTTATCCCAGAGCATGAGTTTGCAACTGGACCAGTGTGTCTTGATGACGAGAATGAGTTTCCTCCTGTGAGCATTCGGCACCCCTAAAACTGCAATTCAGCCCTCATGCTAAGAAGAAAGTATTAACCTCTTACAGAAGAGATACTGTTGCCCCCACCTTGTCCCAGCTCACTGTGAAGCCTAAAATAACTAATTAAGTTATAGGGACAGTGCCAGGAAAAGTACACCTCCACTAAATGGCAGCTAGGGATGGGGCACAGCTGACCAAACCTAATAATTAGAGATGGATCTGAACGAACTAGTTGAATGAAGTGCAGCTGCACACTGACGTTCAGATCCAGATCTGACCTTTGTGCCTTGCGCAGATTTCCAGTATTACCAGGAATAGCTTTAATTTGAACAAAACTATCATTTGGATGGGGCTGTGAGCAACCTGGTCTAGCAGAAGGTGTCCCTGCCCATGGCAGGGGGTTGGAACTCGATGAGCTTTAAGGTCCTTTCCAACCCAACCCATTCTATCATTTTATTCTACGATTCTGTGATGATTTAGAAATAGAAACTTCACACTCCCTGTTGCATTTACAGTCAGTGGTATTAGTTTATGGAATGCAACTGGGACATACCTGAACCTCACTAGTCTCTTCATTTCCAAGTTAACTGAAAAAACTCCCTTTTCCAAGTACAAAGATGAAAGTCATAATGAATTTTAAACCGTTTAATGATTTTTATATGGCACTTTATCAGTTACCATTGGAAGAAGATACTGGCCTTGTAAAATCTAACTTAAGCCTGGCAGTGTCTCTCCTGCTCCTCTTCCTGTGACACACGCATTTATTGTGTTAAGTATCTAACCCCTAAATGGGCAGATGTTGGTGCCGTGCTATGATCTGGTTGTAATCAACGGTGTCTTCATAATAGCAATGCATTAATACAGCAGAATACTGTAATGGATTTCAAGTTGTAGACTTGGCAGACTTTTGAATCCCTTACTCCGTTTTTACATATCCTGCTGTTGGAGTTTTACCTGAGAAGGAGGAAGTAAAAACTTTTATCAGGATCCCAGGATTTGTTCCATATGCTGAGGCTGACCTCTGTGAGGCACTTTCCTATTAACTGATGCAAAGTGTAATTTAGATAAAAGGCGATTAGCTCACGACTCCCTTTGAAACAACGCTACCTAAATCCGATTCAAGTCGCATAAACCTGAGACCAATTCTCTTTTGTTATCTGTGACATAACCTGCTGCAAACTGAGAACAAGAGTTTTCTGCAAACTGAGAACAAGAGTTTTCTAGTTGTCCGACTCCCTTACCCAAGAAGGATATTTAAAATGTCTCCCCTCTGCTCAAAGTTGTGTGGCCACAGAGAAGCTGGTGGCCCAGGCCCCTGGAAGGAGCAGCAGGGCCAGAGAGAAATCCTTTGCTTCCTTCTGATGAACCTGCTCTTGAACATGTGGTTTGGGGACGAGCAAATGCCAGCAAGCAGGAATGACGCTGCTCCTGACTGAGCCTTCCTGCTGGGACTCTGCCGTGTAAAAGCCGCCCCAGACCCCCGCTGTACAACAGCAGGTGCTTCATTAAATGAACTTTGATCTGTCAAAATCCTGCGCTGTAATGAACCTGACAGAGCAACTCACACGTGTCACGTTAGGGAGGAGGTGGTGTGGGAGGGAAGGCGCCTTCCAAAAATACTCCCTGATACGGTGCCTTAGCAGTTGGAGCTTCCAGATAAAGTCCCTGCAGCTAGAACTTTGGGTTTGGCCCCCCCGTTGCTGACGGTAATGTGTTCTGCATCTGGTCTGCCAGCTAGCGCGGCGCTGGCTCCCGCTGCGTTAGTGCATACGGGGAGTTGGTCGGGATGTTTTGATGCTCTGAATTTCACTGAACTTCGTTGTTTTCTCAGCTCTGAGATGTTCGGTCTCAGTGACGTGTTCAAGGGGGGTTTCAGGCATCGGTCACTTCTGTGCGGAGAAGGAGGGAGAGAAAACCTGACCTTATCCAACAAAAATGTTTTGACAGCATTCTGCTTTGTGGAAACATGGGAAGGGTTTTTGTTTGTTTTCCAGTGTGCAACAAAAAGACATTTAAAAACCTCAAAACTTGTGACAAAATGGAATATTCACCCACAGCCCACGCCACGAGTATGGCTTTGAACTTAGGACATACTTTTGGAGAAACAGCAGTGCTCAGACCCAGCAGTTCCTCTCCATTTTGAAACATCTTGCCTTCCCCCTGACCTCAAGCAAGACTTCAGAGGCTCAGCTGTTAAAAGTGAGGAAAAGCAGCTTCAGTCTAACATAAAATCTGTTGCTAATTGCTGAAAACTGCCTCTTCATTAAACAGAAGGAGGGACAGATCAGAGGAGAGATGAGAAGCCCAAGGAGGGCTCATAAAAAGTGGCCTCAACAAGAGTGAATGTGGATGGTGCTGCTGATTGTGCCAGGACTGCTGAAGGATCCTGTGCCAAGAGGTTAAACGAGTTCAGTTACGTCTCTTGCTTGCGCTGATGGGGTGGATCAAGCGCTTTCAGGTCTGCTGAGCTGATGCAGGAAGAACTCGGTGTTACTGAGGTGGACAGCAGGCTAAAGCCTTCAGAGAGAAGGTGCCGTGCTGGAGTCGTGCTAGGAGGAGGCTGCGTCGCCCTCACTCTGCTGGTCAGAAGGTTTTGTGGGATGGGAAGAGCAAACCCAGCTCTGGCTGCCAACGGTTGTGGCAATTACGGCTGTTTTTCTAGTTACCTGCCTGAGCAGCTGCTGCTTTTCTGTGGGTTTATCTGCGCTGGTAAGGTTTCCAGCAGCGTCAGGAGCTGTTGGTGTGTGCTTTGGGCCAGGCAGGGCATGGCTTGGCCCGCTCGTCTTTTGGCTCACCCCACCAAGGCACGGCCAGAACAGATCTGGGGTAGTGCTGGGAGGTTTGACAAAAGAAATCCTGCAGGATTCAGCAGGCAAGATGGCCTCTGTGGACCTGAGGAATGCAGCCAGGGGATCTCCTTAAAACTTCTGGGATTCAGTAGGAAAGGTGATTTCTTCCAGCAGATTGCTCGGTCCTTTTCCAGGCACTCATGAGCTGTCCTGCGTTTGGCTGAAGCTTGGCAGCTTCAGGACCAGAGTTGATGGGCAGGCTTTATCGGGAGAGCCATTTCATTAAGTCGGGCTAGACTGCAAACAGCGGGCAGCTCTTCAAAGACAGCTTCCCCTCCCTGCTATGCAGATACCTTTCACATTGATTTTTGGCTACCTCCAAAACTGGGCAGTCTGCCTGTGCTGCCAGAGGATGCTGCTGCCTTGTGGCTCCTGCCTGCAGTGTTGGTTACAGGGTGCTCAGGGCAGAATGAAAACTCCCCCCGGCAGCCTCCAGCAGCTCCCGGGAAGGACGGACGGGCAGGAGCTCCAGCAGCTCCCGGGAAGGACGGACGGGCAGGAGCAGGAGCTCCAGCAGCCCGTGCACCACGGTGCCCTCGCCAGCACGACGTCCCCGCGCGGGCAGCGCTGCTGTCTGCAGAGGAGAAATCCGTGCTCCAGCGTGGGGCCCACACACGTCCCTTCTGCTCCAGACCACAGGTCTTCATACACGCAATCAGGTTTGCGAGTGCATCTTCTGCTCCGTGGGACTGGTCTTTGCCCAAGTTCCTCCTTGCTGTTTCCTGGATGGTGATTCTCTCATTCTGCATTGTGGATATGTGACATTAATGCTTTTAAGGTTTTTTTGGTTTTTTTTTAAACAGCTGGTTGTTAGCAGAGGAAAAGCCGTAGATTTTGCAGTGAGACTCTCGCAGTAATCATGTTTCACGGGGGATAAGCAAATTTGGCAGAACCTGACCAGCCTCTTCTTCCTCTCGGCAGCTCCTGCCCTGGTAGCTCTGACAGGCATTTTGGGCAGCGGGGGCTTGCAGGATTAAGCCCAGCTTGTCAGTACATTATCTGAGGCCCCTTGGGAAATGTGCGATCCAGTGCCAATGCTTGTGCCTCCAAACTGGGCAAGTGATGGTCCTGAGGCCTGTGGAGAGATGGATCCCGGGAGGAGGAGCTGGGGCCATGGGGATCGCAGCCGTGCTGCTGGCAGACGCAGGTCACGTCTGGCAAGGCTGGAGCTGGTGAAAGGGTGATCTGCGCCCTGGCTCGGGGTTGGTGTCTGTGGAGGCACCTGCTGGGGCACTGCAGCAGCCCCACAGCTCTGCCCACGCCTCGGCCAGACGTTGCTGCGCATCTTCCACCAGCATCCCCAGCCTCCTCCCGTGGCGGGAGTAGCTGATGTGAAGGGTTCGGGGTCCTCGCTGCTGCCTGTTCTGTGCACCTGCTTTACTCTTCCACTCAGAGGTTTTGCTGATACTTAGGCGAGGCTTCCCCTCACCTAATCCAGTCTAACATGTAGGCGTTTAACTCCAGGCTCCATCTGCAGACCCTGGAGAGACACGGTGATGCACAGCACACACCGTTCCCCTCCCACCATGCCAGGAGCTGAACTTTTTGGGGAGGACTTAGCGAGGCAAAGGGACTTCACCCCCAGTAATCCAACTCCCGCAAGCGTGGCTGTGCTCAGCCCAGTGCCAGCTAGAGGCAAGACACGCTTATCACCAAGCCAGATGGTTCCTGTTCCCAGGACTGTAAATGTGGGGAGGGGGAGAGTAAATAAATAAACCGCTCACAAATCTGCCTTTGAATGGAAAGTAAAACACTGCAGGACATCCCTCCCCCTTCTCCTCCCATGTGCGTAAAACCAACTTGAAACACACCCTGTTGCTGGGAAAAGTAAGGCCATTCTGTTTTGATTTTGGTAGATAATCTTGTGCCGTGGAGGTCAGCCGGGCAAAGCGAAGAGGTCATGATGAGAAGCAAACATCCGCGCTTAGGACAGCTGCTGAAAAGAGCTTTGGAAAAGCCAGGAATTTCGAAGAACAAATTTGTGAGTCCCCGAGACGAGGAAAAAAAAAAAAAAAAAAAAAAAAAAAAAAAAAAACCAAGGTGGGCCACTGCTTTTTCCTACAGTATGTTTAAGTGAATACCTGGCCCCTTGTTTTAATTCGTGTCTGGGTGGGGTGTCAATGTACTGTATGCACATCGCTATATTTAACAAACTATATGTTAGAACCACAGTGTAAATGCTAATTTAATCGGATTTGTACGTAACCAGAATTTTATATACCCGTTTGTCCCTTTTCTAATTTATGCTGTTTTATGTGTATAAATGTACTTATAGGAAGATATATTAAACTTATGTCTTTGTACAGTATATACATACTATTTTACCCAGGCAAAGTATTTTTGCAGTGATATTAGAGAAGATGCCATTTGCTATGTTTAAAGACGGAATAAAGTCACGGTCTGTCCCTGGCAGCTCGCTGCCCGTGCTCCTGCTGTTCTTTGTGGGGCCCTAAAGATGTCAGTCTTGATTAAGTTTTATGAGTAGGAGAGTGGGTTTGGGGGGGACGGCTGCTCCCACACCACCTGACCCCCCCGGCCAAGTCCACTTAGGGCTCGTCCGAAGCAAGGTCGGGGTGTGTAAATCGGAGTCCAAAGTCGTTTCAGAAAACCCTCACTCACACCATCCCTGTGGTTTCTTAAGTTTCAGTTGCAACTTTGATTTTGCCCTTGCAGCACCCCAGGCCTTTGCATCTGCCCAGAAATGGCCCCGTAAGAGCTCTTCCCCCCTGGCATCACACTGGGATCTCCAGGAGAAGCTTCTCTGCCTGGAGCCCTGATCTGGGAGGCCTCGGGGCAGGGACCTCTCCCTGACCTCTCTTCAAAAAACAACAACAAAAAAAATGCAGTTACACCATTGCTCTTTCCATGCAGAGTTGGTGAGAAGCAGCTACCCCAGCGCTGCACTGCAAAGCTCTTCCCCCACACCCTCCCAAAAAAAATCCTTTTCCGAGCGCTGGGACTGGGGTGATTGTCTCGGTGTGATCCCTGGCCTCTGCTGTGGCAGCACCCAGCAGCCGCCAGACCAGCCGAGGAGGGCAGCCCTCGGGGAGAGCCCGGGACACTCTTTCCTTTACAGACAGTCGGGTCTTTAGAATAACCCCGTTCCTGAACCTCAGCGGGCAGCTGGCGGGGCAGCTGCTCCGCTCCCAGGAGCTCTCACCTCCTGCCAGCCAGGAATTTTCTCTCTGCAGCCACAGACTTCCAGGCTCTCAGCACCAGAAGCGATGCAGCCCAGAGGCTGCGGCTCCATTCTCCCCTGCCTTGTGCCCCCACCAGCCACCCCTGCAAGGTCCATTTTAGAGGAAAGCCAAGTGAATTTCCCAGAGGAATTCTCTCCCAAAGCCAGCTCTCACAGGAGATCGCTTTAGCAGATTCACGGAATCATCTGGGTTGGAAAAGCCCTTGAAGCTCCTCCAGCCCAACCATGACCCTCACCCTGACCATTCCCAACTCCCCCAGACCCCTCAGCGCTGGCTCAGC
>NW_020799123.1:10836396-10840578 GCF_003259725.1 Athene cunicularia | reverse complement strand
CTGCCACCCCCATCCTCCCCATCGCCCTTCGGCCACGGCTGTGTGAACGGAGAGAGAAAAGAGCCCAGGGCTTAAGGGCCCCCGGTTCTGCCATTCAACAAGTTTTAATTTAGCTGCTAAGAGACGGCGAGAACAAATAAGAACAAACACTGCTGAGAGGCAGCCCCGGTACGGCACGCTCGCCGAGACGGCCCCAGCAACCAGGAGAGCCGGGAGGCGTCCAGAAAAATTCCGGCTCCCCGCTGCGCCCGAGGCAGGGCACGACCCTGCAGCACCTCGCTGAGTTCATCCCAGGTCCACCCCAGAGGGAGCCCAGGGCAGTCCCATGGGTGCTCAGCACCCTCAGGATCAGGCCCCCAGCGTGGTGCATGGTTGGGACCGCTGGAAACAGTCACCGGGGTGGGAGGACAATGTGACTGTGGGCAGAGGTGGTCAAAGATCCCTCCCGGCCACAGGCAGATGTAACCCATGGAAAAAGGCATGAAAAAACAGGATTTTGGTCAAAGTTGGCATCGAAGCAAAGGCCTCAGCAGCAGGCACATCCTGGGAGCCAAGCTGGGGAAGCCACGCTGCCACCCCCCTGCCCCGGCCAGGCGAGGTTTAATAAATAAAGTCACTCCAGCATCCCGCTGCTGCCCCGAAGGCGGAGGAAGAAGGCCCCGAGGGGCAGAGCTGTGCGGGTGCTGTGCAGGCGCTGAGCACCCCGGGCAGGATGGCGGCAGGGAGTGCTGCCCTGCCCTGCCCCGGCGGTGACGGGGTGCAGGCAGCTGCAGGCAGCTGAACCAACTCTCCCCACACCCCGGCCAGCTTGCCCAACCTGCCCAGCCCCACGCTGCCGGCGCAGCCAGGGTGGTGCAATTCTGCTTCTTCACCACCCCACTGACCTATTTCTTCCGTGTCCTACTTTGGGTTGGGGCAGGGAAGGGCACAAGTACAGCAGGTGGCTCCGACAATTAAATATAATTAAGAAAAGCCGACATGGCAGTTTTCTGCAGAAACCAGCGTGCAGGTGCAAGTCCACGGTGACACATCAGCATTTTTCTGCTTCCCTGGCCCCCGGGCACGCTCACCCCTGCTCACCGGGCTCTCTGCACCGGGGAGGATGCGAAGCCGAGCGACGCCGGGGAGAGGCAAGGCACAGGATTTTCTCCCAAGCCGGGTGGCGAAGGCTGTCGGTATTTTCATAACCTCAGGGGCAGAGGGAGGCTCACGCAGGCAGCTAATGCCTGTCCTCACCCAGCCCTGCCCTGCGGAGGTCTCCCAGCTGCACCTGCACCCAGATGTCATCCCCTCCCCAGCGTCTTGGTCCTCCCCATCAGCTGGGGGGACAAGTCCTCAACCGCCCTGTTTCACACGCTTGTCCTGTGGGGGATGTCCCCAGGGGGGACTCTAGGGGCAGAGAAAAGCCACCTGCCCTGACACAGTGTGAGCACTGACCAGCCCCTGCTCTCCACGTCCCTCTGCATCCCTCTGCATCCCTCCACCTCCCTCCACGTCCCTCTGCATCCCTCCGCATCCCTCCGCATCTCTCCACGTCCCCTTCTCAAGAGCTCAGGCTGTGGCTGGGACCACAGTAGTGACACATTTCTGAGCATGAGCTGTCACTCATGTCCCCCAGGCTGGCTCCCTGCTGCCTCCCAAACAGGGGGTTGCCCCTTCCTGATGCCAGGACATCGCCCCACACCCGGGCACACCCCGTGGCAGTGCCGGGCTGTGCTGTGGAGG
This sequence comes from Athene cunicularia, assembly GCF_003259725.1. NCBI lineage: Eukaryota > Metazoa > Chordata > Aves > Strigiformes > Strigidae > Athene > Athene cunicularia. The sequence continues at coordinate 10,838,853 of NW_020799123.1, read as the reverse complement.
ATGCTGGCTGTGCTGTGACTCCTGGGAAGCTACAGAGCTGCTTCCCGAGCACCCAGCGTGCAGCACAGCCCGTGCTGCCGATGGCTTTCTAGATTTCCAGCTGTCTGACCTGCTGGACTGGAGCTGGGGAATGCAGGAGATAAGGTCTTCGAGGAGATAAGGGGAATGCCTGGAGGAGGCCCGTGGGACAGGGAATGGGGATGGGCACTGATCCCGCAGGGTTGGCAGCTCAGGCCACGTCCCAGTGGTCGGTCCATCCCCCAGCCATGGAGGGGAAGGGTTTGGAGGTAAAACCCAAGGGGTGCTGTGGGCACCCCATCCCCTCCACCACCTCAGTGCCCCAGCTCACACCTCGAACCTTCCCCCACTTGCAAAAATCCGGCTCCCAGAGCTGCCCTCAGGCCATGTGAGGAGTAAAACGGCTCCAGCTTATCTCCTGGACTTTAGAAAACACCCAACACCTCCCGGGGGCCCACCAGTCCAGACCAGCTTCCAGCAGCTGGGACACGTTCCTAACTCCCAGCAACCCCCCCTCCTCCTCCGGCACCACCACCCTGACCTCCACCGTGTGCTTCAAGGGCTGAAAGGGGACGGGGCATCCCACTGCGCTGCCCCCAGCCCAGGCTGTGCCCCCCCTCGGCTGCGTCTGCTGCAAAGGAGGGCTGTAAGGAGGGGTGCACTCCGCATGGAACGGTGCACTCGCTGCACGCAGAGGTGCAGCACTGCTGCAACAAGGACCCCTCCACGCTCCCCGGCGAGGCGAGGAGGGGGAGGCAGCAGCCCCTTCCCTCCGCTCTCTCCGGAAACAACAAAAGTCACTCGCTACCTCCCAGCCTGGCCGCATCCTGCGCTGATTGCAAAGCACCATCTCTCCGGCCAGCCTTTCCCACAACCGCACCCTCCTCCACATAAAGCCATTCACAGACCACAAAGCCTAAGCCTGCTTCTTGGTGGAGAGAGAGAACATCGTCATCTTTTAATTATCGGGAGGCCCTCAGCCACCGCGGCCAGGAGGCACACGGAGCCCAGTGGCTGCTAACGCCAACCCGCCAGCCTCACAAAAAGCCCTTTCAGTTCCTCTTTGCTGAAGCATTAAGGCTTACGGGCTTGGGAGAGGACGAAAGTACAGAGTCTGGCACAAGGCAGGCAATAACCAGTGCGGGGCAGCTGCTGCTGCCAAGATCCAGATCATCACCTGGGTCTCAGCACGGGGACGGTGGGTGCTTCCAAAAAGGGGGGCTGCCCTGCTCCCCGACACGATCTGTCCAAGCTCTTACCTGAGCAGAGCGTGGCTTGTCTGCCTGGCAGGGATGTGGCCAGGCCAGTACGCCAGCGCCGGCACCCGGTGCCCTCCTTCCCAGGTCGTTCGCTTTGCTGAGCTCCCACCTGCAAGAGAAAAGGGCAGCACTCAGCATCCCGCTGCCCAGGAGCCCCGTGTCGAGGGGAAAAACCTCCTGACCCCAGAGTTTCCCTGAGAAAGGAACTACTCAGAGGCAGAGATGGAGTAAATGACCCCAAAGGAGGATAATTGTGGTGGAGAGGGAGCTGGGTCAGGGAGGGAGGAGAGTTACAGGCTGGTTTTAAAAGAAATAGGGAAAGGGGGCTCAGTTCAGCAGTGCGTTGTGTTTCTCCTCTGCCCCAGCAAGAAATGAGAAATGCAGTCACTGCCAGAGCCACCCCAGTTCCCCCCATTTTTGATACTGGGTGAGAATACAGTGCAGGCAAAAAATAGAGGAATTTATGCCAGGGGCTGCCTGTGCAGACGGGCTGCGGCCCTCTGCGTGGTAAAGCACCAACAGCCCCCCCAGCCTGCTGGAAACCTGCTTCGTTAAAAACACCGTCCTGCTGATCACCCTCCTGCCGGCTAATTAACACGTTGTGTTGTTTCCCTGACATCACCCAAAACGCCCCTGCTCTGCCCTTGGGTTTGAGATGCACAGCTCAGGGAAGCTGCCTGGTCCCTTCCTCCACCTGGGAGGCTGAGCACTGAAATGGGGGTGCTAAGCAGCAAGATGGGGGTGCTGAGCAACAAAACGGGGGTGCTGAGCAACAAGATGGGGTGCTGAGCAATAAAACGGGGGTGCTGAGCCACAAGATGGGGTGCTGAGCAACAAAACAGGGGTGCTGAGCAGCAAGATGGGGGTGCTGAGTAACAAAACGGGGGTGCAGGGCACTGAAATGGGAGCAGTGATCATGAGAACGGGTGGAAGGGTGTTAGAGCCTCTGCTTTGGCTGTAGCCCAAAGGGCCCCAGGCAGCTGCGGGGGGAAGAGGCTGGGAATGGGGCAAACAGAAAACCCCGACCCGATTCACCGAGCAAACTTCCCAGGCGCAGCCTTTGTCCACCCGCCTTTCAGCGTGCGCATGGCAACGGCGCTCGCCCAAAGCCATTTCCTCCGGGCCGAGCCAAGAGCGAGGCGACGTCCCCGCTGCGGCACGGCCACCCCGCGCTCCCCGC
>NW_020799123.1:10833541-10836346 GCF_003259725.1 Athene cunicularia | reverse complement strand
GTATAAGAGACAGGGCAAGGCCAAGTGACCCTTCCATCCCTCCTTCCCATCCGCATGATGCGTTCCCACATTAGCAAGGGCAGTGGGTTGATTTATTTTTATTTCTAAAAGTTTATTTTCAAGGGCTGGGGCTGCCCGAGTCCCGGGTGAGGGGCTGGAGCAGAGCTGGGGTGCGGGGAGGGGGGGCAGTTGCCACCAGCTTCGGGCGTTAATGAGCGGCTGAGCGGTTCCTGTCGTCAGGAGCAAGACATCCTCATTAGGGAGGCTGCTCAGCGAGAGCGGATTTGGGCTTCTTAATGAATGAGGATTTGCAGTTTAATTAGGCACGGCCCTGCCGGTTCAGCCTCGTGGCCGAAGGGGGGGTGGCGGGGTGGGGACCCGGCTGAGCGGCCGCAGCCCCGCGGGACCCCCATCCCCGTGATGTGACGGCGCTGGGCAGCTCGGCTGTGGCTGCTGGTGTCCCCCCCAGTCCGTGGAGCAGCTGGGAGCACGGAGGGCAGGGGACAGACACGGGCCGTTCCCCGGCGTCGAGCCACCGCAGCCGGTTGGGTTTCCTGCTGTACCTGTGAACCACAGGAGCGTGTTGCCCTTCCCGTGGCTGTCAGCGACCTGCTTTATCCGTCCTACCAGGGCATCCATCTCGCTCAGGGAGGCTCCGTAGATGCCCCTGCCCGAGGCGGGGGGTGGCGGCGGGGGGACCCCCAGCGGGACGTGCATATGGGCCAGCGCCAGGTAGAGGAAGAAGGGGCGGCCGCTGTCGCTGCGCAGGGAAGAGGGGGAGAGCGTTCAGCCGGGCTGGGGAAGCAGGAGGTCACCAGGGTGGTGGCACAGCCGAGCCTGGGGACACAGCCCTGGTGCCACCCCTGCCTCTGCCACAGCTCGGGGGGAAAAACCTCCCCTGTGTGCACCAGAGGCTGCAAACCCGCCGGGCACCCGCTCCTCCTGCACGGGCGATGCTTGGTGCAGTGTGAGCCGCTTCTCCCCAGCTCCTGCTTAAACCTCCCCGCATTGTCCTCTGTCCTTCCGTTTGGGATGGGCTCATCCCTTCCTCCATCTCCCGGCGTCCCACAGCCAGCGGCATGCCAGCCGCCAGCCAAACACCCGCCCTCGGTGCACCCCTGGCACCCACCTGCCTTCCTCCCCTCTCTCATGGGGCCGTTCTGGCCCTTCCTCTCCCTCCCCAGCACGCACTCGGCCCTTGCGGGTGATTTTAGCAGAGGCCGAGCAGCAGCAGGACACCCCCATCGACCCTGAGCGCGGCCTCGGTGCTGCCGAGCAGCCCCGGACAGGGAGCGCGGCACGTTTGCTCGCCGCGCTCTGCCCCGCTGCCTGTTTGCTTTTAAATCATCAGAGGACATGTCCTGTTTTCTTGTTTACGGCTATATTTATCTCCTCCAACGAGGCCTGCTCTTCCTCAGGGACCTCCGAGGGGAAGGGTGGGATGGCGAGCGGCGGGGAGGGGCCGGATCCCGGGGACGTGCCCCGGCCCGCGCACGCGCCCGGCTCCGGCCACCCCATCGCTGCCTCCAGAAAGCTTTCGGGGCCCCTCCAACGTGCGTTTTGGCACTTCCTTCCTTTACCCATCACCCACCTGGGGATGGAAAATGAGTAAATCCCATCCTGGCCGGAGCTGCCGCATCCTTCCCCAATGGCACCGGAGCCCTGCGAAGGGTCGTGTCCCCCCCGCTCCCTCCCCAGGCCCTGCAAAACGCTGGTGGGGTGCTGATGCATCGCCCGCAAATTGCCGCAGCACCTTTCCCCTCAGGATGCCGGAGACCCTGGAGCGGGGAAATCTGCTTCCCCAGCTCACATCCCTCCCAGGAGCACCCGCTGGGCTCCAGCATCCAGACAGACTCATGACCACAGCGTTCAGCTGAACATCCCCCTTGCTTTTCACATCAACGTTTCAGAATTCTCCTGAAAATTGAGCAAACATTTAATCAATAACTTAAGACAAACGCCCCTGACTTTTTGCTCCCATGTTCGCTGTGCTCGAAGTGTCCCAGACAAAGATAAGTTTCACTGCCATGAATTGCTCAACCTTGACACGACTGGTTAAAAAAACACCGAGATGACAAATCCGGTGTTCTTTTGTTGCCCCATAATGAACGAGTCAGGCAGAGGAAAACTAGAATAAGCCATCAAAGAGAAGGAGAGAGAAGGCAGGCACCTGCTTAATCCTGTTCTCCATGAACGCAGATAACCCCAAAACGCTGTTGGGGAGTTTAAAGGTTTTTCCTATTAACCCGGAGCTCACCTGCTTGGTTTCACAGACAAAGAGCATCCTCACAGCCCCAAGGACTGGGGGTTTGCAGGGGAGGGGGGGCCGTTGCTGCCCCACAGCCCTGGTGCAGCGGCTGGGCCACACTGCGGCCGATTCTTGGTACCCAAAGGGGATGAATTATAGGTATTGCGTGCACAAAACAGTACCCAGGATTATAAAGAGCCATTTCCCCGCAGGCTGCTCCCTGCCCAGCCCTTTGTTTGCCCCCGTTACCCAAAACTTTTCCCCAGCTCACCCTCAGGCCCCCCCCGCTGCGGCCCTTCCCCGGGTCTGTGTTATCCCTGGGTGCAGGCGCGGGACAGGCTCCGGCACGGCTGCCCGGCAGCGCTTCCCCTCCTCGCGCTGCAGCGAGGCGTTTTGCAAAGTCACAGCTCATAATCCGCCAATAATAGGGATTAAAATTACACAACCCATCAGCAAGGCTTTGGGGTCGTCGTCTCGGAGGAGCCGCTTTGCTCTTCGGGGAAGAGCACGCCCGGGTTCCTTGTGTCCCCGCACGCCTGGGGCTGTCTCTTATACAC
>NW_020799123.1:10823180-10833491 GCF_003259725.1 Athene cunicularia | reverse complement strand
GCTGGCCACGCTATGGCTGACACAAGCCAGGATGCCACTGGCCTCCTTGGCCCCCTGGGCACACCGCTGGCTCCTGTTCATTCTCTCCCTCCCTCCTGTGCTAGCTGGGGTCTCGCTGCAGTCACCCCAAGAGCACAGCCCGACTCTGAGGCTCTGACCTTCCTTGTAAATCCCAGAATCATTCCGGTTGGAAAAGCCCCTCGGGATCATCGAGTCCAACCCTCAGCCCAACTCTACAAAGTTCTCCCCTACCCCACATCCCCCCCCAGCTCATCCCAAGGGCCCTTAAACCCCCCCAGGGATGGAGACTCCCCCCCCTCCCTGGGCAGCCTGTTCCACTCTCTGACCAGTCTTTTTCTGAACATTTTTTTCCTAATGTCCACTGTAAACCTCCCCTGTTGCTGCTTAAAGCTATTTCCTCTCGTCCTATTGCTAATTCCCTGTGAGAAGAGACCAGCACCAACCTCTCCACAGCGTCCTTTCAGGGAGTTGTAGAGAGTGCTGAGGTGACCCCTCAGCCTTCTCCTCCTCACACTAAACAGCCCCAACAGTGGTTTTAAGCACACACGACCCTGTTAGAGGGAACGCACTAAAAGGCTTCCAGGGCGAGTCCTGCAGGACCCCAGTGACAGCTTCGGTGGCCTGTCCATCCTCCAGTGGGTTGGGAATCCAAGCCACGGAGAGCCCAGATCTGCTCCCCAAGAACCAACAGGCAACACCCGTCTCCCCCTTGGCCCCAGCACCGCCTCTTTGCAGCGACCCCCGGGTGGGTGGGGTGGGCTCTCACCTTGCCCCGCGGATGAACCGCGCTGCCTCCTCCGCGTAGCGCGTCGCCAGGCTGCTGAGGTTGACGGGCTGTTGGACGATGGTGACGTTCTCGAAGAGAGGAAGGGCCACCTCCGTGTAACAGTCCTTCCCCCCGATCCTGCTGGGAAGAGGCCACCCCACGCTCGTCACCGGAGCAGGGGCCAGCCATGGCAGCAGGCGTGGAGCCCCACTGCGCTCCTGGCTGTGCAGAAGGACGAGGAGGGGAAAGGGAAGGATACCGATGTCCCCATGGCACAGGGCAGACCCCCCCTCCCTGACCTGTGCCCTGCTGCGGGGCGCACGGGGGGGACACTGGGTGCATGGAGAGGCAACTGCAGCAAAGGGCAGCTCTCAGGGCTGGGCACACCGATGCAAATCTCCACCTCCCTGTGTCAGCACTCGAACCCCCCATGTGCCCCCGTACCTGGCAGCTGCGCCGAGCCGCGGGCAGGGCGGGCAGGGCGGCAGGTTGTAGCCGGGGGTGTCTGTGCAGCCCATGTCGTGGCTGTAGGGGATCCCAAAGAAGTAGTTGAAGCCTGAGGGGCAAGCGCGGGTGTCGGCGGGGACAAGGCAACCACGGGATGCTCAGCTCGTCCCCGCCGGCACAGTCCTTACCGCGGAAGCTGGGGTGATGGTGGCCGTGGTGTCCCAGGTGCCACTTGCCTGCATGGAAGCCACAGAACATCATTTCAGAGGTTAAAAGAGCTACAGCCACCACCAGCCATCACCCACAAGGTGCCCAAAGCGCTGGGGGCTTTAATCTAGCAACCAGAAAGTCTATTTTTGTGCTGGCCACATTTCCAGAACGTCTTGTTGTTTTTTTCTTTTTCCAAAATTCAGAAAAAAATGCATAAGGTATCTCGTGCCTGTGCAAATCGACTGCTCCCGGCTTTAAAAGGCTCTTTCATGCATTTATGGTTCAAAGGAGACAACTTTCTAACTCCTCCCAAACAACCAGCTTCATCCTCTGACCTCTGCCAGGCACCTGCTCCCACTGAATGCCCCAATCCAAGAGGGAGAACTGCAAAAACTGGGGAGGGGGGGAAAGGAGAAACCAAGGGCTTTTCTGCCAGCGCATTGTGCACAAGCAACAGGACCTGAGGGTGCAAGGGGCTTGCGTGGGCCGGGGGGGAGCCACGGTGACAGGAGGGTGCCCAGAGGCACGGGGCCAGCACCGGTGGCATCACTCCGGTGTGGGCTGCGGGATGGCAGAGCTGCTGTGACGGGTGTGTTTGCTAAGGAAAATCCGGTGCGTTCCCTGTGAGGTGAAGCAATTAGAGCTTAAATGGAGAGCCGGGGAGGGGCTGGATTTCAGACAACATCGTATGTTTGAAAACGAAGACTTCAAGCTTGGCACTGCAAAATCCAAGGGGGAGGTGCAAAATCTCTCCCACGTGATCCTTTAGACTTTCCTTTATTTGCCAGTGTTCCACCTGCGGATGGACACGGGCACACTGGACACACACACACCCCCTCCCCGCCATCGCCCCCCACCCCGGACGCACCCTCGGCACGGCGGGTGTTACCTATAGCCCCTGTGCTGTACCCAGCCTCCCGCAGCACCTCGGCCAGGGTGGTCTCGTTCAGGGGGAGGCCGCCCACCGACGTGATGGCAAAGTTGTGGGTCACCCCATTGCGCGCCCCGAGGCGCCCCGTGAGCAGAGAGGCGCGGGACGGGGAGCAAGTGGACGCAGCTGAGTGGAAATCCACGAACCTAGAAAATGAAAGGACCCTTCACTGCACGGTCCAACGCTGCCCCCTCCCTCCCTGCTCCCCTGCATGTGTCCCCACCTGCCCCACGATGAGGGTCTGGAGTGGGGGATGAAGCTCGCAGGTCGCAGCGGGGATAGATGGACTTGCACCCCAAGGTGCTGGGCGCTAGCCACCCTCCCCATGCACCCAAAACCACCTCAGTGAACCCCCTTCACCTGCCAGGAAAACCCCTTTTGCTGCAGGACAGAGTAACCAGGGATGCTCAGAGGGGGCTGGGGAGGGGGGACAGACGTTACCTCATCCCTTCGGCCGCCAGCTCATCCAAATGTGGGGTCTCCTTCGTCTCTGCCCAGTTGGCCCCAAGATCCCCCCAGCCCACATCATCTGCCAGGATGACGATGAAGTTGGGCCGCCCGTACGCTGCCCAGGGAGCTGAGAACCCCAGTAGTGCCACGGCAAGCACCAGCACCGCCCGCGGGGAGGGGGTCCCCATGGTGCCACCCACGCTGGGGTACTGGCGGCTTCGTCTTCCACAAACTCCCTCCGCCACGTCCCTGGGGATGCAGCTGAGCTCTCCACGGGCCCTCGCAGCGATGCAGACGTCCCCTCTTCAGCTGCTCCCGCAGGGCTGGGTCCAGGTGGTCCTGGCTTGCCCCCTTGGCTACCAACCGAGCTGCAACATCTCCTCCATGTTTCACACCCAGGCACAGCTGATATTCCTGAAGTTGGTGCCAGCAAAGGTGTTATTCTTAGAAGACAAAAACACCCTTTGAAGTCACTGTCACTCTATTTTTAACTTTCCTTCCTTCCTGGTAAATATCTAATTAGACACCAAACCAAAGTGGTGTTTTTCCCTCCAGAAGTGTGCTCGATCTGTGGCAGAGGCTCCTCTCCCCTCACCGCAGCCGCAGGGATATTCGCATCCACCAAATGGCTCTTTCCCTGCAGACCACACTCCTCGGCTCACCAAAGCGCTGCCCTCCCTTGCTCCAGGAGGAGAAACAACTGCCGTGGCTCTGCCTGTGACTGTTGGTCCGTCCTTCACCTTGCACAGCTACAGCATCCCCTGTGCAAGAGAAACAAGACACAGTCAAGACCTGCCGAAGCCCTCCTGCATCCCAGCCCAGGGCAGAATGCTGTATCCAGGCACCAAGACTTTGCCTTTGAAGTTGTCTTTTTTGCTGCCTGGCTCACGATGACTCAACTGGAAAGGACTGGAAAAAACGAGTGCCCCTTTCCCGCATCCATTGCCCAGGCTGGGATGGTTTCCCATGGTGCTGTCATCCCCAGGGAGCAGCGCTGCTCCCTCCCAGCACCGGGGGGGGCAATGTGCAGGGCCTTGCCTTCATTTGTAACAACTGAGAAGTTTCTAAAGCTCATTTTTTTAATTTAGTTCTGCTCACGATGCCCCACTGCTGTCAGCGGGTCAGGGCAGGCAGCGCAGCTGCCTTGGGGCACTGGGAGGAACCTGGTCCCGGAGGCAAAAATGCAGAAATCCAGACAAACCCAGAAAGCAATAAACCCCAGAAATACCTGGGTTTACAGGATTAAGCATATACGGTTGTTTAGGGCAGGATTTGGCCTCCAGGGGTGGAGAAATTCAAGGACAAACACCCCACAGACCGATGGCAGAGATGGAGCTGTGAAACCCCACGTCTTGAGCACAAAGTTATGGCCAAAGGGAGATGAAGCAGCAGAGATTTGCCAAAAAAAACTGCAGATCCCTGTGTGAGGAGCTCTGCACCAGCCATGGGGACGGTGTGGGGACCACATGGGGACAGCCAGGGGCCAGCGGGACCCAGCTGGGACCAGCACTGCAGCAGATGTCCCCAGTTGGTACCAGCAACCTTGGGGGAGGAACATGTCATGAAGGATGCAGCTGCCACAGGATGATCACAGAGCCAAGCAGGACAACAACCATGAAGACAAATTGGGAGGGCGAGGAGAGAAGCTGATGCTGGAAAACAAAAGAGAAGGGGACAGGAGGAGGCAGGAGAGGGAATACGATGAGCCCCAGCTGTAGGCCAAGAGGTCTGTAGCTGGCAAAGCAAATTATTCCCAGGTTTCGCTGTTCGCATCTTTAAAAGCTTTGGGCTGTTTCTCAGATCAGCAGCTTCAGGACTGCCAGTGATCAGGGGTGTGATTCCATTCATAATTCATAGCTCAGAGCATCAATTTAGAAACTTCCACGCGATGGGCCTCGAAGCTCTCGGGACATGAATTCAGGGGGGTGGGATGCGGTGGGTTGCTGAGTTTTGCCGCAGGTGGGGGCTGAGCTGTGGGAGAGGCTGCACGGCCCTGCCCGAGCGAAGCGCACGAGCCCAGCTCCCGTTCTGCACCCTAACTGCAAACCCACAGCTCATCCTCACACCCTGAACCGCCACAGAGCAAGGAGAATCAAGGTTAGGACATGTTTGATGGCGGCTAAATCGCCTTTATTTTCCCATTAAAAATTCCCTTTGCAGTTTCTTTGGAAAGCCCTTGGGGTTTCTGTGGGGATGGATGTTTGAAAGGAGCGGCTCTGCTTCAGTCCAACACCCCCACGCAGGGGCTGAGCCCAGCTGGACTTGAGCCACCAGTTTCACAGGAATAACATGGATTAACTCGGGCACGGCCCGGGGTGATCTCAGCCCCATCTCAGCCCTCTGGCAGGGCTCTCCACAGGGGGATGGAGCAGATCACCCAGCACTGGAATCGATTTTGGGGAAAAAATAAAGCGACAACGTTCAGTTGAGCCCCACATAACCCTCCCAGCCGAGCCGTGCCCAAGGTGGGTGATGTTCAGGCTTTCCAGGAAGCCACACCACGTAATCCCACCCTCCGGCCCCTTCACCAGTGTCCACCAGCTCCTTGGCCCCTTTGACAGGCTGAGCGCAGTCCCTGCACCAAGCCCCGGCCCCTCTGAGCATCTTCCACCCATCCCATCCCCAGGGGGTGGCCCTGCACCGCACAACATGCGCCAGGGACCCCCGGTCAGCACCTACAGCCACCCAGAAAAACTGAGAAAAACCCAAGGGAGCCAAATCCATGTTCACCCACAAACCTCCGTCCTTTCCATTTACTTTGGGGAGCGACGCCAGGACGACACGGCTAACAAAAACAATCAAAACCATTTTCAAAGGACACTCTCTTCTTTCTAAATTACAGGGGAAAGTCATCCAGGGCTGAAATTTATGCATTAGAGTCAGACAAAACTTGTTGATCTCTGGTGCTCGGAGGCCGTGTGAAGGAGAGGGGGAACACAGCCTGTGGAAGGGGGGACGGTGCCGGCCCAGCTCTCGCCAGGCTCCTGCAGAACCGTCCCCGTCCACAGCAGGTCCAAGCCCCAGCACAGCACGAGGCCGCCCTTTGGCGTCGACTCCAGCACCCTCTGCTCCCAGCCCCTTGGCAGAAGCATCTCTGCGACCCTTTTGATCCCGGATTCCCAGGTGAGGCGGCTCTGTGCTGCGCACGTCCCGCGGCAGTGCCGGGGGGGGGTCGTGGGGAGCCTCCCTGGGATGAACCCCGGTCCCCCCACGCCGGGACCCACACTTCAGCAGCAACTCTGTTCCCCTATAGCTTTGCTACAACCATGCAGAGCCGAAGGACCATCTTTTAGCTATTTTTTCCAAAAAAAATTAAACGACGCAGAAGAGATTCCCCCAGGCTGACTACGGTGGGAGCGCGGTTGTCGCGGCACCTCACTTGGTGCCAAGCAGGACAGTCACGTCCGTGGTTACAGCTCGATGAGCTCCCTGGGCAGAATCACAGCCAGGGATTGAGGTCTCCGGATAACCAGCACCGGCACCGTGCTCCTCACCGGCATCGCTCAGGCCGGACGCTGTGCACATGGGCTTCACCGCACCCACCTTGTACCAGAGAAGAATTAAACGGATAAAAAAGTGCATGTCTGCAAGCCAGACAAGGCGGTTCACAGAAAGAGAGAAAGGGATAAGTGGAGACCAGATAAACCAGTTTAGAAAAGCCCCCAAACTGCTGCTCAGGACAGCCTGGGGCTGGCCCCAGGGCAGGGCAGGGGAGATGCCTCCTCGGCTGGGGGATGCCACCGCCGGCTGTGCCACCACTGAGCAGCCGTGGTCACCCGCCCAGAGCTGGGAGTATCTGTCATGTATTTATTACACATTAACCAGAAGTTTACAAATCTTGGGGCCAGCACGATCATTTTCACATTTTTCACATTCTTTCACATTTTCACGCCTGCCTGGAGAGCAAAACAGCAGCCGGAGCCCGGAAAAACCTGCCGCCCTTTGAAACACGCCTGGCTGTGCCAAGCGGTCCCCTGCCAGCACCCGGGGCTCACACCCCACCCGGGGCATCACAGCTCTGATCTCCAGCCCAAACCCGCGCCGGCGGGCCTGCTCCCCTGCCAAAAGCCCTGCAGACATTCCCATCCCGGCTGCGAGGAGTGAGGAGATAAGGACCCAGCAGGGGGTGAGAAATTCAAACTGGAGCGGGCGGGCACCTGCTGTTATCCCAGGGCCGCCCTGGGGGCTCCCAGCATCACCCCTCGCATCAGCCAGGCTGAGTTAGGGAAACTGAGGCAGCCACGCAGAAGCAAGCGCTCAAGCTGCATGGGGACCCCACGGCTGCCGAGTGACGTGGGATGGGGACGTGTCCCCACAGCCTGGCTCATGGCGCTGACCCCGACCCCACCGGGGGATGCCTGGCCACAGCCTGGAGGGGATGAACAGCGGCACATCCTGGCAGGGACAGCCGGTCTTTCAGAGGAGAGAAAAAAGAAAACCATGGTTTGTTTGCAAATTAACCACGCACAGGTATCTTATTTTGGTACGAGCACAGCAAAGGGCAGCAGGTGCCTTCTGAGGGGCTTATCCGTGGGGCAGAGGCTGCCCGAGCTCTGTGTCTGCCCTGTTAGGGCTCCTCAGTCCCGGCATGTTTACCAGCAAAGCTCTGTTCCCGGTATAAAGTCCTGACAATGCTCTGAACAGAGTCAAGACTTTATTCCAGGAAAAGGTTTTCTACTGGAATAGTTTATACTAGTTTCCCTAACAGAATAAGCAGCACCGACAAAAACATAGTTCTGCAGATTTACTAGGATTTCTGCCAGCTCCTGAGACAGGAGAATGTTTTTCACCCATCTAACTGCTAAGTCTTTCAGAGAAAACATTACACATGCCGAGCAGGGCTGGGCGAACCCCAGCAGAATAAATGAACTGGAAGTCCCTGACCATCCGGCGGCAGAAAGCAGGGGCCCTGCGCTCCCTCTCTGCAGCCCGCCCTGTTTTCCAGCTCCTGGCTGATTTATGCCCGCTGACGGGACACTTGCTCTCTTCTGCTGTGGTTGACAGAACCCCCAAACCCACCCCCCCACACACACCCCCGGGCTGGGAGCGGTGCAGAAGCACCCGGGAAGATGGAGAAGCAGGTCCTGGTGCAAGCGGCTGCCTGGCACGGGCCAGACCCACAAAGGATGTGCCGGGGCAAAGCATCCCGGCAAGACACGGCCAAGTCCTCTCCGAGGCCGGGCTGCAGCAGGGAAAAATCCACCCGAAGTGGGCAAACAATATGGGGGGAAAAAAGGATTTTACAGCAGAGCTGGGAAGCTGGTGAGGCTGCAGCCACCAGCCTCGTCCCTCCCACAGGGCCCCTCCAGCCCCCATCGCTCCCCAAAGCCTTATTACACTTGGAAAGCCCAAAGGAAAGGAATGAGAAGGTGAAGCAGAGACAGATGCAAAGCACTGACAAGAAATACCAAGGAGTAAATCGCCTTTGTTTTTTCATGCCAAAGATATTTGCATTCTTATTTCTCCCCTGGAGGCACAAACCTCTTTTGTTGTCCCATAACCACTTGCACTGTCGCTGCCAGGAAGAATTACAGCTCGGGGAGGGTGACCCATTCTCAAGGAAAAGCTTGTGTAACGGGATATCAGCTCTTCGAGGCCAGAAGAGGTGGTTGGCCTTTACCCGCTACCCCTGAACGGCACAACCCGGCGGAGGAGAGGGCTTCCTGCAGGACAGGACGACGGGAGGCTCCCCAAGGACACATCCTCGTGTCACACATGGCTCCCCATGGCCCCAGCGCCTGCACTGGAGCTCGTTTAGGATGGGACTGCAAGGGGTGAAGCTGATAAAACCTCCCTGCTAGGACAAGAGCACCAGCAGCTTGCTGGAGGCGGCCGCCGTTGGACCAGCATCGCCATGAGAAACCAGCAGCAAGCTTCTTTGAAGTGACTGAGCGAAAGCAACAGCTAGTTGGCTAGATTTGTCAGAAGTTTGCAGAATTTTGCCTCCGCTGCCCACTACCCTCACCTGCGCTGCCCATTGTAAAAAAAAAAAAAAACAAACCCAAGAGAAGGGACTCCAGCCAAATCAAACACAGCAGCCCTTGCTGACGGGTGAGGCGCTGAAGGAACATTTTAACCCGGGCAGCTTTTCCAAGGGTACAAACCAGAATCACCAGATTCCACTTTAACCCAGCAAATTTTGGTGGGGTCCTGGGCCAGCGTGGGAGGGTGGGCGAGGAAGGGCCTGGCCACTGCCTCACTCGGAGCCCTCTGCTACTACCTGTGGGCAAAAGTCACTCGCTCATGAGCCCCGAGGAAGGGTTCGAGGCTCCAAACCCCCCCGGCAGTGTCCGTCCGTGCCCGGCACATCAAAGCCAGCACCGCGTGGTAGCGGTGGCTGTGGCACAACGAGCTGGGAAACGCAGTGCTGTCAGTTTTTTTCCTCTGTTGTACTTAGAAAAATTTAGGGGAAACCCTAAAGTGTCCCTCACTTCAGCTCCATCCCCCTTTGCCGAGTGCTGCTGAGCCCCGCGCTCTCTGCGCCAGATGTCTGACCCTGTCGCTGCCGCCCTCCTTCATCCGTGAGTCGGGCTCACCTGCTTCCAGTTTGACTCACAAATCGCCTACTTTTTAAGTTCCCTACATAAAGGAGATGTTCTCCCCTAAAACTGCAACGTGTGCTGCCCACAAGGATGGAGCACAGAGGGAGCAGCGTACGGGGCTTCGGTGTGTGCTCAGCCCCGTCCCGGCAGCTCCCGTCCTGTCCCCGGCACCTCGCCCGGCAAACGGGACGGCAGCTGCCTGCTCCGCTGTGAGCCCGAACCCGGGATGCTCCGGGCACCACGTCCCGCTGTGGGCCCAGACTCAGGATGCTCCCAGCACTGAATCCAACTGTGAGCCCGAACCCGGGATGCTCCGGGCACAGAATCCCAGCTGTGAGACTAAACCCAGGACGATCCCCAGCACCACGTCCTGCTGTGGGCCCAATCCCGGGATGCTCCCAGCACCAAACCCCTCTGTGAGCCCAAACCCGGGATTCCCCCAGCACCGCATCCCGCTGCGAGCCCAATCCTGGGATGTTCCCGACACCGAATCCCTCTGTCACCTCAAACCTGGGGCACTCCCAGCACCAAACCCCTCTGTGACCTCAAACCCGGGATGCTTCCGTCACCGAATCCCTCTGTGAGCCCAAACCCGGGTCGCTCCCAGTGCCACATCCCACTGCGGTGGGACAAGGGAGGGGGGAAGCAGGCAGCTGCCCCCCCCCCGGCTGCCCAAAGTGCCTGAAGCACGTGGGGTTCCCCTTTCCCTGCACCCCAACTCGCACCATCCCCTCCCTTTCCCATCAGGAAATCGAGGCCATTCCTACAACCCCAAACCGTCAAAACTTCGGCACCAAACCGCAGCGGGACCCCAGAACCCCCAAACCCGCTCCCCGAGGGCAGAGCCCTGGGGGCTCCCCCCGCGCTCCTTGTTCTTCGGCGGGGGGGGGACCGGGGGGGACCCGCAGCGCTCCGGCAGGTGCCGGCCGGGCATGGGGGTGGGG
>NW_020799123.1:10808552-10823110 GCF_003259725.1 Athene cunicularia | reverse complement strand
TTCTGGGGGGGTCCCCCAGCCCCGCTGAGTCCCGCGGGGGATCTTTCACCGACTGCATCCATCCGCGCGCTGAAATATGGGTGACGGCTCGTGGGCGCTGGGTTTTGTTGATGGGAACAGCTCGGCTGGGTGCTGAGTGGAGAGTTTCTGGTCCTGGGCTCAAAGGGCACCAGCAGAAACAAGCCCTGTGGGGTGACAGGGCAGAAACTTCAGCCCAACTCCTGCCTTTAATCCCTCGGCAGCACAGGGACCGGCTTAGTGGTGCCTTAGGGATGTTACAGCTTCTAGGCCGTGCCTCTTTCAGCAAAAATCATCTTAAACTGATGCCTGGCTCTTTCTCCGCTCTTTTCCAGATCAAAAATGACTGTCAAAGCTGTAAATATGCCGTGCACCACTCCAAATGTTTATACTAAAGTGCCTGACGGAGGATGGGGTTGGACAATCGCTTTTGCTTTCTTCTTTGTGGAAGCTCTAACGTACGGCATTATAAAATCGTTTGGTGTCTTCTTTAATGACCTAATGGAAAGCTTTGACGAAACCAACAGCAGGATATCGTGGATAATATCCATATGTGTGTTTGTGCAGACCTTCACAGGTAAGAGTAACGGGCGTTCGGGTGGGAGTGCAAGGGGGCGGTTGTACTGCTGACTCAGCGTGTGTGGACCCTGTACCTGGGATTTTTTGCGTCTCTGATGGCTTCATTCGAAGTAAAAGCCGTGAAGCGCAGAGGCTGCGAGCTCCTGAAATACCAGTTAACAGCTGTCTCAGCCCAGCAGTCCCGCCGAGCCCCACCTCGTGTCCTGCTGTGGTACGGGGCCGCGTCGCTGACCCTGGCCCAGCCGTTCAGCTCTCAGCAGCAAGGGCTGAAAACACGAGATCTGAACCCTAACTCTAGTGAAAAGAATTAAAACTTGAGCCTCACTGAAATCCACTGGTCTGTGGATGTTGCTGCAGGTTTGTCTCAAGCTGCCACGCATCCGTCATAGTCTCTTCTGATGAATTTTTTTAAAATTTTTTTTTTCGGCACATCCTGAATGCTGCGAGCTGTGCAGTGCTCCAGGGTGATGCTGTGCTGTGAGAGGCCAGGGGACGTAGGATGTCACAGGGACTGGGGTAGGGGTATGAGGAGATGGGAGCTGGGGAAGTTCCTGACTTGGGTGCTGACCACTGCGCTCTTGCTCTCCCCCCCATGCAGCTCCTCTGTCAACGGTCCTCAGCAATCGCTTCGGTCACCGCTTTGTGGTGATGGCTGGAGGGGTGCTGATCAGCACCGGCATGGTCACTGCCTCCTTTGCCCGCACTGTTGTGGACATGTATGTCACCATTGGTGTCATCTCTGGTGAGTTGTCCTGTTCCTGTACCCGCCAAACGCTTCCTGCTCTCCTGTGGCTTCCTGCAAGCGTGGCTCTGGCCAGGGGGGGTCCGGCTCCCCACGACACCGGGAGCGCTTGAGAAATGCTGCTGCCCCTTCCGAGCTGAGCTCGCCCTCCTGGCAGAGGTGCTGAGCTGGGCTCAGGGCTTGGCTTTCTGCCCTGGCTCACCCTGGGGACCACCCAGGGACTCGGTCCCGCAGACCGCTGCGCTAGCGCGGCTGCACCGATCGCTTCTCACTGGGATTCCTGGGGAGATGAAAGCTGTTCACGGGGTCACATCCTCTAACCTCTCCCTCTATCTATGCTTTTTTTTCTGATACTTTTCCCCTCTTCCAATCTGGCCTCGTGTCCGTGGGCAGGAGCTTGCCTCGCTTCAGGGAGCAATTGCTACAGGCTCCAACTCTGTAAAGCAGATGAGGTCCTTGAAGTGGACCCCAGTGGCTGTCGGGGAACAGAAGGCATTATCTAGCAGATTTGGGAGGTTGGGTCTCTTGGTTTTGTTTTTTCTTCTTTTTTTTTTTTTTTTTTTTTTTTCCCCCAATAACATTCTGGTTTCCCCAATGATTTTCTTCCAGGGTGACTTGCTGAGTTGGCCGAAATGATACTGTAATCTCGCCACTGGGAAAGCTGACTTAACGTGTTCTTGCATCGGTGTTTCCCCCTCCCTTACTTGTTGTTATGGCAATTTTTGGCATTTATTCACAGGCCTTGGATACTGCCTCTCTTTCCTCCCGACTGTCACCATTTTATCACAGTATTTTGACAAAAGACGTTCGCTGGTCACAGCAGTGGCATCTACGGGGGAATGTTTTGCTGTTTTCTCCTTCGCACCAGGTACAGTGCCCGAACGTTGTGAGTTTGTACGTGCATGCCCAAAGCACAGTGCTGCTCCAGGCCTTTTCCCAAGCAAATGGGAGCCAAAGACCATCCATACCAGGGTGCTTGTGACCTCCCCGTGAGCTGCTGAAGCCCACAGGTGGTTGCTCACGTAACCCAGGGGCAGGGTTACAAGCAATCCTAGAGACTGGTCCAACGATGCCTGAGCCCTCCCCGGCATCGCCTGCCAGCGCAGGACGTGCCTCACTGATAGGCAGCCCATCGGGTTCCCTATATAGATCTAGCAGGCTAAAAATAAAGACTGAGAAACTCCCAGCTATTTAAAACACGCAGTGCACATAACTGCTCCTAAAGGTTAGTGGGCTTGTGCTCAGCACAGGGTGCCAAACCGCTCCAGCCTTTTGGGGACCTGTCCCCGGGGCAGCATGTCCCTGTCGCTGCCCTGTCCTCTGCAGTTCAGGTGCTGTGCTGTGCACGCTTGCTTTCAGCTAATACCCGTTGCAAAGCTGCTTTGATTGCAAATGAAGGCTTGTAATTAAAGCAGTGACATGCACCTTTGAGTAGAGCTGAGAGACTTCCTCTAGTAGCTGGTTTCAGGGTGGGGTTGGCTGAGAGAGGAAACTCGAATGTTGAGTTTGCTCTCATTCACTAAAAATAACACCACCTTCATCCTCGTGCACCCCAAACTCACTGGGACCTCAGAAGTGGCTACTTAGAGAGTAACCTCTGTTAGCCAGATGTTAAATGCAACTTCTAGCTCTTTGCTGCAGCCGATGGGAGGAACGTGGGTGCCAGACCCCCGGGTGGCCCTGGGCAGGATGGACCAGGAGGGACCCCTGCTCAGTCTCTGCAAGAGCTGAGGTGCTTGGGACCCTCCAGTGAGGAAGCTCCAGTTACTTCGGTAGCTTTAAATTCAAATAGCTCCTTGGTGTGTAACTACAGGCTTTTCTAGTTACACTTTCTTCTTCTACCCTCTTCCCTCAGCAATTACTGCTCTGAAGGAGCAGATTGGCTGGAGATACAGCCTCCTGTCTGTTGGGGTGCTACAGCTAAGCATTGTCATCTGTGGATCACTGCTGCGACCCATTATCATCAAAGAGCAAGAAGAAGTGAAAGCACAGCCTCCGGAGGAGCCAACGGAGACAAAATACATGCTTGAAAATGAGCAAACACGCACCTCAATAGAGTCCATAGACTCAGGAGTAGAAATAACTACCTCACCCAGCAATGTGCCTGGAAACACCAAAGCAGAGCCGAAAAGTGAAGAACCAAAGGAAAACGTACAGATACTTGTTGACGACAGCACCCCCCCCGAACCAAAAACCAAACTACTGGACTTTTCTGTGATGAGAGACTATAGCTTTATCTGTTATGCATTCTTTGGCCTGTTTGCTACCCTGGGCTTCTTTGCTCCCTCCCTCTACATCATTCCCCTGAGTCTCAGCCTTGGCATCAGCAAAGACCACTCTGCATACATACTGTCTGCCATGGCGATCGCAGAGGTCTTTGGAAGAATTTCAGCTGGCTGGGTTCTCAACAAAAAGCCCATCCGCAAGATCTACATCGAACTCATCTGCGTTGTTCTGCTGTCTGTAGCGTTGTTTGCCTTCCCTTTTGCCTCTGAGTTCTGGGGCTTGATGACATGTAGCATATTTTTTGGGTTCATGCTTGGAACCGTAGCAGGCACACATATTCCCCTCCTGGCAGAAGACGACGTGGTTGGTATCGCAAAGATGTCTTCTGCGGCTGGAGTCTACGTCTTCATACAAAGCTTAGCTGGGTTGGCTGGACCACCCCTTGCAGGTAACTCTGAAACTTTCATCTTAGGTTGGGTTTTTTTTTTTTGGTTTATGTTTGACAGCTGTTGGTGCTGATCTCTGTCTGGAGAGTGTTCTGGCAGTGCTAATCACAGTACTATGCTAAAAGCCCTGCAACTAGTATTAGGAGACTCTCGGAGCCAGAAGGCTGCTGCAATGCAGCTCTGCAGAGTCCCACAGATGAGGCAGCCTCCACCGAGGAACCTCGGAGTGAAGGAAAATACTGCAGTGCTACCCTGTTCCTGTTAGAAACCTAAAACTGGCATCACTTCAGGCTCTAGTGAACAGTAAAAGAGAGTTGCTCTCGCTGTGCTTGTGTTTGTGCCATACGCTGCAGAAAGGTGAAGTCTCTCTCATAACAAATAGATGCCTGATGCATCTCGGGCTTAGCATCCCCGCAGTGCCCAGAGGCTTCTGACTTGCCTGAGACGACGCTACGTACCCCTGAACACAGTGTTTTGACTTGTTTGTTTTCAGGGAGCATCTGTTTGTCATTGAGTAGCTTTTGATTGCAAATAAAATGACGCAGTGGCACCCAGATTAAAAATCCTGTAGGAGGGATGGATGGGCAAGGGGAAGAGAGTTGGTTGTGGCTAACTGCTGTGAATGTGTTTTCTGCAGGTGTCTTAGTGGATACGACACAGAACTACAGCTCAGCCTTTTACTCTTGTGCTGCTGGCATGGTCCTGGGTGCTGTGTTTCTGTCCCTGGTGAGACCGTGCAAGGCTGGGCTCTGCCACCGCCAGCAGCAGTGCACAGAGGAGAGCACGGCGGAGGTCGTTCCGGAATTACCGGATGACTTTATTGAAATGGATATTGGAAAAGCAGAAAATTCAGGAAAAGGCTGCGATGGTGCGGCATAAAAAAAAAAAAATAATCGGTTCCTTCTCCATTTAATGTATTCGGCGTAAGACTGGGGGAAACGTCAGCTCTGCTCCACGTTTTAAAACTACATTCTGAAGGGAATGTGAAATTTTAAATGTGAACAGTTGCTACCAACTCTCTTTTTTTTTTTTTTAATTAGAACTTTTTTAACCAACAATGGAAAGCTCCGTAGAAAATACGGATAGCCACATAACTTCTGTCTAGCATGAAGATGTGATGCACACTCCTGCTTTCTTGATAACAAGCATAGGTAAAGGTTCAACCGATCCCAGAAAAACTGAGAACAGCCGCAGCAGAAGCAGCTCAGCCTCTGACTGCCCTTACCCCATCTCCTATCGCAAATTCCATGCAGACAAGAAACAGATGATACAAACTGGAGACGAGCCTTTCGTACGCCACCAGTAGCCAACTGAATCTTCTTCTGGAAGAATATGGACTCATGTTTTAGACTTGAGGAGGAGGCTAGGCTAGATAGCTGACTTAAACCATTGCTAATGTTCTTCTAATTAACTTGAACGTCACAAATGCTGGGAAATAGGAGGCTCCGTATGTCTTTATGGCCAGTTATTACTGCACATATTTCATAAGATCATTTTTCTTCTCCTGATTGGTATCCTTAGAACTGTTTTCTATTGATAGTCAGATCTGATGTACTGTTTCTAATTTAACTAGTATTTATTAATTTATTCTAAGATTGTTAAAGGAGGTTAGCTTAAATAACTGGAGAGGAAAAATCATCTTTTGCATAACGGAAAGCTGTCCTTGCATCAATCTCTTCAATACTTATCTTGTACTGCTAGCTTGTGAAATTGTTGGGAAACTTACTCTTACAGCATAGAGTGTAGCTGTTTTTAATAGGTAGGTCTTAGGTAACCCAGTTATTTAAAAAGGAAAAAAAAAACAACCAAATAATAAACTACAGATCCAGCATCTCTTTCCATACGGCCTCAGCTGGGGTCACTGGACCCAGCTCTGCTGCCGTAACCAGCCCACCCCACGGGGACGATTTGGCCCAGTATGTCTTAACGTACCCGAAACCTTCGCTTACAGGTGCACAAGGAAATCTTGGCTGCATCATCGCATGAATGTGGAAACCCCTCCCCGATAACCTGGCTCCTTGCAGTCTGCTCCCTGCATCTGCCTACCGTGGGGGCCTGGGGTGGCTGCTCTGAGCTGTACCCCCTTCCCCAGCTCTCTCTGCTCCCCCAAAGTCAGTGAGGGGCTTTTTTTTTTTTTTTTTTGCTGCTGACTTGAGTGAGAAATGAACCAGAGCCTGTGCACAATGAAGGCATGAAGGTTAGGATAAAAGACAATGTGCTAGCTGTTCATTTAGTCTTAATGGGAGAGATTCCTACTCATGGTGACACAAGCTTGCTTACCCCACCTATATGCATCTTAACGCCTCTAGGCAACTCAGGGGGACAAATAAAACAAGTCTGTTTTGGTTTGGAAAAACCCAAACCAACATTTCTGTGTATTTAAGTGGAATCATGCATTAACTGCTACGCTGACCCATCTGTATTTTACCAGCCATAGAAATGTGGGACAATCTGTTTAAAGAAAAAAAAAAAACAAAAAAAACAAAAAACACACCTCTTTTTGGGAAGGTGCTTTGATTTGTTTTTTTCTGTCTTAGATGTCCAAAAAAAAAAAAAAAGAAAAAAAAAAAAAAGAAACAGGCACTCTTGCAACCAAGTGGCTAGAGCAATTCATCCTCACTGCCCGAGACCTGGGGTCTCGTGTCCTTCCTCTGCCTCAGCACTTTATCACGGCCAGCAGAACCTCGCTGCGTTGCACCCAGGACTGGAAGACCCCTTAACTGAGAACTAAAGTTTTGTGAATCAGTGAGTAAAGAACAAATAACGATGTTGCATTAAGGTGTGCTTTTTATTTATTGTTAATTTATGATACTTCAAGCATTTTGGTAAATGTTCTGTAGACTATAATTGTAAGATTATTGAAGTCTTTGTGATACGAGACCTCACTACAGCACTTTGCTATTACAACTCTGCTTGGAAGTGGAACAAGGCCTCCAGGTTTTGCGTGTGTGTGTAAGCTCCCTGTTCTGCAGATTTGCGAGGTTCTACTGTAATTTTTTTTTTTTTTTTTTTACACGACAATTCCAATACAGATCAAATAACGTTTGTCACTGACCTCACAGTACGTTTCTGTTCCTGTCTGTGTCGCGGCACGAGCAGGGGAGCGAGTGAGTATGTGTGTGTGCGGGCGCAGAAGACCCAGAAGCCAGGCTTTAATGCGTTCAAAGCAGGATTTTCTGATTTGTTTGTAACGTACCTAGTGGACTCTGGAAATACTCTAAAACACTGAGTTTTGCAATAAATTTTTTCTTTTTTTTTTTCCTCTTTTTTTTTAAATAAAGAAAATGAAAGAAACTTTGCTCCTCTCCCTCTTCTCCATCCCCAGGGCGAGGTTGGGGCGGGTTGGTGCAGGGTCTGGCTTGCTGTTTTCTCCTGCCCGAAGGGCTGGCGGCAGCGTGGCCATCACATGCCACTTCCTCAGCCTGAAGCAGCCTGTTTGCCCTGCAAATTGGGCAATCCTCCGCTCTTCTGAAGGGGGTTGCTTGGAAGCTGGTAGATGAGTGCTGACCTCAAGGGTACTCTTGTAAACCCTTACCCGGGGAGGCCTGATTAGAAGGAGCCTTTTCTTCTGCTGATTGGTAACTGAATTGGTGGCACTTAGGAACATTATCCTCATGTCTTCAAGAAGCATGCAATCATGCAATTATTTTATCATCTCTGAATTGCAGAATACTTTTTTCATGCCAGACTAGGCGGCTCCTGTATCAGAAATCAAGCTACTAAATAGCAGGATAGTTGCACTAAAGGGCAATTTTCTCTCCCTCAAACCTTATTTCTTTTTACACCCTTCCCTGCTTAGCCCATAACTCCCAGCATCATTAAACCCTACAAGGGGTAACACTGCTGTGCTGCTTAATTCCAAATGCATGTATTAGACTTGCAAAAGAACTACTTGTTGAAGGAATCATCATGCCACTGATACGTATTAAGTGCAATTTGTTTTCATTATGGTTGCAAAAGTCCTAGAACAGAGGTGATCACGCACGCAAGCGGCACAGACTTAACACAAATACCAAAGTCCCAGGAAGATAATCTGTCTCCAAATTTGACTCTGGCTCAATTACAGCAGTGAACAAACATTATTTGCAACAGCTTCCTCAAAAACAACCCCTCAAAAAAAAAAAAAAAAGAAGGATTACAAAGGCTGCACACTGTTCACATAAATAAAAGCACGTAAAACTGTAACACTATCAGATGTCTCCCTGCACAGAAAACAATTTTGGGTAATTTTTCCCACCTGGTTTAAATTAATTGCCCACAACCTCCTCTGTTCTCCTGCTACAAAGGCATTAAGGCCAGAACAAAATAGGATAAGAATACTTATTCAGAAGCACTGTATATCTACTTTGTACCAGTAAATAAGAGGGCAACGCAGGGCAGAACTCGCTTCTGCAAGCCTCGGTATTCCTCTCAAAAGGGGTTGTATAAACTCTTGTCAATGAGGGCAGTGCCAGCCAAATGTAAATAAAGGAAATTACACAAGGTCAGCTTGCAGAAGGACAGAAAACCCTCGGACCATAGGTTATCTATCCCTTCTGAAGCAGAAAGGAAGCTGTACAGTAGGTTGGTTTGTTGTTTTGGGGTCTTCTGAAAAGAGATAAACCCATTGTCCCATCTGAAATTAAGAGGAAGGGCAACCTCCTGTTCTTCTTCACTTATTTTAGATAAGCTGACATCAAGGTACTTCAGGGGACAAATGAATCTTTAGCTAAACTGGTTTTGGAAAAAAGTAAAGTAGGTGCTTACAAAACAGCTCGAATGTTTTAATGCTTCCCTTCAGATGTTACTTGTTAGCATCTGAGATCATAATTTTCCAGCTGCCCGTAGTAAACATGACCTGAATTTCGATGGTGACGCAAGCCCAAGCAGCGGCCTTCCTCCCTCCCTCCTCAAAGCTCATCTTAAAGGTGCTTCACAGGTTGGGTTTAGAAAAACATCCCTTTAACTTCTGGCTCGGTTTGAAGGCTGAGAGAGAAAGCACTGCTGCCCAGAGGAATTATTTTAAACTTGATGTCCACACCAAAAGACAGGAGCCCTGGTTCCCCCCAGCACGCCGCAGCAGCAAGGCGTGGGAAAGGCTCCCGGGCATCCCGAGGCGGTTGGAGCAGGCGGTTTGCAGCCGCCATGCGTGTGTGCCTGCCCCGCTCCAGGACACCTCTGGGGATCCTGGCAGCAAAACACAGAGCTTTCCCCTCCCCGGTTTCACTCACATGGACTTTTACTTGCAAGATTTGCAAATTCGTGGCTGCGCTTGCATAAAGCTTGCTCTTGCAAATTGCAGTAAGTCATCTAATAAATCAAATGCAATCCCCCACCCTCCTTCCTACTGCAGCTGTCAAGCTCCAGTTACAACAATTTGTGGTAAAATATTACTCACCAGCACTTTGGCCCGTGTGAGCAGCTCTGCCTCTGTAAAGACAGCCCCCTAAATCACTGCTTTGTCACAGAAGCCACAAGCATAACCAAAAGACTTATTACACACAGACATTATGAGAATAAGGCCGAGGAGACAATAGTTTCCCCCGCTTCCTTTTTGTCAAAGCTTTCATTAACGTTGTGAATGTCTTATTCTACTTTATGCACCGCCGGCTGCTTGCCACAGTCACCCTGGCAGAGAAACGGCCCAAATCAGCCCCAAAGGGCCTGAGCAGCAGCGAGACCGAGTCGGGCGACGGCAAACTGGGGTGCTGAGCACACCCTGTGCTCCTGCTTCAGCGACCTGCTCCCCCCCAGCAATGCCGGTACCCCCACTTCTGTCTCTCTGCTCCGCTAATTCACTTTAATCTCCACCAGTTTGCGCTTGTGCTATGGGAAGTTAGCAAAATTAGCCTTTTTAAGTATTTCAAGCACATCAAGGCTTTTGCATTTTGCTGTTGATGTGGCTGGTTTGGTTTTTTTGGGTTTTTTTTTTGATGTTGCGAAATGAGACAAAGACCCAAAACCACCAGCAAAGAGTGAAGGACATCTGAGAAGTTTTACCTGGGCCTCAAGGATGGCAGGGGACAGGCATGGGGGGGCCTGGGCAGCCAGCACCAACACTGCCAGAGGGGGTTTCCATTCCCACTGCTGCCCAGTAACAGGGTGATGCTCCCGCCTAAGCCAAGCAATGTCCTAACTCCTGCTGAGCATCCCCCTAACCCTCACCAAACATCCCCCTAAGCACCATCCTGGGGGCTGAGCAAACAGGGTCACCTCTCCTCTCAGTGCTCCAACCCCCAGCTCAGCACACGCTGGCCCCCACGCTGTGTGCGATGGTAGGGAAGGTTTCCTTCAGTGGGCATAAACCGACTGTAAATTAATGACTAAATAACGCAGTGACGGATGCACAGATCGCCTGGAGGATAGGAAGACATGTGGCAAGGTCTGATTCTGACACTGCCACTCGGCCAAGCCTGCTGCTGAAGCCTTTTATCTGCTCCCAGGCACTGACCAAAGTTACACAAACCCTTCCCCTCGCAGCTCTGCATCCCTGCCTCTTCCAGCTGGCCGGCCCTGGCAGCCAGAGCGCAGCGGTGACCTGAGGACACCTCGACACGCACGGCCACTTGTACTCAAGAGGCAGCAGCCGCAGGCAGGAGCTGGCACAGCGCTGCACACACCTCGGCATTCCCACATCGCACTCTCCTAGAGAGCTCGTACCCGCCAAGAAACAGGCTCTTGTTTGCACAGAGAGGAGGGACCCCTCCGTATTCCGGCACCAGACACCAGCCTCGCCGCGGGACGGGGTGCATCCCTGTGGATGCAGGGCAGGACGCACCTCTGCTGCTCCTCTGAATGGGGACGAGCCAGCCTTTGCCAAATGCTGCAACACGCACGCTGGGGAATTCGAAATTGGAAAACATGCATGGAGCAACAGCCCATGCCGTGCTTGGGCTTGAACCCCTCCAAAAGGCAGCTCCTTCCCACAGCCCGCAGGGCTCCCTGCCCACCGTGAAATCACTCCCTTCCCCTCCTCCTGCTGCAGCCCCAGGCCTCCCTCCGGCGCACGCTCCGAGTTTGCCCTCGCTGTCCCAAATAACAGCCACAAACACCCCGTGCGCTTGTATCTCCCCCCCTCACACCCGCCGGGCCGCTGCAACAACAGGTTATCAGCACCAGGCAGGCGCAGGCTTTGCCCCCACGCCCCGCTGCGGGGCACCCCCGGGCGCTATCGCGTGCTGCAGGCCCCCCGTGCTGCCGCAATGGGCTCGGGCCAACTGGTCCCAGCAGGTGAAGGCCAGCAGGCAGTTTGTCACCGCCAGGGAAAGCCAACGCGAAGCCGGGTCCCCCGAGATGAAATCAGAAAAGCCCGAAGCCAAATCCCGTGCACTCTCGGCGCATAGCTGCCCGCCATGCTTCAGTCCTCCCCGCTGCGGCCCGACGGCGGGAGCCCCGCTGCTCCCCGTCCCCGCCGAGGGAAGGAGCACGGGCCGGGGCGTCAAGGCGAGGTGGCCACACCACCGCCCCACAGCAAAGGGCCCCGCCGGGGATCCCCCCTCCGGTGAGAGAGCACGAGAGGGGACACATCCCACCCCCACCTGCTCGGTACCGCTGGAGGAATCTGCTCCCCGGCCTCCAGCCAGCCCTTGCACGACAGACGCGTGGTCGAGCCCTTGTTGCCCTTTTCCAAACGCGCGGGGCAGAGTCCAGCGAGGGGCTTCGTCCCTGTCCTCACACCACTGAGCCTGAAAACCCCCAACCGCAGCCTCAGCCACGCTCGCGTCCACCCCAACTACACAGAAACCCCGCCAGCCTCACAAGACCTTCCCTCCTTCAGTAATTCCTACAATTCCCCGTGCTCTGCCAAAATAAAATACATTAAATAGACTGTACCTGGAAAGGAGCCTGCTGGTATAAAGGGAGTTTTTCTGCTGCTTCTCCCTTTTGCTGGCTCTTCCCCTCCCCTGGTGAGGACTCGGAGCCCTTCGCAGCTTTTTCCAATATCTCAATCAAGAGCACTTAGAGAGAAGGTGGAAACCTGCTCCCTCAACAGCTGTTAGAGCAAACCCTGATGCAAACAGATCACCTGAATATTTAAATACAAAGCCACGGTCAAGCTTTAGTTCATAAAATGTTTTCATGAGGACAACCCCTATCCTTCCCACATCTACACTGGTATCTTCACATCCCAAAAGATTTTTATTCAATCTCCTTTGCAAAACTTTGGATAAGACAGGAATTGCAACTTCAGTGTTTGTCTTCAAGGACTAGACACTGATCTTGCAGCCCGATCTGTATGTTGGTTTTTCTCCCTGCTAAAAAGCACCTTCAGCACAGCACAGGGGCCAAACTGGTCACCTGATGGCGTGTAAAGTGATAACTGGACATAAACTCTCTCTGTATGTCAAATTCAATTTTAATAAGCAAGGAAACAACAGCAATAAATACCAAAATGCACAAGTGATTCTATTTCAAAAGAGTAATTAAAAAAAATATATATAGATGCACTCTGGTGTGTACTTTTAATAGCAGATAATTCACACACTTTAGAGAAATTAATTGCTTCACCAGGAAGGGAGCACAAAAGTAGAATTGTGAAACAGGGAGCAAAAATTAATCCCAAAAATTGTGCCCAGTGGGAACTCTCCTCGCAGTGGGAACTCTCCTCGCAGTGGGAACTCTCCCCCACCAGCCGGATTTGGGGGCTCTGGTACAAGGGAGTCAATTTACCAGCGCAGGGGAGGAAGCATCCTACTGGGTGATGTAAAGAAAGACGGAAGCCTAACCAAATCCTGGTCACAGTAATTAAAAATAACATCCTGACACAGGAAATTAAACCTCTCGCATAAAGTGGCAATTAAATTTGTGAACCCGATTTAAAAAAAAAAAAAAAAAAAAAAGAGAGAGAGAAACTATGTAAATAACCTGGATTAAAGTTCAAGGCATCTTCTCTTGATCTTCATGCAAACTCTGAGATACAACTGGACTTCACTCCTCCCCTTGTGACCTGCGCTGTGGGCAGGTCGTGGTGTTGGGGACCCTTTTTCAGGGCAGCACACGCCGGGTGCTCCCAGGCTGTCCCTCCCCACGTAGTGCCAGTGCCCCAAAACCCAGCTGTCCGTTCATAGTTGCCCCTCTCACCTGAAAATACCCCTTTTACTTCTGCTTAGGGACTCCCATTCCTGCATTTTTTTTTTTTATTAGTATTATAAAATCCAAAGAACTAAACCACACAAGTCGCCTGCAGCTGTGTGGGAAGCAGCACACCCCAGACTCTATTCAGAAAAGAGTGATGAAGACAAACATCCCTGGATACACAGGGCATCAGCAGAGACCAAATACTGCAGCATCACATTAGCAACCAGTGTCAGCCAAGAGATGATACAAACATGAGCTTTTCAGTGAAGAATTTTTAGTGCACTGGTAGTTTCTTGTCAGACAGCAAGTTTTAAAATAGTCCATAGTAAATGACAGAAAGTAACCCTTCAAATACCTGAGCTTTTCTGCACATACTATACACTGCTTATATGCTTTATTTTAAGGCGTTTTAATAACCACCCGCGGCTCTTTTGAGCACTTGTAGGGGTTTTGGTGAACACGTTTGGGTTCCTGCCGCTGTTTCGCTATCATCATGCATTCCTTGATGGGAAGGTCTTCAAGAAGTAACACACGGAACGGAAATGAAATAAGAAAGTTGAAAGATTTTAATCAAAATATTGAAAGAGTAAAGCGAAATCATTCTCTCTCTCTCTCTCTCTCCACTGCATTCTGCTTCTTGCATTTAAAACCAATATGGCTAATGCTGGCTAGGAGGTTTTCAACCCCCAACCCGTGTGAGCAAGGCAACCTTTCTGCCTCTTCCCCCAAATACCCTGACTCTTCTGTAACACCTGCTTCTACTTAGCAAAACAAATAAACAGTTACTAACCACAAGTATAACTCTCTACCACTGACATTTCTTTGCATGTCTCAGACCACAGTTTCCTTTTGGAAACCCTGAACTTATGTGCTCCTTCGGTTTTTACGTCTGTAAGACTGTAGAAAGATGAGAAAAACAAGAAAACACGCACAGAGAGAAGCTACAGTATCTACAGCAACAGCTGAAACACAAACTAACGTCGGGGTTGTGAAATTCATCCTGCAAGGAAGTTAAAAGCCGAGGCTGACTGATGCCCACCGTTGATGTTGTAACCCACCCTCGAGCGGGAGGTGGCGGCCCCAGGCAGAGGCACCCCCGTACCCGCTCCAGCGGGTCCGTCCCATCCCAGGGCAGGGACACGGCTCCCAGGGACAAGGGTGGCCAGAAATCAGCCTGGAGCGTTCGGATGGGAACAGGCTGCTGCTGGGCACCCTTGTGTCCCGGAGGCCTCAGGTGATGCTGTAGTGCCGAGGGTGGGCTACTGACCCCTGGGAGCACTGGCCGAGGGTGATGCTGTACTGCCGAGGGTGGGCTACTGACCCCCAGGAGCACTGGCCTCGGGTGATGCTGTAGTGCCAAGGGTGGGCTACTGACCCCCGGGAGCACTGGCCTCGGGTGATGCTGTAGTGCCGAGGGTGGGCTACTGACCCCCGGGAGCACTGGCCTTGGGTGATGCTGTACTGCCGAGGGTGGGCTACTGACTGTCTCT
>NW_020799123.1:10770711-10808502 GCF_003259725.1 Athene cunicularia | reverse complement strand
GGCCCGGCTCAGCCCGACTCAGCCTACCCAAGCCCGGCCTGCCCGAGCCCCGAGCGGCTCAGAGCAGCGGCAGCACCGCTGGGGTGCCAGCTTCCCACCCGTGGAACCGCAGGTGGCTCCTGGCAGAGACCAACCGCCTGCAAGAGCCGAGCAAGCCAGCGCGGGCTACCCTGACCGTGCCGAACGACCCTCATCAGCCCCGGGACGGGAAAGATCAGCTCCGGGACAGGCCGTGGTCGTCTCGCTAAAGCTCACACAAGCAGCATGAATTCCACCCTCCGCTCCCATCCTTGCTTTTCAGTTTTTTTAAAGCTTTATTTCTCACTAGACTCACTGCGGGGTTGACAGCGTCCATGCCCACGCAGCCTCCCAGCTGAGCCGTCACGCTCTCCCTGCCGCTGTATGAATCTGATTTTTTAAGCATGATGTCTTTAGGAAAGTGTAATCCATGACAGCTTTAACGAACACAGCCATTGGTTTGTGATGGAAGGAGCAAAAAGTGTATTTATGGCTTGTAAGGTTTGGGCATCGGCGAGTCCTGCTGCGATCAGGAGGCAGCCTGAGGTTGCGTAGGGTCTGGTTCTCTTTCCCCATCTTTTCACACTCTTTGCCTCCAGTTTATAGCAAAACAATACCTTGTATCCAGTCGTTCACATGTAATGACGATTTTCCATATGTAAAAACAATCATCAAGTGCATTTTTTTCCCCCCTACAATGGAAAAGTTCACTTGCAAGCACCAGGGCAGCCGGCATTTGTTAGGAATTCCCCTCCTTCATTTTATCTGCTTGGGAAACTTGGCAAAGGAAAAGGTGCCTGAGCAGCGCAGTGATTTAGTACTACCCGTGTCCCTGCCTTTTTCCAAATGATCTAGAACTTAATGAGTTGGAAATTCATTGGTCTTCTAAAAATTGCATAAAGGAAACTGCTAGGCACTGAGCATCCCTTGCTCGCCTTCCACCACACTTCAACAGCAAGCATGATTTGGCATTTTTCCTATTATTGAGATGATTGTTCATATTTTGAAAGTCATTTTAGTTTTTGACACTTAAAAGTGGTGCTTCTTTTGTCAAGGAAGCTTGCCCAATGATGACATTCCGAGACTCATCAGGGTTAGTCCCACAATACCAAAAGCATCTCTGGGCTTTTTCTCCTTTAAATATTTCAAGAGTTTCCCTCGAGGGGGGAAAAAAAAAAAAAAAGCAGCAGTGAGAAAGCTATTTTCGGGAAACAAGTAGCAATATACAGAAAAGCTGTGAACACATAGGATTGTTTTACATACGTAAATGCACACTGCTGCTCTGGAAAGCCTGAACATTCAGACACAATCATATTCCAAAGAGAGATTTTAAGACCAAATTCTCTTTGCAGACTTGGGCCTCAGGACAAACGAGCCCAGATGGTTTTTTTTCTGGTTCACAGATGATTGAAATATTACTTTACAAAAGCAGAAATAAGAGTAAGAAACTTAGATGCTTGAATCTGTTGTTGACTGCTAGTGGGAAGAATCTTTCTAGCCCTATGGACACTATGTGGGCTCAGCAAAATTCCTAGCAGACCACATCAGATAAAAATCACCATTAAGAGTGGCCAAACAGTAGATTTTAGTACAATACCCAAAGAAAATTTGTCTTAAACAGGCTTGACAAGAGTTTGATCTTTATTGTTGAAGCTAGAACCTAAATTCTATATAATTATGCTCAACAAAAGGCAAAACCTCCAGCTGACCACTGCATCAATGTGGGGAGTTTATGCCTCTGCCTCGACGGCTGGCAGAGCTCAGACTTCACAGCTACAACAGTGATTCAACCAGCTCCTGAAGCAGGAGCCCACAGCTCTTGGATTATCCTGCCGGCTGCAACAGAAGGACTTATGTGAATAAAAATTACAGAATCCAACAGCTGCGGGAGCTGGGATCGGGGCTGGCGAGCCAGGGAGCGTTAAACGCTCCTTCTCTGCAGCACAAAGCACTGGGACAAGTGACAAAGAGCCTAAAGTCCCCTCTGTTAGGTCAACCAATTCACTTCACAGCCCTTCCTCATTTCGGTTTTTAATGAATTTCAAATTTCTATTCCTTTCTCAGGAGAAAATTACATGTATTCGCTGTGAAATGGCATTTATAACATACCCCCACTATACACATAACCTTTTGCAGCTCCTTATAATTCCACGAATTTGTTGCACTGATATTTGCCAACTTCACCAATAAATAAAGGAAAACAGAACTATGCAGCAGCAGTCCAAGATACTGCGTAACAGCACTACAGATGTTTGCAAGAGTTACTGTAATGCTAGCTAGCTTCTGTTGCCACAGAGTAAGGGCTTTGCTTTCTGCCATCACACCCAAGCAAGGCAACACATGAGGCTTAAAACACACAAAACACCGCGTTACCCGCAACCAGCAGCGCCGAAAAAAATCATCAGTGTGGGACAAAACCATGACATTGGGCTGTAATTCAGCTTTCAGTTCAGAAAGGAGCACTGCAACCCCCAAAACAGTCCATCAGGTGCGAGGCGAATATGTGTGCCAGGACTTGGCGTGCTGATCTGCTTTTTTTCATGCATTTACATGTATTTACAACGGGGTTGCAATTATTAATTTAAAACGTGCATGGGAGAGATGGAGGATATTTTATTAATACAGGTAATTTAAAAGTTGCTAATTGAAAAGTTTTAAAAGACCTGCCTGAAAGCAGCAGCAAGCAACGGAGACCTTCGTGATCTTTGCAATTAGAGCATCGCCCTTTCTGGAGGAGAATTTGTGCAGACTTTGCAAAAATGGAAGAAAAAAGCATCGTGAGTGATGAGGCACGGTGACCACGCTCTCATCCTGGAGCTAAAACGCATCAAGGGATCCGCCTGCCTCCATGCCTGCAACTAGGAGACATTTTTTTTCTATGAAACATTATAAAAGGAATTATTCCTGGGCTTACTGGTTTGTACAGGTGTGTCCTCTCTATTCCCCTGCCAGAAGCAGCATTTCCCCAACATACCTAAAAGTTCTTTGGTGTTTTTATAAAACAAACAAACAAAAGCTCTAATATTTTATGCCCATGTGATGCTTTTTGCATTCAGAAGCTTTTACAAACATCAGTGAGGCTTGCTGGAAGACTATGTTGAGACTGAGGGAAGAGTTTAGCCCCTGGTTCCAACATAAGTACGTTAATATCCTATTTTTTACCCTGATAATTTCATTATCCTCTCAAGGATTTCACAGACATAAACCAGCGAAAAGACAGGGACCCATCCCTGGGATTCCTGGAAAGCGTGGCCGATGTGCTGATAAGAGGCTGAATTTCACAGCTCCCTTTAGGGCGGTGTGACTCCTGCCGTAGCCTTGTCCCCAAGCAGGATGTTATCTGCTGGACCCGCAGCCGCTGAGTGAGCACGGCTGCTATATTTAGTGCTCAGATGTTCCTGGAATCCAGTTCCGCGCTCAGATCGTGGCAGTTCTCCTTCTGCCGCGCGGCTCCTCCGTGATGCTTTGGTCTGAAGCGAGCAGAGACAGCTCAGACGTTTCCGACCCTTTTCAGGGCACACACACACACACCGTTAAGGCTGGCATCACGCGGTGTGCTCGCTTCAAAATGTTCCGGGGCTCAAACGGAACTGTGTGCAGTAAATAATCTTGCCATTTCAGTCAAACAAACTAGCTGCGCATTGCAGATCTGCTGTTTCTCTCAGTAACACGTTCAGCTCTGAAGTATTTTTCATAAGGATCGTGTTAGCAGCTCTTCCCAGGCAGTCTGGGCTTACCCACAGTGGGTGAGACATAAAGATGGGGTGACATTCGTGTCTGCACAAACAGAAATCCTGTCTGACCGGGTGCTGGAGGAACAAATCAGCCTATGCTGGAGAACTGTGTGATCCAGAGAGCTCCAGCTATGGAAATGGGAATTTAAATGAGGATTTAGTTACTCTTCTGCTTTTAAGGAACTGTAAAATATGTGGGGTTATTTCCTACACCATTGTCAAGATCTGGAACTATTTATTTGCAATGGCTCGTGACTGTTACAAAAGTGAACGTGGAGATGGGACGGGAGAAATCCTGCCACAAACAGGTACTGAAGGACCCTGCACTGAAAACAAGCCTCAGCAAGAAGACAGTCCAGACCTCTCCTCCAAGGTTCTCAAGAGCACTCGAACATGCTCACACCGTACTGCCTTGCTTTATCAGGGAAATACAGGACAAAGGTGCTGGGGCAGAGGTGGTTTCGTTTCACTGGAGGCACCTGAAAGTGCCATGGCCAAGGCTGGGCTGGTCACTTCTGGCACTGCTGGGGAGTGACTGATCTGACCTACTCAGGACACTCTTTCAGGCTGACAATTGCTCTCTGGAGGTGTTTTTTTCTCCCTGCTGATTACAGAAGGCCCTTGAAGCTGCTGGCTCTGAGAAATGTTGCCGAAATGTGGGCAGCAACTCTCACCCAAGGGCCAGCAGGCTCCCCACCTGCCCAGGGAATGACCGGCCTTCACCCCCCAGCAGAGCAACGGCGGTAAGTGAAGGTGCCAGACTGTTTTCCTCCTCTGCTCTCCTTACTTTGGCATCAGCACAGACATTTGTCTTGCTGCAAGCAAATGAGACGGGGTACGGAGACACGGAGTGGAAAGCTTGGCTCCAGCGAAACAGCTGGCTGCCTTCCAGATGCTTTCATATTCGATCCCTGCTTCTGTGAAGAGGGAGAATCAAAACACTTTACCTTGCGAGCCTCCTAGAGAGGAGCTACTTTTGGGAATTAATCTGAATATGAAACATCTAAATACTCTCCATGTATCTAACCTACCGGTTCAGGCAATTGGGGTTGCCTTTCTAAAGGAAGAAATCTTGCAACAGTGTCACTCAGTGCTTTGGCACAACAAGGAAACAGCCATGGTGACTTGCTGCTGATGTTTGTACACGTAAAAATGTTCCTTAACCCCAGTGGCATCCCTGGATAAAAAATAGTAGAGATGACTGTGCACTGCTTTATTATAAGGGCAATGAAAGGCAACATCTCACTGGAAACAGGAGGAGAATTCAAGATTTGCTACATGGTGGAAAAAACGTATTTAGTAATATTTCTCGCCTAGTACTGCAGAGGTGAGAGAAGGACCAGCAGAAAGGTTTCCTGCTGTGAGCAGAGATGTAACGCCATCGGCAGGGAGAGACAGGAGGAAGGAGAGCTGGCGTGCCTTTCTGTGGAGCTTCCCAGGCAGCAGCCAAGCTTATGGAGCACAGCAGACGGTAAAACAGGAAACCTGGAGGTTGGTTTGGTGGTGGTTTTATAAAGGGCATCACGGGTTTACATCCAGCAGGAATCCCCGGAGCGGTTGGTAGCAGCCCTGCACGCGCCGGGGGCACAGCAGCACCCGCAGCCTGCCCTGCACCACATCTGGCTGCGCCTGGGCCGCATCACATCCCCTTTTCTCCTCAAGTTTTGTAAGTGGGCATGGGAGGGAGGGGGAAGGAGAGTCTGCCTGGGTCATCTGCATGAATAAAAGAGGAAGTTTTCCCCTTAATTCTAGGCCATTTTTAGCAAATGCCAGACATGACGTAAGAAGGCTGTTGCTGCTGAAGGCTTGCTCAACTTGCTCCCCTGCAAATCCTGGTGTTAACTCCTTGAAAATGATGGTTTCCCTGAAGTTTTGTTGGAAAATGGAGCCTACAGCAAGAAACAGTCAGCAACTCACAGCCACTCCCACCATTAGACTTTCGATTAATATAAGAGAATCCAGCTTATACAGGAAAAGTGCAAAATATTATGCTTAGGCAATCACATCTGTATCATTTATAGATACCGCCTTTTCTTCTGATAAAAGCTGAAGACCAAGAACAACTCCCAGGCGAAGACTGTGGGCATGCAGCACACTCAGAGCTGAACCTCACGTCAGGGCTGGTGATCACACTTACTAATTGTGGAAGCACTTACTGCCCTAACAGCCTGATGTGGTGAGCTGCTGGAGGCAAATTATTCATGGTTGGTGTCATCCCACAAACATCATTTGCATCATATATGGTCAACATGGAAACAGTCATTCAGTCTCCCAATCAGTGCAGAATGCCATCTGGGGGAGTGTTAACCTTAAAATACATGCTGCTTTTTTTCTTTTTTTTCCCCCCCCACTAGTGCTTCCCCTTTGAATCTGATAAAGGGGCGGCTTTCTTCTACAGAAGAGAAGTTGACTGTCTTCCAGGCTGCAGGCAACTTGAGAGAGAGAACACAGGACAGAGCCTGCAACACAGCTAAAAGCCATCTAAGGTTTGGCCTGGTGCTGGATAGGAGAGAGAACTGGAAGTCAGGCAGGGATTTTGGCTCTAAGCATTGCTGCCTGTCCATGGGAAGAAGCCTGGGAATGGAGTCAGCATCTTCTACACAGGCAAGATCCAAGTTCCACTATATTGAATATTGGGAGTGGGGAAAACTCACTTCTGACACCACTGGATGCACAGGGTCTTGTGCTTGCTCCTGCTCTGGAAGTCCTAAATTAATAAAAACCAGTCTGCACTGATCAGTGTCATCTTACTGGGTCACCATGTTTCAAACCATCCAGGCAGAGAAATTATTCACTTACTGCATCTGCTGACAAACACGTTCCTCCCTGATCCTCCAGTGCCTCCCAGTCCGCGCTGCCCGAGGAACAGCAAATGCACAACCCGCTGCTAACAGCCGGGGGTTGGGACGACGCAGGCTTGATGTGTTAACCTTCGTACGGAGTCACAAGCACTGAAGCGGACTTCTGCTGACGACAGCCTACCCCCAGTGCAGGTTTGTCAGATCTAGTGCTCAGCAATTAATCAAACTCTTGGCTTCCCCGCAGAGCTGAGCAGAGGCAGCAGCTTGGCTGCACGCAGGGGTGGGACCGCGGGTCCCGTCTCAGGGCACATCTTGGTTCTGCTGGATGTTTTGATTCCTTATCTTCGAGTCATCTGCAGCTTTACTGACCTGGGGTGCAGGGACTGGCTCTGCCACGGCACATTTCATGGGCTGGAGTGGGGCTCACTGTCATCTTGCAGGAGCTTCTCTTAGGAGCAACAGTGAGCCAGAATCCCAGAGCCCACAAAGCCACTGATGGTGGAAGTTGCACTCCAGCAGGAACAAAAATCTTGCCCCTGGTTTTTAATCATGCACAGAAACACAAGGGAAGAAAGCAGAGAAAAGAAATCTAATACTATGTAAAGTTAGGCACAAATAAAACACTATCACAGAACCTTGGGGGACTGGGTCTATCTGGACCCTTCTTATTAATTTAATCTAGGAATCTGTATTTCACACACAGTGAAAACATTTCAGCTTTTGTGGAAAACACCATTAGGTGGGCTGGCCAGAGGTAACTTGATGCTATTACCTTTTATTTTGTTGTTTTAGATTAAAAACTCAGCATGGTCTGCGCCTGCGCAGACTCTTGTCCCGCTTCCAGCCGTGCTCCTCGGCAGCCGCTCCGCCAGCGCTTGGCCCCTCAGCTCCTGCACAGCTTCATCACCAGCTCAGCTCCTCCGCAGGAACGGACTGGGGAGCTCAGCTCCGGAACCGGCTCCTGCTGCCAGCGGGGCAGCCAGTGCGGCTCTTTCGGCAGAGCTCCGCTTCATTTTCATTCCCTTATTTCAGTTCTTGTGTAATCACCGAGTTACTCGCACAGGAAGGAAGAGGCTCGAAAAGCCAACCTACATTCGGTAGTACATGCAGTGAGGTGTTTTGTTAAATCGAGAGCTTTGTGAAAAGTGAAGGAACTTCCACTCGCTCACATAAATCCTGTAACATGCTCCTTCCCTGTCCCTCCGCAGCGCTGTCACCCATGGGCCCATCAGCACTGTCAGGTTATCGGAGGCAGCGAGTTACTGCTGCAGGAACACCACAACTAACCCACTTCTAACCAGAGCTTTAGTCAGCAAGAGCTTAACTAGACACCTAGGTGAATCTTGATGCAATTACACTTGTAATATTGGGCTTAAAAAACCCTCAAAGACTTAATCTGCTGAGTTCTAGATGTTTTACTCCTCAGGTGTCTGACTCCCATCTCAGGAAATCAGATGCAAAAAGAAAAAAAGCTTTCAAAAAAACCTTGAGATTGGTTTTCAAAGTCAGAGTAACATTACAAACGCTGTTCACTTGATGTAACTCTTCCAGTGCAAAAAAGTCATGAGGTGAGGTGGCGATTCCTCAGAAACAGCCCCCGTAGGAACAGGCAGGACCTGGAATCAAAACCGCACTGCGGCGCTGGGTGAAGTTCCAGGGCATCTGGCAGGTTTCTAACTCCGAACACCAGGGAGTGGAGGCGGCTCCTCCCCACAGGGAACGCTGCTCGCCACAACACAGAGCTAGGGGGGGGCGTGCAGGTTCCCACCGATCCACAGCCCCGTTCACATGCACTGAGGATTTTTACGGTTTACGTATTCCGATCACCAAGGCAAAGGCTAATGCTGAGCACTAACTCTATAAACAAGCATGACTTGGTCTGAGTATTTTCAGAGATTTAGTGTTCACAGCGTGCCAGCCAAATCCAAGGGCTGTTGCGGAAAATGAAGCATCTCAGGCCTATAAAAAGGAGAAATCAATGTTTTGCTGCAAAACATTGCTTCCTACGGCAGCTGACTGCAGACCAGCCAGTGATCCTTTTCTAGAAGAGGCAGAGGCTGGCTTATTCAGAAAACAGCTTAAAAAAAACCCCAAACCTAACTCCGCAATACTGAGATACATAATTTATACAGAGGCTTGCCACTTACGCCAGAACACACAGGAGTGTCATCAATATTTTAAATATCGAGTAGCAAACTTGTTGTCAAATGCAAGTCAGCGATTTCCTTTTGCCTCTCTCCTGGAGAAACAGCAATCAGGCTGAACAAGGATGTGGACGAGCCCTTGCAGCAAAGAGCTTGCTAGAGACCAGAGCCTAACTCTATCACACATTTTATTTGAAACACAAGATGTGGCAGGAGCAAAACAGCTGGCCTTAGCCAACCAACCAAAAAAGTCACTTGGCTGCCTCCACACATCATTAGTTTGAAAAAATAATTTCGTAATACCAACATGAGGCTGTATATGTTTATTCATCGTCAGTAATTTTTGTACACAAGGCAAATATTAATAGCTGAAAGGCAACACTTCTGGAGAGTATGTACAGAGCAATGTACAAGCGAGTGTAAGAGGTTTTTAAACTATTAATCAATTTAACCGTTTTATAAAAAGGAAGAGATGCTTTTTCTTCTAAGACCTCCCTTAGAAATAATTTATTGCCAATCTTAAACTAAAGTAAGGAGAAAAAAAAAAATTTACAATAAAAAGTAGTCCCTGGAAAGTTTATAAAAAGTTAAACATATAAAATTGTAAGCCACAAACATTTATACAAAGCTAATACAAATCTTGGTTTTGTTAAAGATCTATGAGGTTGTTACAAAATATATTTTTACATAAAGGCTTCACGTAAGGTAAGCTCTCACTGCTACTGAAAGCGCAGGAAAGCGGTTTTAAATAGTCTGCAATTCAACTTAGTTTCAAGTACAATGCAAAGAAATTGCAAAATGGCACTGTATTGCAATGCTGTGTAATTTAAAAAAAAACTATGTTAATGGTACCATCAAATAGACAAGACCTGTAAAGTTAACTTGTGAACATTCTGGTATGGCATGAAACTTCTGATCGTTTTGAAACAGGAAATGTTTTTGTTGGAATATTAACCTTCTGCAACCGTCTTTAAAGAGGAATAACCAGAGAAGTCTCCCGATGGCGACGGACTCGCTGAACACGCACAGTCTTTAAGCAGTGAGTTGCTCCCGAACATGGTGAGCAGATGCAGTTTGACCAAGCTACCTGGGACTGATGGTCAATGCTATTACTAGCCAAGTGTCACGAAGCTTGAAACACCCACCTGATCTGAGCAATTTGTTAGAATAATTCTGATGGGCAAAATTTAAAGCTACTTACTAGATAAATGAGTCCAATATACAGCCTTTGAGATCAATGAACCCACTTGACTTTTTTTTTAAGAGTACATATTCTAGAAGAAAGCTTTACACAAACTGATGGCTTACGCTCCCACATATAATATATAAAAAAAATAGTAAAATTTTTAAAGCCCTGATGAACAGCCACAGTTTTCAGTTATCAATCAACTCGGTTTAACACACTGCAGCAGGGAACAGTTGCTAAACACCAATTTCACCTTCAAGTACAGGAAGGCTGTACAAGACAGTGGTATATCTCCATACGGTCAGTGATCAGAGATCTTTTTAACAGAGCTCACTCCATCAAAGAGAACGAAGAAACGTTTGGGAAACTTCATTTTCTACCTGCTTTCCCACTTTCACTAGAAAGATGTCCTGACCTTGCACCACAGACTGGTTTACGTGAACAAGTTTCACCCTTACTAGCCAAATGTGACTCTTTTGTTTGCTTCAGGATAAAAATCAGTCTGTTCAAAACATCAATCCTGCTCTTGTACCAAAATTATATCCCGCTATAAATAATATTTAGAAACAAATCTAAAAAGAAATACGATAGTACATGCTGTGCTCCTTTTCAGGTAGCTAGTGAAGAGTAAGTTAGAAGATGGAAAAGCCAAACGTGGACTCGGTTTGTTTAGGCAGTATGTTAACATAGGAACCATGTAAACAGTTACATCAAGGTTAGTTGCCTCACCCCTGCTAAAAAAATGGAAGTGGGAAACGTGAGTGATTTGACTCGGTCATTTCACTAAAATAATTCATTTCTGCCTGAGATTCATATAGTGCTTATGTACCAGGGCCTAGGTTATCAGAAGTGACCCAGCACTGCGGGGTCCACCTCGCTATCTTTCAGGTCCTGGTGCTCACAGGGAAAGTGATCTGAAAGGACTAAAACCAGGGGGGGTTGTGGGGGGTTCAGGGGAGAAGCCTGCTGAATATTTTTCCTACTTTAGCTAACATCAGAAGTGCCCAGTGCCTTGGTGATACTATATCCTTAGATTGACATCAATTTTGAGGATCTTTAGTAATTAACAGGTCCCTTGACACAAAATTCATCAACATTTTACATAAACAAATTTGTTTAGACCAATTCCTGGTAATCTTCATATCATCCACTATCCAGTCTTTAGTCTTTTCTGCAATCACCTAGTCTGACATCCTGTAAAACACATACTACAGACCCTCTCCAAATTAACTGTTTTAATCAGAGAGAAGTCTCTCTTCAAAAAAGAAACTTTTTTCAGACTGCTGTCAGCAAAGGAAAAAAAACCCAATCCTACTACTCCTCTTGTTGACTAACAAGAGCACAGATTTGTTCAGTTTCTGCTTTCCAACACTGGACTTCGAGGCTCCTAGGCAGAGGTTTGTTGTCTGCTCATGCAGCATTTATAGCTCAAACACATCAACCTGTCAGCCTTCTCCAAAGAGGGAAATGGAGAACTTCTGGACTCCCATGACAGGCATGTTGTCCGGTCCTTTAAATAGCCTCACTAGCCTTTTCTGAGGTCTCTACTTCATCATCCTTCTTGAATTGCTCACATATGACCTGAACACAAGTAATGAAATTTATGTCCAGTAAGGAGGCAAAAATCGACATTAAATATCCCCATCTACAGATTATAGTAATCCTCCTGACATCAGTGTTGCACCCAGACCTTCTGTTCATGCTCAGATTATGCACTGTGACTGCTCCCAAGCTCTTTTCAGAATTCTTTCCTCCCAAAACAGTGCCTTATTGCAGAAATAGCAGACTAATCTATGATTATTCATTGGATGATATAAAAAAATAGAGGTCTTTGAAAGCACCTAACTAAATAAAAATACACTATTCTCCTTCTACTGGCAGGAGAACGAGGTACAGAGATGTTAATACAACTTACACTCACAGTAAGTAAAAGGCTAAGTTCAGAGACAGGCAGCTTTCCTATATTCTAGCAGACACTGCTCCAAGCAGTGAGAATATTACATCACACCGCTTGCCACATGGGCGGTATGTTAATAAAAATTCATTTAAGTATTGGCCAGCATCATGATCCACAGGAATTGGCCGGTTCCATGGGGCAAAGTGGCAAGCTGAACTGCCTACATGACACTACAGGCTGGGGGAAACTTGGTAGCGGCACAACTTCAAAACACAAGCTTCCAAGCTTATTCTCATTTTGTAATACGCTGTGTGGTGTGTGAGGGTTTCTGGGCAAGAAGTATTTTTTATTATTTTTTTAATCGTATGGCAACAGTAACAACTCCCCTTAAAAAAAAAAATAAAAATAATGAAACCGCAATGGAACTTTTGGTAAAATATTCTTGTAGTCACAAGCAGCACTCGAGTATGCTGTGCAACGTATTTGGCTCAAGTACACTTAGGACTGCTAGACCCAGTTGGAAAGTCTCAGAAAGAACCTCATCAGCTGAAGCACATTCTGCTGTGACATTTTTCAGCAGAAAACATTCATCTTCACGGTGTCAGCTACACAAGGCCTCTGCTGGGAACACAGATGCTCACATAAGGCCACTGAAAAGACCATAGGACAGAACACAAGGAGGCACTTAGGTTTGTAAGTACTTCTATCCGTCACCAAATGCTTACCGATTAAGATGAGGCACACAGTAAGAAGTCATGAAGAAAGTAAAAATAAACCAGTGCTATATTAAAGCGCTTCAAGAAGAGGTAATGTAACATCTGGTTAGTGAAGGTAAGAAATACAAGTTTAGCTTCCTCCTTCCCACATCAGAATTTCAAGAGGACCGTATCATAGTGCTCTGTGCTTTGCCATGGCTCTAGGATGTACGTACGATGCAACGGAGTGAAACCGTGTACTGTGCCAGTTGTTAATTCCTCATCACTAGACTTCTGCCTGCGTTAGTACTTCCTGCCAGCTAAGTATTCTTAAACCACCTTCTAGTCAAACCCCATGCAAAGATTTCTACTCGACCAGGAAGTACATTATACACAGGAATCCGAGCTTCAAACAGATGATTCCAGCAAGGGATTTATGGAATTTCTAAACAACAACAGACCTGAGAAATTGTAAATCAGCTATGGTATCACAGTCTTCATAATGAAGTTAGGGGTGAAAAGTTCCTTCCTTCCCACTCCCCCCCCAAAATTACTGCCACCATCTAACCATTGCGACAATTTCACTAAAGTTTGGACTTGAAATTCTGAAGGTGGAAATCATTTTTCTAGGATAATATACATGCTTGTAAAAGGTCGAATTTACCACTTTACAGGTAACTTAGACATAGGTCTGCTATAAAATTACAACTTGAGTCAACTTGAACCTACACTGGATGAGATTAAGCCTGAATTTCTGCAGAAATTGGCAATAATGTGTTCAGCAGCAGCTTTTAGCCACATATCAAGAAGTCTGACAGGATCTGGATTTCTCTATTCCTGCTGTAAACTTCTAATTAAAAAAAAAACAGCACACAAAAGTTACTCAAATAAAAAATGTCTTTTTGCACATCACTGTAACATAAGCTGCTTGAGGTTGTCGTGAAGGATGGTATCCTTAACATCACGGAAAACTAGCCGGATGTTTTCTGTGTTAATAGCAGTGGTGAAGTGGTGGTAGAGGGGCTTCTGCTGCTGGTCCCGGCGTTTAGTACGAAAACAATCCACCAGGAATTTTTGGACATCTGTTAAGCAGTGGGG
Organism: Athene cunicularia; assembly: GCF_003259725.1. Taxonomy (NCBI): domain Eukaryota; kingdom Metazoa; phylum Chordata; class Aves; order Strigiformes; family Strigidae; genus Athene; species Athene cunicularia. Next base: position 10,794,929 of record NW_020799123.1, on the reverse strand, counting down.
ATCCCCTTCAAATTCTGGAAAATAGTCTTTGATGCTCACTTTTTGTACTTTTTCCTCAAGCAAGTCCGTCTTATTTAAGAAGAGAATGATTGAGACGTTGCTGAAAACCCGGTTATTGACTATTGTTTCAAAAATGTTCAGGGATTCCATAAGGCGATTTGTTTGTCGATCCTCCATAAGCACTTGGTCAAATTCACTCGAGGAAACAAGGAAGAGTATTGATGTGACACTGTCGAAACATTCAAACCAACGTTTCCGTTCTGACCTTTGGCCACCTACATCAACCATTTTGAAAGGAACATTTTTTATCTCAAAGTCGTACTCATGAATCCCTTTTGTGGGTCTTCGTGCCAGCAGTATATCTTGCTGTGAGGGAAGATAATCCTAAAAAAAAAAAATTAAAAAAAAAGGAGAATTTGCCAATTAGGATACAAGTCACAGGCATGGTGATCACAGCCAACTTGCAGTTGAGAGAAAAGCTTGCAGAGGAACAGCACGAGGTTTCGAATAAACATACACATGTATGCACATTTATATGCCAACACTGAAGCATTTCGGAAAGATCTAGAGTCTAAATCAGGAAACGCACCCAGTATGAAATCAAAACATGTGCCCCAGAGAACTGAAGCTTTCCATTTGCCACATGCAAGGATCCATAACCAACCCGAGAGGTGTACCATCAATTCCTCACATGCCCTTTTCCCTCATTCTGGGTGACTTTATGCTTCATTCATCCTCTTCCCACAAAGCTGTTGTCTGCCAACACCGCAATGCAGCAAATGGGGTCTAAAACAGGTTTCTCAAATCAGTAACCATGGTAGTATCTCATTCTGACTCGGGGCACTCAGTTCCTCCTGTGTTCTTGCGGATACTGCACAACTGCTTCCAGAAAAATGAGCTGCTCCTCTTAGTACTTAAGGCAATCAATTATGCCAGAAAAGCAAAACCTAAGCAACTTCCTGTGTTTGTGCCATAGACCTTCTGCATTCAGCTCTATCGGTCCAAGAAGTCACTTCTGATAGCTGCGTGCCACACCTGGGAGCTCACACAGCCCCACCTGGTCCAAAATATTCTGTGCAATTGGTAAAGAGAAGGGGCTGAGGACAGCAGCCCCTTCGCAGCGGCACAGCCCAGGAGGGACCCAAGACAGCTGTACCCAGAAGTTCTCCCCAGCCTGCCTTTATTCCCGGAATTAAATAGGCAGTGTAAGTGGTTTTTTACTATTTTTTTTGACTGTTACATGAGCAGTCATCATCAACGGATGCAGATGCTAACAGGAAGAGGAATTATTAGTCAGCTTTCGACAGCATGACATTCAAGACTTGTATTGGGGATTTCTTCATTTGTAGAATTACCCTTTCACATATGGTCCAAGCCTTTCGCTACTTAAAAACTGCATCTATAAGAGCAGCTGGCTGAGGCAGAAGTTTAAAGATTTGTTTTTCACTTGTTATGGAAACTCTTCCTTACATTTTCCAGCATTTCTCACAACTTCAAAGAGAGTGACTGAGGCTTCAGAGTTGGAATTTTAGTCTCCTCTTAGTGAAGGATCTGTGATCTTCCTTTGCAGTGCCAGTTACCAGGCTTGGAGCTTTTATAAAGATGTCGAAGACCACAGTCCAGGAAGTCTGATTCAACTAGTAAGCTGGGGTGGAGGGAACAAATACACAACTACATGGCTATTTAAATACTAGTATTCCAACTATAATGCTGCTAGGAAAGTATGCTCCACAGAAAGCAATTTTTAAAATCATGAAGTGAGTGTAATGTTCCTAAAACTCAGAGATCACTTTGCTTTACTGTGTAAGCTCAAAAGTGAAACCAGCTAGAGAAACACTGTTTCATTTGAACTCCCGGGTTTCTTTATTCGAGCAGCCCATGACTAAGGTATGATTTTTATCATGGCACGAATTACAAAGCAGCTCTCTGAAGCACAGGCTCCCCACCCTGCACTTTTTTGCTGTAGTACTATTACACATCCAAAACCTGCACCACCTAAACCTGCAGGAAAGTTGAACTGCTAGGGCAGCACTATGTTCTCTCCAAAATGAGTGACAGACATGTGCTGCCACCCCCTTGTCTGAGTAAAAAGAAGTAACTTTAAAGGGCAGTAAGATTTCTCTCTTTATTGGTTAAATTTATCTTGGGTCCTTTCTACCAGAAACTGTTAAGAGAGGGAGAACAGTCAGAGGAATAGAGCAACGACTCTATCAAATGTCACTGGGCACATGTGAAGGGATTTTGAGTAAAGCTGGCTGTTAACATTTAGGCAAGAGAATGTTGCAGGTTCAACACTTATTCCATCTCTCAAACTTCTGTTATTTAAAAAGTTAGTCTCAAGTTCTCAGAACAAAACCAGATAGTCTTAGGAAAGCTCAGGAGTGACTGAAGTTAAAAGCAGTGAATAAATATCATCAATTAATATAATAGGCAAAGCCATATATAACTTCAATATTGAAACAAGAGCACAAAGCAAACTCTTCTGGGAGTTGGCCTGTAATGTTTATTCAGTAAAGCTTTCAAGAACAAGGAGCTTATCCCTAGAATTCCTGACAAATTCTCTCTCGAGTATTACTCATTTAAAATTCCTTCCATGCTTGCAACCACAAATAAAGTGCTTTCAAGTTCTACACGCACAGAAGACCTACCATGTTTTATACCAAATAATGGCTACTCTGATGTAACAGTCTGCAAATGGGTGTGCTGGAAGTCAAGTGCTTGGGATACAGCCATCGTCTGGCTACAGGAAACCAGATACAACCCCTAAGAAATCTCCCAGTATTTCAGTTATTGTTCTGAAGGATGATTAGGTTTTCTCCCCCATGCCCAGATCCGTGAGATACCAGCAGCTTGCCTCTGCGGCAGTTCTGAACAAGCCCCGTTCTCACTGTTGATCCCATTCTCTGTATCTGAAGACTCCAAAATTAGGTGAGTTACTTTCCTTGGACAGCACTGTTATTTAAGCTCTCCTTTTCTACACTTGACCCAAATCTTCCATGTTGATTGTTTTCTTTCTCACCTTCTTCCATTTTGGGGTTTTGTTTTTGGAGAGGGGGTTTGTTGGGTTTTTGTTTTATTTTCTGTGCAGCTCTTCCCAAGGATATACATTGATACTGACTTGGAACATGTGCTTTCTTCCTGAATTATCTCCTTCCTCAAATTCACTAATCTGTTTTCTTTCTACAGGACTTCTTTTGGTTATCAAGTAGCTCCAATTGGCTATCACATCACTGTTTGTTTAGTTAAAATCAGAATTTAAGGCATGAACAAGATCCAATCACAACATGGAAAGCAATGTCTCTCTATGAGATATTTTGAATACGTATAGTCTGCACTGGCAGTTGAAATAACAACAAACAGTTGCAAGGAATCTGGCAGATCCCACGTTGCCAGCCAGCTACTCCTATTTTGCTGATCTGATTAAATCTGAACATTAAGTTCTTTTCCCTACACACTGTTATCATTAGCTCCCTTTTGGCAAGAGACACATGAATCTCAGGTCTATCTGTTTACAAGTAATTTAGTTGCAGGCCAGCCCAGTTGTATCAGATAACAGATAAGAACAGTAAAATACTTATATAATACAGTTTGGGGTAATAATCATTAGACAAATCTTGCATATAGATAAGAATAAACCAGAAGAACCTATCAAATCTTTTGCTCAGTAACAAAACTTAGCACTTTTATCACAAAGACTTAAAATTTTCTGTAACAGCAGATCTTGAAGAGTCCCTCTGTATCTCAACACCATTTGGTCTAACTTTAAACTGGAAAAGCTGTAATTCAGAGCTCAGCGTTCCCACAGCAACATCAGACCTACAATAAGAGTGTGTGCATATACAAAAATATAAAACCACTAGTGACTTCAAGTTCGATGTTTTAATCAAAGAATGGACCAAGGTTTAGAAGGCTTCTAAGTAAAGAACTTTGAAAAGAAGTTGTAAAAAAATCTTTACCCAAATATATGTAAAAGTGTGTGTGGGGAAAAAAAAAAAATATAACCAAGGACCTTCAAAACTGAAGTGACATTGGATTCAAAGACCATGAGAAATCCACTATCAGGAGAAGGTTTAAGAGTTCATTAAAGTGAGTGCAGTCCTAGTACTGCCTTAGAACTCAAGATCAAATCAATTCAGAGAGAGTGTGCTGGAGTTCTCAAGCAAGGTATCTGGGAAGCGTATGCATTCTGCAAGATGATCACCAGCGCTCTAGTCAGAAAAATGACAGTTCAAAGCACAAAAACAGACTGGCTTAAAATTAAATTTTTATCTGTTAAAGAAAAATGAAATTAAGCATGATGTAACAGGACTCAATTGAAGTGGTTTGGATTCCGTCATCATTTGTTAGCCACCAGCTGGAAGTGACCGTGGAGAAACTGTCTCCCCACGGAGTTCAAGCTGACATTCCATTTTAAAGGCAGTTTTTTTTTTTCCACATGCCATTTGTGCAATACACAACTAACGAGTATCGGCATACAACTTCATTATTCAAGCAGTAACCAACATTTTTATCAAAAAGTATTCCACAGAACTTTCAGCTTTTTCCCCAGAGAAAACAGACTTTATACTGTATCAAGTCTCTTTAAAATAAAGTTGCTACTACAGGAAGGTACCACTGACTTGTGCACTGATTTAAATTACTGTTCCTAACTGGGTATGTAAAACCAAAATCAGCCATTTTTGTGTATCAATTAGTGTTGAAGTGCTACTTTAACAGTCTTCCAACTGGACAAGCATTTGCAACTTGGTTTTTGTTCGATTTCTACACAAGTTCTATTTCCAGAAAGTCTCTTGGCCCTTGCATTGCCCTGTGTTTTTGACATGTCAGTGATGAACTGCTGAGATAATGGGACAAAGTTAACTAAAGTTATGTGAGCAGACACTAATTACGTTTCATCTGTTTAAAACCCAGAGATCACAAAGACTACTTAAAACTCAAGACTGAAAAAAGAACTTACTTGTTCTCCCAGTTTATCCAAGTTGTCCAAGAAATACTTTACAGATTCCCCCTAAAAACAAAGCAAATGGTTATTTAAATAGGCAGCACACTTGATCCCAATAGTTTACATTCTGAAGTCCAGTTAATTTACCAGAATCTAGATTTAAGTGTTGCAAGCTTTAATCACCACCATTTTTTAAAGCAGCTATACTAAGAACAGAACTGATGTTTTATTTTTAGGCCAGTTAATATTTAAGCTTAGAAGCATAGGTAAGGCACATTTCGAACAGTTAAAATTCTCTCCAAGTTTAGAATTGCTAAATAAATCCTAAAGTGGTATCCACAGGAAGTACCAACTAAGCAACCACACCTTCATTATGAAAACATACGTTTAATTCTTCTAACCCTTTGAAGAGCCTGCACATACAGGCATTCAGGTGCTGGGATTAATCACTGGAGATAAGTTAATTTATAACTGCATTGCCATACAATCCCACTCAAACCCTGAGCACAGCAAATGACTAGCAGAAGAGAGGATGAGAAACCACAACAGATGAAGCATTTTACTCAAGTTTCCTGTCAGAGATGAAGTTGGAGAACAACTCCTTACTCTGGGAGTAAGGAACAGAGCTCTGCACTGACACACTGCATGATTTCACAGGTTGCTTACGGGTTCAAGCCATCACTGTCCCTGCAAACAGCATCTACAGTTTTTAATCCCTCCAAATAGTGCAGAACTAAAGATTTTTTTATTGTAAGCCTGAACTACAGCCAACTCTCCAGAACTCCATTAGGGTGGCTAGGATTAAGGGAAAACTCTTACAAGGATGCTGCTGAACCTGAGTTCACTTGCAATGGGTAATGTACTGATTGAATTTATTGAAAAGGAAAGTAGTACCTTTTTAAGATTCTTGGCATTATCTCAGAAGCAGAAACATGCTTCCTTTTGAAAGCTCTTGATTACCAAGCTGTAACTTATTTACTTTATAGTAAATATAGAAAAGAAACCATCTGTGTTTTCACTCTGAGGATGTAAGAGCAAGAATTCTGACTGAATTTTCTTGATTGGAAATTCAGGAAGCATCCAAGGCTGGGGTGACTACATCTAAACCAGATGGGTGAATTAGGACAGGAGTTACACCCTGATAATGACTTCCCCTCACTTAAATTTGAACTCTGCAAACTTATCTAGGAAGAATATCAAACCTCAGTATTAAACTGTGTCATCTAAGCAGCAACAAAGTAGGGTAGGGTAAGTAACAGTCCAAAAAGATTTCTGGCAACCACATGAGCCAGGCACCTTCGCAAGTTTTTCAGGTACTAAAAAAAAAAGAGTTACATAACACAAGTAGATACTGCACCTTTTAAGTGTGCAATTTGAACATCAACATCTAATTGGCAAAGACAGGGATTCTGGTTGAAACATGCCTTGTGCTCGACACACCCGCAGGGAAGGAGTCCGACACAGTTCTACTACCTTATTTTACTTTCTGTTTGGCTTAATGTTACCCATTTTCTTTAGGGTGACAAACCGCAGCTGTTACACTAACCATTTTAAAGCCTGGTGGCACACAACGGCAACTGCTTGCAACGACAGCAGTATTTTACACCTACATCTTTTTCAGCACTTCGGAAATCCCTTCTAGCCTCAATCCTGTAAGGGAAGCATGAGGAAGAGCATTCCTATTTCACAGAAAATAAAAACGCACAACCTTGATGCACAAATCCATCAAGCTTCCCAAGCGGGAATAACAGGATCAGAACTTAGACCTTCCCAGTACTAAGACCACTATCTGTAGCTGAATATGAAGACAAAATAAAGTTTAAGGTCAGACTTAATTTCTTTTTTAGGTCTTAGTAGGAGCTGGCAACCCTCCCTCCCCCACAGAACTATGTACAAATCAGTCAGATTTCAGACTCATTAAGCAGAGATATTTATTCGAGCATACCCAGGTCTCAGAGGCTGTAAGTATCCATGTGTGTGTGCACGCATATATTTTAATCCGAGCTCTTTTTTATACTACTTACAGCAATGCCTACTCCCTAAAGCAGCATTAACTCCCCAGTACTGGAATGCATGAGTTACTACCTCTCCTTTTAAGTCCCAGGGCTTACTGCTACTGCAATGGACTGAGCAGTTGGAGCAGACAAGTAAGCCACAGCCTGTAAAGGTCACAAAACACCCCCAGAGGCAGCTTCCCAAAAGAGGGGATTTCCTGAAAACACGAATGCGAAATACATCGGCCTGCAACAACAAACTAGATGTGTGCTCTAGAGCCAACAGTAAAGTAACTGCCGGAAAGCACACCAGAAGACTGCTTAGCTTTCGAGGCTGTCACGTATCAAAGACAACGGCAGACACATATCAAGGTGGCCATTCTGAAACTTGGGACATTAAACTATAAAAGCTATCAGTTACAAGCATAATACAGTTCATAAAGCAGTGACTTATTTTCCCTCCTCCAAATCTCTGGCTCAGTCACTGGGTTCTCCCTTATGAAAATCTATTCAGATAACTGACACACCAAGCGAGTGCCGTCAACATAACTCTGTATTTAAGGATGAAAGTTGTTCAATCACTGGCTTTTATCAATTTATATGGCATCAAGAACTTAGTAATAGCTTCAAACTCATCATCTGTTCTTCCATCACATTCCATACAACCCTCCATATCCCACAGCTACAAGTCAGTGCCTTGACTAGTGGTAATTTTCCATCTGACCCGGACATTTTCATGTGAGCAGGCCAAGCTCTAACTACAGATACTCTCGAACAGCCAACTACCACAACTAACAGATTGTTATCAGAATGCATGACTGCAGAACTAAAGAGTTTTAAACAAGCTTCAAAAAAGCTGCATTACAATGCAATCAAGCAAAACTTCCAATCCATTTCCAAAGGGGTGAATCTACGTATTTTATGCAATAATGAAGAGAAACTCACTGAAAAACCCATCACACAACAACCAAGGAAAGCCTTAATGCCAGCAATTGTTAAAAATGAGTGAGAAAACGACTTAGTCACAACGCAGTATGAGAGCGGCTCCAGAGACAGCTCCTATGTTCGGCTGTTTTTCCTTGGTATTAGATACACAACTAGATCTCACTGTAAATCAATGACAGTGGCTATATTTAAACGGCTGTATTCAACAGACAGTGGTCACATTCTAAAGTTTCCCTTTAGACAAACTGTAAACTCTGGTTTACCTGAGATGACTAGCAAAAAGAAAGCGTGTTTCCCCACTCTGCCTGACTAACTCCAGTGTGGCTCACCCCTGCCACGTGGCTGCTGCAGCAGTCAGGCTGCTGCCACCATGCCACAAAGGAGCCACGCCAAGGGTAAAACCAAGAGGAGACTGAGAAACTGGAGGATCTGCCCCTGTTAAAAATCTCTATAGTTCTCCATTGCACGCCTGTTGTCTTCACACCCATGTTCCGTGAGCACAGACCGTGGGAATTTAAAATTAAAGATCTAGTTAAAAAAATACAGCGACACAAAGGTCTTAAATCAGTCACAGGTAAACTTTTGTGTTGGTTTTTTTCCCCTTTTAAATGCAGGCAAACCCTTTAAAGTCATTTTTACAGTTGAGCAGTTCTGAACGACAAACTTCTGAAGTGTGGTTGAAGGTTACCAACGAGCTGTTACGCTGCAGGAACCGGACCAAGCCGCGCTCATCCGCTGCCTGCTTCCTTCTGCTCACCTTAAAGCACAGGCCCAAAGACCCCAATAGAAGTGACAGAGTCAAAGACAGGCTTGAGTACATTTCTCATATTCATGTTGACATACTGCAATACAGCAAACTTGTTAAACGCACACCAATACAACAAAATGAACGGCCTACATTAGCTTCGAAGAGCTTCCAGTGTTCAGTGACTGTGCTCTTGCTGTTTTAATACAGTATTAAAATGAATCAGAATATCAGATTTTAAGCAATCCCTTTGATTGCTTGTAGAAGATGCCCTTTTTTGTTCTGATGGAATATAAGCATCTCAGCTGCAGCCCTTCAGCCTCCTCCCGATTCAGAAATGCATGTAAACCACAGGAAGTTGCCTGTTAAATAACTTTATTCATAACTGTCAAGTATTCCATTTTCAGAAAGGTATGATTCAAAACAGCTTGTGTGCTTCCTGGAGTCTTACAATCCTTACTGAAGAAAACCAAACCAAGTCACTGCATCGTGAACATCCAAGTGATTCACAAAAAAAACACAACTAAATCGTATTCTTATCAAGGTATTCCATGTTACAACAGCTTTCCTTACAACACTGCATTTATTTTAACTAGTCTTGCTCAGGCCTGGACAATGAAATATCTCAAGTTTTATGTAAGGCACGCTTTCTGCAAAGGCAGGATTACAGCACATTGGTCATGTACCTATAAGAGAATAGTGTATTGTAGCTGCTCGTGTGGTCTTCTGAAGTAAACCAGAGCAGTTATCTTTTATAAACAAAACATGGCACAGGGGAAGATTACTGTCTAAAATGTTGCTAGTTAGTGCCTAAAGCAAAGTAACCACAAACATATTTTTGGGGAGGAAAAAAAAAAAAAGACTACATGAAATACACAACAGATGAACACATCTTTTAAACCCAGGAAGTGGCACCAATTTATTTGGTTTCCATGAAAACAGTGTCAGCAACCTAAATATGATTTGTTGAAACCTCAGCATAGCCAAATGGCTTTTTAGCTGTTCTAGGGCAACACAGACACTACATTTTTTCCAAGAGCAATCACTTAAAAAAAGAAAGAAAGAAAATCCATCAAATAGATTTAGTCATCACAAGGTTGAAAGAAATAAACGTACAATTTATCAAACCATCTACGTTTGGCTGCAAGTTCAGTGGAACATACTGAACTGACAAGACTTATTAAGTATCTGAAATAAATCAGATATTTAAAGAAAATAGGAGATATAACTTAGTAACTCTAGATTAGAATTATAGAAACCACCAAACATTTTCTCTTCGTGACCGTGCTTGAATTTCTGAGAAAATATAAACAAAAATTTCCTATTTTTTAAAATAAAAAAACCCCAAGCAAACAAAACCAACAACAAAAGCCTAGTTTATAGTAAGAACAGGTTTTTTAAAGCCTAGTTTATAGTAAGAACAGGTAACTACAGGTAACTACAATGTTTTTAGGTAGGCATGCACATGCCTAAATTGACACACAAACCAAACCATCCATAACATGGGAAAAGCAGCTTGAAGAAAGATGAAGGAGGAATAACCAGAGCCTTTAAATTCTTCATCTTACAACACCCTAATAATCCTTATAGCATACACTTCATTATGTACAGTTCTTTTCTGGCAGGTTTAATCCAGATAAACCTATAGCTGAGGATTTTGACACAGAATCCAGAGAAAATAACCTCTAACCTTTGTTTTCTTGACACCCTGCCCCCAGCTGATTCAAAAGACGACTGACTGCAAATCAATACTGCTGCTACTGACGTTTCACCAGATGTCTTCTGAAATTTCCGAAATAAACGGAGAGATAACTAATGGAGATATGTTTTAGTCAAATCAATGCAGATTTCCTAGTGGGAGAGGCAGTAGAGAGCACTAGAACCTCCTCTCCCCGCACCCAAACGAGGGATGTCCACAACATTACACAAAAGAGGCAGACGATCCAGATGATACATTTGTGCCGTGAATGCACTGAGCACTGATTATTTTATTGAGCTCAAATCCACAATTGTCTTTATGGTTAGACCAGTGGAAGTTGAACCAAGCCTTATGTTGAGAAACTGAATTGGCTTGGCTTCTTTTACCGGCCTCAGACTTGGAGGTAAATAAAATAATCTTGGTTTCTTCACAGTTTTCAGGTTTCTACAATTAAATTCTCTCACCGGTCACTCCTCCCAGTGCTTTCTAACGAGGATTTCTCTTTCCAACGTGCCCCAGTCAACAGAATAAGACAAAACCGCTACACATTCACACCTATAACTTCTTTATTCAAGGAACTAAATTTAAAAAACAGATACTTGTCCCTATTTAATAGCAGCAATTCAACAACTTGCTTGGTATCTCCTAAGGTGAGGGGAAACAATTTGTTTCCCAATTGCTACTCCTATGCTCAAAGGCTTGATACTGTGCTCTCTGTTTAAGCAGCAAGTTTATTAGCAGCGTTCTGGGAGTTTCCAATAAGCATATACAATAACTAATTTTTAATAAGGGTGCTAAAGGTATTTAGGGAAAAGTGTCGAGGTAGGCAACAGTGTATTTACTCACCAAACTGCAAGTCTGGGTCAAAATATTTGAGAGTGTGCTAACACAAAACACATTTCCTGGAGAGATGTACATTTCCTTTCTCTAAGTGTTAATTATGGCCAAAGTTATGTTAAAACCAGCAGCCACTGCCACTCCTGCCAAATCAAAGCAGTCCCCATTTATGCCCACACGAGCATTATTGTAGCCACATGCAGACCAGCCAACTGCTCCCTGTTAAAATAATCCTCCCCCCGTCCCTAAGAAGGGAGGGCAAACTGCTTTGAAATGGCACTGCTGCCAGGGGAAGCATTAATGGACCAGCCTTAAAAGGGCTAAAGCACAGATACCATACGTCAAGATCAGACATTTCAGGATCTCCGACCTTCTTTATCTCCAGCTCAACCATTCAAATAGTCATTTAAATCTGATCTGCCCATTTTCAAAGATCGATTTTAAGTACATTGAGATTAATTGCCGCTTCTTTGTAAATTTTGTACATTTGCTTACACAGGAGTAAAAAATAATCCTGTTCTCCACCAGAACATCACAAATGCGTCACTTACCTCGGAGAGCTCTACCCTACTTCCTCTTTTCAGAACTCACTGCGCTGAGGAAGTGCTATCTGCCTTTTTTTCAAAGCAATCAGAACTGCATCACGCGGTGTAGAAGTGACACCTGACTTGCATTTGGCCACACAAACTGAGTATCTGTCCTTAAAAAAGGAAGGGTTGAAGTCCTGACTCACAGAAGTGATTTTCTGTAAAACCTTGTGGCAGCAGAGTGGGATTTATCTTCAGAACAGCCAGATCACACTGGGTGGAGGGTGCTCAAAAGCACCAAGAAAGGCAGGAGTTACACTGTTTATTTCATGACTGACATTTTTATCTTGCATAATGGCATTAACAAAGAAAGGTGAAGGGGCTTAAGCAAGGTTTTAACCCAATAATATCCCTTTAATCTATTATCCCCTCTTTACTGTGTAATCCAATTAATCCATAATTCTCAAAAATGGGGATAACAAGTGGAGGCAGACAGAGCATGCCAACCACAGCTCCTGCATTCCACTACCCGCCAGCATCTGCAAGCTGCCGGGTACCCAGGACTATCTGCTGTGCCTGCCCTACCAAACAGCTGGAGCAAAAGAAGGGAGGTAAGCCAAGCCAAGCAAGTCAGTCTCAAACTAAATATTCCAAATAAGGCTCCAGTATCAGCTGTTTCTCCTTCTTGCACTCACTCCAGTGTTGCACTACCCTTCCAAGCGCCTCATTCACTTACACAATTCAGACTCGGATTTTCTCCCATCAGTACGGCATCTCCATGGTTTCAGATGGAACATGCTATCTCAATTAACCACATGAAGACATGATCAAGCACTAAGAAGAACTTAATCTGCATACTAGTATACCACAGAGCAAACTGCTGCAGTTTTGAATTACTTTCCTAAGAGGGAAGAAATCCAATTTCATTTTTCTTAGCTAGGTATTCCTCCCCTCTCCTGAACAGAGGCTATAACTGCCAGATTCTTAACAAAACTTGCCTAAAAATATGAAAATTCACTACAGCTTTCAGGCATGAAACAGCATTCCATTAAAGCCTACAGAACTACAACTTTTTCCACGCAAGGCACTCTGTTATCATATTTCTAACTAATTCTGAAAGACTACTTGGAAATCACTATGTGCCATATTGTATAAACAACTGAGAATTTTAAGAAACTGCATAGCTCTGACTTGCATGAAGAATTTGTACAGCTCCAGAACAAAACCCAAAAGTCTGCTGAGACTCTTTCCCACAGTTAAAAATCCTAGGAATACACAGCATTTACCCTGGCATGTCATTTCCCTAAGGATCACCAATGCTTCCAAACAGGAAGCTGTCATGGTTTAAGACCAGAAGGCAACTGAGCACCATGAAGGTACAAACTAAGCACCTCACAACAAACTCAAATCTACTACAGCCCCTTGTAGAGATCAGAGCCAGGTCAGGAAATGCAATAATATGGGACACTACACATGCAGAACCAGAGCATCTAACGAAGAACAGAGATTAATCCATGAAGGCAAATTAAGATATGCTGTGCACAGATCAGGTGCACTTTCTTTCTTCAAAGATGTTTTTACTCTCTCCCTTAGTAGGTATTTACAATCCAAACGGCTCTTCCAGAAAGATTACTTTAAGAAAGACACCAATACTTCACAAAATATTTTCAAATTTCATTGACGAAAGAAATTGTCCAAGTCACAGCACACATGCAGACCTAGAAGTAATATGAACACATGCACTGACCAAGACGAAACAGCCACCTCCCAATTACTATTTACACTCTGGAAAGCATCTATATAAACTTCAGATGTTTTGCACACAAAACAGACTGGAACCAGACTGTAAACACTGCTCTTCTTTCAGTGCACTGACCCACTGGCTCCATGACTTCATGTGTTTGCAACTCAAACTGCATTTAATCTAACACTGAAGCAGCAGTGAGTCTGCAAATCTGCCATCCATCATTTAGAGCGTTACTTGCTTCCAAGTTGTACAAGACCAGTAAAGGCTCCCAAAAACATGACAAATATTTGGCATGTGAAAACATCTCAGAGCTAAAACTGGCCATATTGAACTTTTAAGATGCTCGGAAAGCCCATTATTGCATACACTGTAAACTAAATCACAACATTTCAAAAGCAGAACTTTAAACTAGATACCAGTGCGTGCACTGATGCATCCCTAGGATTCAGTTTTAAAGTACATTTGGTTCCTATTTCAGCCTCATGAGAAATCCAGACGACCAAATGCTTTTTAGTTCCTTCCTCTGCCTCAATTAGCAGAATCCATTTCAATTAAGTTCTGGTATTTCTGTTTGCAAACGGTGACATACAAATGTATCGGTTCTTGTGACAAGCTCTGACAAGATTCAGTGGTAATTTACTGGGTCTTGTGAAAGATCTACATGGATCATTAGATGAATGTTAGTGTTTTTAAAAATTAGTAAAAGCTGTGTCTAAAGCACTGAAAACAACAGTAAATCACATAAAACTCCCTAAACAGCAGCAACATCTAAGAGGCTGCAAACATTTCACATCACTTGCAGAATTTCACACTAGAAATGAAGTAAAAATAGAAAAACTAGAAATTACTTACTAACTATGTAACTGTTTGCTAGTGAAAACAGTTAAAGGTCCCAGTACCACCCACCTGTAAAATTTCAGATCACTCTGCACTGAGGTTTTTTTTACACATTATTTTTTGTAGATATTTTGAATTACAGATGGTGTCAGCGCACTGTGTTTTCTTGCCTGGAAATTCTGCATCCTCTTTATTTGGTCACCAGCAGGTGATCAAACACCATCATGTGCCTGGTGAGAAGCTCTCCCAGGCAGCCTGCCGAGATTCCCGTTGGTTTGTTTAAAATTATTTCTCCAGCATCGTTAAACAAAGGAAAAAGATACAGAAACTCATGTGTGATTACACATTCCTGTGCTTCTCATCCATAAAAAGAATTTGGGGTCTTCTCATTTCCTTGGTTAAGTCACTGCAGAGGAGCATTATATTTCACTTATTTTAACTGAGGAGACTGTGAAGTCCTGGGAAAACATCTAAGGCATGAATGTCCATGACGGAGAAGCATGCAGCATGGTACAGTGACTTAAGTGCTGCAAAAGGAAGCTCACTGCTTATTATAGTCCAAAAGATTTCTTCCCTGAAAGAGCTGAAGTTGTCAGTTACTGTAATGATAAAGAATTTGGGGTGTCTTCCATATTTAAAATTGCTCAACTTTCCCAGCTGTATTACCTGATGTTTATTGTTAATGTAGACATGCAAGATACTGGAAATAATTTAGGGCTGCCTTTAGCTGCTGACACAGTCTAAAATGCCTCCTTTATTCACCATTTAAATTCTACCTGTCAAACTACTTTGGTTGTAGAATATAAGGAGTAAAGTATAAGAGTTGGTCTCTAGGATTATCCAGAGATTTTTATTTGGATTAAATATATTCAGTGTTTGAGGCTGCTAAGTTAACTAACACTATGTTCTATGATTCATTTATTCACCTTTAAGATAGAAAGGCTTCATATTCCAGAGCAATGCAAGATACCACCTGGTATCAGCAAGACTCCATCAGCACCATCAGTAAGAGCCTGCTGTTCTGCAAGAGGGCAGGCTCTGCACCTCCCAAATGTCTCAACTGATCTGTGAGAAATTTAGACACTTACCAAAGAAAAAAAAACAAAACCCACCAGTAGACACAACACTGGTATGTAGACTCCCATGCTTTCTATGTGAGACACTAGTAGTTATTATCTTGCCTTTCTTACATAAGAAAGTCAGCTGTGCTTGCGTTTTCTCACATTTTCTAGAACAACTTCCTCAGCTACCACAAGCCCAAGTTTCCCTACCACTCTGCTGGTTCTGCGTAAGAAGTACAGCATGAACTCAGAACATATAAATAGCATTTATCATTAACTGAAGTTTAGGTCAATAAAGACCATCAGAACAGTCAACCAAATATAAGTGTAATATGAAAACAGACTTAAGTAGCTTCTAAGGTTGAAGTCTTGTTACAGTAAGCTCAAACTAGGGAACAGCAGAACAAATCAACACTGCCCCTGGCATCGCACCTTAATCCTAAAGGATCCCTGATTTACATATGAAAAAGATAACTCCATATTCTTTGCCTCAGGTGCAAAATTAATTTCACCTATATAGATGGAAGATCACAGCTGCATTCATACCACATGTTTTGCCAGCATGGAGATTTGCTGACAGCTATGAATACTGGGACTCCTGTCGTGTAGATCAGGCTTCTATTTAGTAAGTCATTTCTAAATGGACAGAGAACAGCACAGCCACTGCCACATTTAAATTCTGCAAAATAACGTAGTGGGAGTATTCTACAGGTAGTAACATGCAGTATCTTGCAGGTTAGTAGCCAGCAAGGAAATGGGCTCTGAATGAAAGCAGCAAAAGCTGATCTAACACATTTGCAACAATTTAGAAAAATCTGCTGAGAACAGGTTCACACATTCGAGATGTGTGAAAGGCTAAGAAAGTCTCTTCCTCTGAAGCCTTAAGAGGTTGTTGGCATGCACAGCATATTCAGAAGAGCACTTACATTTTACCTTTATTTAATCAAGGCTCAGTTTTAGAAATCCAAATTTTTGCAGAAAGCCAGTCATCCTTTAGTCTTCTGCAACAAAATGCTTAGGAAACCAAGGCAGACAATTATCAACACAACACAGCTTGTTCAAGACAGAGTATGTGTAAGAACACATCACACTGCTCCCACACTGTATTGTGAAAGTCTGCATTTTAAAAGCAGTGGTTCCCCATAAACAGGTATCTGGAGAGTCTGAATTAAGAATTCCATCCTCAAAGGTTGCACTGAAACCACACAGAAAAGATATGCTGGAAAATCTAAGTGTAGAGCACAAGACTCCAAAAAGTTACTCGCATTCTCACTTGGGAGACAACTTGTCATGCTTCTGTCTGGCACATGTGTGCTGGGATAACACATCCACATCAAGACAGCTCCCACTGAAAGACCTCTCAATTCAGAGCCACATCTGTGCTTAAAAATAATAGTGACAAAAAAACTATTAAAAAAAAAAAGTAACATTCAGAAAAAACTATGTTCTTCAGTAAAACCAGACCAGCTTGCACTACAACATCAGTTGACCAATACAAGACCACTCCTCTCCAAAGACTTCAGTATTTTACTGCTAGCAAGAAAAGTCAGGAAAGGAAGAATGGTGGAAAGGGAGAAGGGCAGTCCCAGAAACAGCCTTTCAAGGCACAGGAACTCACAGAGGCTGAGAGAGAAATCCTAATCCCAATTTGGAAAATGATTAAAAAAAATGGCACTTTGTGTTACCTGACTATGAAAGTTCACCTGGAGATCATTCAGCTCAACTAAAATATTACAATCAATCCCCATCACCAAAGCACTGGCATACATATTGAAGGGTTTCTGGCCACAAACCAAGAATAAGGAAACTCAAGCCTCCTTATTGTTTGACTCTGTGTTAATCCCTACATGGAGCCTTATTAATACAAACTCAAAGACAGCATTATCTTGTCATTGGGGCAGGAAAAACAGCAAATCCTCAACAACTCCGAGTCTTTTCTGAGGATGTGAATGACTCATTTTAAAGTATAAATTTGTAAAGCACTTTTGTTTCCATAGTTATATCAACAATCTTTGATAAATCCTTTTCACATAAAGGCTGAAGATGGCAAGTAGCTCTAATCTTTTCAAGGGTTTCAAGGAATCACGCTCACTGCACACATGCTATCCTATAATTTTATGTTTGGCAGACCTATTGATTGGGGAAAGAGGGGGAAAACAGTTCATAACTCAACACATACAAAGCAGCAGCTTTTTGTTTTTCCCCACAAAAATTAAGCAATATTCAGTGTAATTACAGGAATGTATTTAAATAAAGTAATTCTGAATCATATCATTAAGTGCCCAAATAGTAAATGCACATGTTTACAGAAATGCTGGGTGATTGAATCACATTATCCATGAAGAAGATTCTTCTATCAGCCAGAAAAACTTTCTCCTGACAGTTTATGCACTCAATCATGTCCTAGTAGGAGCATCACCTACACACTTCAAGCAGAAAGAGAGCAAGACAATCAGACCCACAATCCCAGAACCAAAGAGAGATCTGGGAAAGGGAGGGAGGGAAAGACATCTCTAACCCCCAACTTAGGGGTGTGAGGAGGTTGCAGAACAGAAAATAACCCTTTTTCCAGGTTCTATGCTCGTGACTTCAGAGAGATGCTGAAGCACTGACCTCAGAATTGTTTCATAAGATGGGCATCCACACCTGAGAAGGAGGAAGACCTCAACATCTGGCAACCTAGTCTGGGTTCAAACACAACCGACCTCCGCAGGATCTCTACTCTATAATCAAGCACATTTCAAGGACATGCTGCCTCTGCACCTGAAAGAATAGTAAATCTTGCTAATACTTTGCAGTGGTCATTTGAAGACTCATTATTTCCAGTATATCTAATTGAATGTTCTCACGTGTACGACAGCCCCACTAATATTCAGAGACAGAACCCAGAAAAGCCCAACTAGAGTAAGATAAAAGTACAATCCTCCAGTAAACTGAACACTCTAAAAAACAATACTCTGCAACACAAAAATGCTAAAAGAGAAGCTGCAGCTAAACTAGCAGCTGAACTTCAAGCTGAACACGCCTTTTCCTGTCTTCTATAATCTGATCTAGCACTTGCAGACATGTCACAGAAGTAAACAGGATCCAGAGGTAAATGCATATGCTATCATCCTTACTGTATCCTCTGTGTCTGCACTTCTACGCAAATGAGGACAGAATAAAGTGTCATCACTGCCCCTGCGCATTGCATTAAAAAAAAAAACAACAAACCCTCCAACATTGGGCGTAATTTGCAAGTAGAGCAAAAAGTATTTATCTGAAGATCAACACTTGCTGGTAGCAAACATCCAAACCCACCCAAAAGTTATCTTTAACAGGAACAAATCTTTAACACGTTTAAAGTTTATCATGCATCTGAGCAACTCAGCTCTCATCCCGCTTTTTCATTCTCAGAGAATTAGCAGACTCCTGGAGTTTGCTTTGGAAGCCTTCTCTGTCAACGACTCTCACAGAAAACTCAAGAAAGGCAAGTTCACAGCAAAAGCACTGAAGCGAGAGGCAGCGTACAACGGTACTCTCACTCAGAAGCACTTTCCTTGGTGTTACCAGACACGCAGCACCAGCACTAGACACTCCTCAGCTGCCAGCGCCTCAAAGCAAATTTCAGTGAGAACAGCAAACCTTTACAACCACATAATTGAATAGCTCACAAGTATAAAGACTACAAAGCGTCTAATTAAATCAGTTTGCATGGTGTAAAATTAAGATAACGGGTATGTTTCTCCAAGTCATTTCAGGAGATTTTTACCGGAAATCAACTTGCCATGAGAAATCTGAAATGTAAATTAGATGACAGAAAGCGTATGGCTGATTCAAACTAACTATAATTAATCCATGTCAGCCATCTGACTGGAGGCTGTAGGAGAAACAAAGTCGGTAGATGATGGAGAGAAAGCTTGAGGATGACCAGAATCTTAAACATAAACTGCAGGCAGCGACTAAGCTACAGATCCTAAGTAGTCTTCAGTCATTTGGGTGATAGTTCCACTAACACGGCTGAGTTCAGTTTGTAATAAAATTTGAGGGCTTATAATATTAACCGCCTGAGAAGTATTGCAGTGGCATACACTGCACTAAGCTGTAATTACCTCCTTCCAGTTTTAAAGCACTACACAAGCGTGAACTAATGAATTTTCATAAATACTTTTGTTAGTGGCCAGAAGGCACCTATTTTTATACCAAGGAAAATAAATCATATTGACTATCCCCATGATCACTTAAGATAACAAAATGAGGAAGGACACTCCAGTGAACTAGGCATGGAAATGCTGATTTCCAATTCCATTAAAATACAACCAAGTTCTGGTTTTTGCCCTCTCATGTTGCTATAAAAAGACCAAATTGTTTCTTTAGGCTTACGGTATCATTTCTTGAATTGTGAAAGATGACGGAAAAAAATGAAAAAAGCAGGAACAGCTCACTGATCTCTCATAATTGTATATATATACACTTAAGTTTTAACTACATACATGCAGAAACTTAATCTTAAACCCTCTTTCTCTGTACTTTCTATCTGTCCGAGCTACAAATGGCTTCTAGAACTACACACTCTTGCTTTCTTTCCTCCAGAATTTCTATGTAAATTTTGACATTTTTTACTCCTCATCCATCACTGCTCTGTTCTTCATTCGCTCCCTTCTACCTTTGCCCCAAAATGTCCCGTCCCCATGATAAACAATACTTTCTCAGCATTCCTGCCTGTGCTCTCTTAATATGAACCATGTTTTTCAGTGCAGTGTCAAACACGATCCGGTGAAAAAAGTTAAATTCCCTCAACAGTTTGAAAAGAAGTTAGAGCATACACAGGCAAATAATATTCTTCTACCGTGCTCAGTCCCTGCATTTTACTTTTTTTTTTTTTAATGTCACTTTTTTTCCCCTCTCTCTTACTCATCTAATCATTGCTGGTATCTCTCCTTTCATTACATTTTTTGCCACAAGCAGTTGAACTGGAAGTAGAACAGTATTTTTCCCCTTATTCCCCACTCTACAACACTAACAATTTTTAGGCTTGAATCTTTACTTCAGGAGTCAGTACTCGACACAACCGAACTGTCTGCGTCTCTTCCAACTTCCCCTGGCTCTACCTCCTGACTCGGGTACGCCCGTCACTCCCTCCTTAACCATTTGTGTCTTCCTTCCATATTACAGCACGTATCTAAACTCTCTGAACACTCTTGTACAAAGCCTGTCAGCAGGTATGATGGAAATGGGTACTGATTTCAGGAGTTTTCCACCATTCTGCTGCCCACATGGAGTTCTGTCATAACTTAAGCTGGAAGCTTACGGGGGTAAAACAGAGGCCACACTTGGCCAGCACTGATCACACTGCTTGCACTCAATATAGTGACATCATTCAGTGCTCCCCCCCCCTCTTAATGTTTATAACTTGGCATAAATATCTCAGGCTGAGATTTTGAAAGGATTTGGGAAATAAAACAATGTAAGTATAAACTGAGCAGTTACCTTACTTTCAGAAATTAGTATTAGGACAGTAGTCAACTATTAAGAGCACTTAAAAAATTCTAGAGTTCTGCCTAAAACACAACATGATCCATATATATTTTTGCAGAGAACCTTATACAGATTTCCAAAAGAAAGAAATAGCTTTTTTTGTCCTGTCATATTCAGAAGAACAGTCTTCAAATCCTACTCAAAGTGAAACTCCACACATGATTCAGTTATGGAAAGAACCTACTTCTCAGAGACTCAAGACGACAGAATAATAATAGCTCCCTTTGCCTTTGCTACTTAGCCTGAACTCACTAAACATGCTTAATCAAAGATGAAACAGTTTTATTTAACTGATTCTGAAACAGATCACTCCAGCACAGCAATTACGACACTAGAAGTCACATCTGCACCAGAAGAGGACCTTGGCTATAGCAGAGCAATTACCCTTTTATGAGCGCTCTGAAGGCAAAATACAAGGAGCAACAGGTCTCCTTAGAAACTTATTTACATAGCTCAGAACTAGGCTGGGCAGGTGATAGGCTACTCCAGCACCTGCCCATCCTGCAATCTGAAAACATTCCATGATCAGGGCAATACATATTTATAGAGTATTTACACAACCTATTTAAGTCAGAGCATGATTACACAACTATTCATAATAGCTCAACAGGAGACATCATCAGCTATTGTTCAGATTCACACTAACACAAAGGTTATTTTTAAGACATAAAAACACAAAGCCATTTAGGTTTAAGAGACCTACAAAACCAGATTTAATCTATTTTAAGGTTCTTGACCCCCGCAAAACCCCATGCCACTGGCATTTACTACACAAGTCTGGGAACTAATAAACAGCAAATTTAACTTAAATTCTTCGTTTCCTTCTGCAGCATTTGCATGGAAATAGAATGAAGGGACTTCAGCTGTCACAGTTAAAGGTCCAGCTCAAGAATCAAGCCATGTTTCTTTTTGCTTTCCAACCCACTATTGAATTGTATACTCCATCTCAACACCACTATTAAATTGTATACTCCATCTTCAGCTGAGAACTTCAATATAACAAATCTCATTACATGAGTATTAACACAGACATTCAAAATTAAACAGGAAGTATACAAAGGGAATGTTTGCTAGATTGCTCAAATTGGAATAGAGAAGGGAGTGGTTTTTAAATTCTTCTCATTAACCCATGCATATCTTTTTTAAAAAAATCACATTATTATTATTATTAAGCCTTCCTTTACTGCAAACTGGGTTTTTTGTTTTGGTTTGTTTTTTTAAGTCGATGCACTTAACAAAAGGTGGAAATAATTATATGGTAAAAACACTACACAGGTACTAGCTTTGTTACAAAACATAAAAGCCCTCTACACCTCAGCTTTCTCACATATGAAATGAGGACAATTATGTCAGCAGCTCTTTATTATTCTCGTTTTTAAAAAAAGGCAGGGGGGAGGAAGGAGCTAAATGCATCTGTTTGCAATACCACAGTGTAGCAGTCTACTATTCAAAAACGCTTAAGCTCCATAAGGAGGTTGCTTGATCAGTGTTTTATGGAAAAGCAACACAGAAACAAAAATCATTTGCACTCAATTAAAAACACTGAAACACAAATCTTACCAGCTGGAACTCTCTGCGCCTGTCGTACGCGTGCTGGATACCACTATCCGCCCATAGAGCTCTTATGGCTGGAAGGTACTGTAAAAAAACTGCTGTCTCCACCATGCCTTGCACCACCGTGACTGACCGAGTATCAAAAGCCATCATCGTATCTCCATTGCTCTGGTTAGCAGGATCTCCCCAAGGGATATGAAGTTTCTCTCTGGCATCTACGAGGACTCTCACACCTTTAACAACATGAAAGGGCATTGCAATTAGAGTTTCTCAGCATCTACTGTTTCACTAGCCTACAAATCTGCAAGGATTCAAACAATGCACTTACTCTGTACAGTCAAAGCTCAGTAGGACTATCCACCCAGCAGCAAATCAGAAAGTTTCTGAAAAATTGACTCAAAGCCCTACATTTTCAGGTAATATCAAAACTTGCTGTCAAGAAAACACAGCCATGCTCAACAGTATAATACCCATGGTACAAGTTTAACTATTGAAAAAGTGCTATTTTTAATTACTAAATCCCCAAGCTGTGCTACCAAGCAAACTCTTTTACCTGGGACGAATACAAGACAAACCAAGTCTGTTTAAAAGCTTATTCAAACCATCTGATGGCTTCTTTTAAGGTTCCCTAGTTTTTGAATTCTCATGAACTTGGCATTTAGTTATATCAAATTGCATAGACTATCACCGCCTTTATCATTTTCAGAGATATTAAGACAATATTTACTAATATCATAACACTTTCTAAAAAGTATGTTTTTATTGCTTAAGCGCAGGAGTTGTATCACTTGAAGACTTCTCTGCATTTTTTTTGTTGTTGTTTTGGTAAACATTCTCTAGGAGAAACAGTATTTTAAACTTCTCTTATTAAGGACTTAAGAAACCCCACATTGTACTCATATCGATAAGGAAAACGCAGGGAAATGAACTATAGCACTAAATTTACGGATGAAAAAACAGAAAGAAAAAAGTTCAGAAATAAGCAACTGTAAAGGCATGGGGAGAGGTATAAGGAAATTAAGATATAGTAACAAATGACTATAACACCATACTTGTCCAATGCCAAAGTATTTTTCAAGCTTCATTCTCCGCACAATTTTTCTATCTGTCAAAAGTTGTGACTGCAGGAAAGCAGCCTCCAAAAAAAGATCTGCAGTTCCTACGTGTATACTTTCACAGAGTAGGAAGTACCTTACTTTATTTATGAACTATCACCTGGTCAACCTACATGCTCGTGATTTCTACTGCCTTGCTATTTATAGCTTTTCCAAGCTTGATTCATAAACATTTTAAAAGAATTCTCTTTAAGAATCACTGGACCCCAGCCCCCTTTGAGAGCAGGGCTGACGTCTGACGTTTTGCTGTTTTGAGAAACTTAGTTAAGCCTTTGTCCAACAGTCCAAACCGAAAATGTGACGAGCAGTTTCAATAAGAGAGAGAAAAGAAATAAGGATGACAGGAGTCAAATCAAGAGCCCGCTCCTAAACCATGTGTGGAGGTTTTGGCACCGCGTCTATGAACAGCGGCTCTGCGTGCGGGTTTCTGTTGATTGATGTGTCAGACCCGTTTCCAACGCGATGGCAGCGTTTCTTCCAGGGAAGCGAAGAGCAGAGAGCGCTTCCTCCCCGGACACAGGACACGTCTCATCCTCACGCACTTTCAGGTGCATCTTCCCCCCATCCATTATCGCTCATTACTGCGATCGCGTTACCAGGAAATGGCAAAGCCGGGGACCTCACGGACTGAAACCGCTGCTCCCACGGCAAGAGCCGCAGCCGCCCTCCGCAGCACGGCGGGCCGCACCCGGGCCAGC
>NW_020799123.1:10764441-10770661 GCF_003259725.1 Athene cunicularia | reverse complement strand
CGTGACCGCGGAGGCCCTGCTGCCCGCC
The DNA here is from genome assembly GCF_003259725.1 of Athene cunicularia. Taxonomy (NCBI): domain Eukaryota; kingdom Metazoa; phylum Chordata; class Aves; order Strigiformes; family Strigidae; genus Athene; species Athene cunicularia. The sequence goes on along the minus strand of NW_020799123.1, from coordinate 10,770,633 downwards.
GGACCCGCGTCACGTGACGCGGCCGTTTTTCCCCCTTCCCTCTCCCGGGGGGGGGCGGAGTGAGGGTCACGTGACAGCGGCTCGCACCCGCCCCAGGCGGAAGCCCCGCCCACGAGCGGCGCCTCACAGGAAATGGCGGGAGGGAGAGGAGGGGGGCGGCTGCTTTTGCCTCCGTTACCGGCGGGGCCGCGTTCGCAGCCGTAACCAACGCGAAGCGTGAGGGAGAACGAGGCCCAGGCTCAGCCTGTCCCGGTAGCACCTCTGCCACGGCCCCGCAGCCGCTGGCGGGAAGCTGACAGGCGAGCGGCCGGGGGAGGTCAGCCCTCGGTCAGGGGGGCAGGATGGAGCTTGCCAGCTAAGCAGTTTTTGTTCTCGGTAGAAGGAGAAAATAGTTTCGATAAAGCGCTTTGAACAACTTGGCACGTACTTCCTCTGTGCTCTGAGAAGAGGGACTGCGGGGGTACGGCACCAGGCTGACACCGGTCCCGGGCCTCACGCGGGGGCTGTATTCAGGCAGGGTGTTAAAAAGCAAGTGGAACTTATTACCCGTTACTAAGTTAAAAGAAACAAAAGCATTATTTTTAAGTGCTTAATAGTAAAATTTTCCTAAAATTTGGCAACCCTTCGTGTGATGGGCGGAGCAAATAATAAGCTGAGAGACATATAAGGATTAAAAGTCTCACTCTTTGTGTGACCCATCCCTGAGCACAAGTGTTCTGTCATTTGTGCAAAAAAATTGCTTTAGTTAAAGTTCTGTTACACCAGCGTAGTGATAAAGGTGATAAAACTCCACTGCCTACACAGAAATACATTGCCTGAAGGTGTGGTCCGTTAGATGAAAGGCAAAAAGATTGAGTAACCTTCTGTATTAGTTTGGTTATTGATACAACTTTTCAAAACTACTCAGAGAAGTTTTATGTACAAGGTGTTGGTCAGATCAGCAAGGCTGTGGTCTCATGTGCCTGCTCACCGACACACTTACGTATGTTCTGTAGGTGTTAAGGACAGATAAAACACAGATGACAAACGTGGGCACACATGTATGTGGGGTGTAGCTCAGCTGCAAGCTCGTGTGTCCATGTCACACTTCCCTGACATGGCTATTTAAGTGCAGAAATCACATACATGCAATTACATATGCAAAGATAACATTAAACATTTGTTTCTCCTTACATCTCTTTGATAACCACTGACATTTTCCCTCAGTGTTTTTCTGCTTTTTTTCTAATAATAATATTGTTTGAAAAAGGAAAAAATGAGTAAGGAAACTGAGATGAGTTTAGCACAAGGAAATGTCACTTTGCCTCAACTGGAAGGACCTTCTTCAAAACCTGTGATGAGTATCAGTGTTCACACCTTAGAGGATGGCCCCACACGGAGATAAATTCCACATGAATTATTCTATATGGCCTTACCCCCTTCCCCCCCCAAAAAAAACCCATTTCTCACAGGAGAGCAGGATGTGGTATAAAAATAATATAGTCATCCAAGAAGCACATCCTGGTGGTCTTGGTACAGATGTGGAAGCCAGTCATTCCTGAGCTCTAGTCCAAGTTTGAAAACTAAGCGGTCGTTGCTGGCTTGCCACAGCTCTCATTGCACCTTCAGAAATGCAGAGGATTCCTGAGTTTCTATAATTCCTCTTGGAGTTAAGTAGTTTTCAGTGAATGAAAATCTTACCAAAGTTTCTGCTTTTGTGTTTCTTGTCTGCAAAGTGAAACTGGTAACAGCACTTGTGCTCTCCTTCAAAAAAATTCAATATTCTTTCATGCTAAGGGAAAATGAACATTTATTGCCTCTTAGTGAAGGAGGAAGTTAAAAACAAGGACACCAAGAACAAAACATAGAAACAATATTGGTTGCCTACTTTTTGAGAAGTTAATTAACACCTACCAGTGAAGTATAGCCAAAAAAAAAAGAGGAAATGCTGTAAGCAGTAGAAGCAAATTAAGAAAATCATAGTCGTGCAGCAGAGATGATAACCAACAGCCAAGCCTGTGCAAGGGTGGCATAAGGAGTTCTTGCCTTACAGGCCAGCAGGAAGATGCACCTAAAACCTGGGCTGCAACCACAAAGATGAAAGAATGAATGAGTGAGTGAAGAGTAAAATGTGTTTTCTGGTGTCTGCCAGCAGCAGTATCACCTTCCTAACCTGGGACATCCCTCACTAGAGGCCAGAATTGCTTCAGGACAAGCAGGTGTCTCTTAGGGGCTACCTCAGCTTCTTTTCAAGGCAGCTTCTATCTCTTGTTGATCCTCCCTGGTAGCCTCTGTTGTGCCCTTTTCCTTTTTCCTCCTTTCACTTCTCTTTCCCTCAAGAACTCACCTACCCAGTAACTTTGCTAAAGTGTCCCTCTGCTCTGGCCTCTCCCTCCAGCTGCCCTGCTCCAGGCGTCTCCTTCCTGCTGTCCCTCTCGGCACAGGTCCCTGCCACTCCTGTCTGCTGCCACCCCCCTCTCTCAAATTTGTCCCCTCCTTCTCAAATACTGTCATTCCACATATCCAGCTGCCCAAGTCACCTAAGTCTTGGGTAGTTCCTGGCCTCCTCCCAGCGCTGCCCTACCCTACCTCCTCGACCCTTCACGTTCCCAGCAGCTGGCAAGCCCTCCAAACCCTCCCCAGTACACCATTCCCAATCTCCTGGCACAGGAGCATGGCTCTCAGCATGCTGCAGAGTGGGAAGGGCTGTTCCTGCGCTGGGGATGACAGTGCTCCCTGGAGAGGACACCAAAGTGCCTCAACGTCATCCAGCTCAGCAGGGGAAGCCAAATAGCTTAGTCCTGGGTCAGGTGTTAACCCAGCTGCATCCTCTCGCCCCAGCAGCCAGGCTTTAAGGCAGGGTGTGTCAGGTCCTTCTCTCTTTTGCTTTTTTCCTTCCTCTTTGCCACTTCTTTCCTTAGCTTTCCTGTCCCTGGAAAGTCCAGGAGCGACGGGAAGCAAATGCTGCCCATTTGTGCTCACAGCTTTTCCCATGTGGCCCCTAAGGAAGATTCTCTTTTTGAGTGCTGGTGTCCTTCCAGACAGGACAATGGACTCTGGAGATAGCGCTTTAACTAGTGCCTTGCTGGGGGACCTGAGATTAAGTCATGTCTCTGTGCCACAGTTTACTGGTTTTTGGGGTCTTTTTGTAAATTTCTTTGAAATCTTCCTGGAAGGAACTGCATACTGAAATTCAGCCTCTGCTTGCCACACTCACAGTACCATTCTCACTGCTTCACTTACGTTACCCCTTCCTTCCCCTCAGGGCCGTCCCCGGTTTCCTTAGATAGAAAGGTAGTTTACTCACCACATGCCTTTCGTGTTGCATGATTCAACTTCTGATGTGTGAAGAAGGGGCAACCACGTAGGAAATGTGATCTTTAAAAAAAGGGGGGATTCCCTCTGCAGTGCTTCCCACAAGAGAAACTGCTGAGAATTGTCAGCAGTTCTGTTGAGAAAGACCACGATTTACGGGGGTTTCACAAGGAGAACAGAGGGACAAAATTCAAGTCTCACCAGACCTTTCTCTGGCCAGGGCACGCTCTGTGGTCTCGGGTGCAGGCTGAGAGGGATGTGTGGGCTCTGGAGAGCACGCGGGTGTGCACCCTTGCCCTGTGATGTGTTGACCATGAGTGTATTTTCACTATAGCCTACCTCCTGGGCGGGGTATGAACATCCACGTGAACTTGCAGTTACATAAATAGCACTGGATTGACTGTAGAAAGCAGGAACATTTCTTCATTATCTGAGGGTGCAAAAAGGCCTGGACTAACTTGTGTATCCAGAAATCAGCAGGGAGGCTGCACAGCAGCTGCTGGTGCTCTCTGCCGCTCTCCCCTGCTGTTCAAGCTTTCTTGAGCCACAAATTCACACATAAAATGGCCAGGCTGTGTCAGGGACAGTAGAATTGTTTGCCCTCCACAAGTGCAGGTTTTGTGATTAGAGGCCAGGAGTGTCTGCCCTTTACAAGCTTGTATAATCTGATTTCAGTGCCTTGTGCTTCACGTGGCAGATCTGCTGCAGCGCGTTAACTGCTGGGGTAGTTCACCTGGGTGAAATGTGGTTGGTTCATCTCCGATCTTGTGTTTGGTGGTTTGGGTCATTTACAGGTGTTAACAAAGCTGAATTTACAGTGGACATCTTTTGTAGCAAAGACACAAAGTAGCTTTGTAATGGAGAAAGAAATATCCATAGGCTTTATTTCAGCTTGTCAGAGAAGACTAGAAATGGAACAAATCCACACCTGATCTACAAAGGGGTGTCTGTGGTGCATCAGCAGGATTTAAAATTGCAGGGAGCTTTGGTGCTCATCAAGGTTGAAGAGCTCATGCCTCAGCTTGAGCTCTTAAGAGTTATTTTTCCTGGATCTCCTGCAAGGAAATTTTATTCTTTCTAAATTCATTTGTAGATGCAGGTGTCAAATGTTTCTGATGAATAAGACACCCGTATTCCTCAGTGGAACTTTTAAAGTCAGTATTTTGGGATGAAATGACCATTTCCTCTAAGAATATGGGGCACATGCAGGTGGTGACGACTTATCCTTTACTTAGGCCAGTGTTTGCATCTCACTTCTGGGTCTTTCCACCATCCAGGAGGGGGAAGGAAAACAGCAGAACAATTTGTAGTTTATAACAAGTTTTCCCAGTTGGCCTACCAAACCAAGAAACTGAGCTACATCTTTTTGTGTGCTGTTTTCTCTGATATTATGTCCCAAAGGATTACTTACCTGTATAGAGATCCCATTCTCTTGCCTCTCTCAGAGATGGATCCACTTTAGTTAGCTAGCATTCTCAGAATACCTGCATGCCTTCACTGTCCTTCCCTTGCTTCCTCTGTCTCCATTCTGAATTCCCTCTTTCCTGCTGTTTGCCTCCAGGACAGTCCGTGCTACTAGAGTTTCTGTCACTTTTGCTGTTTCATAGGGACACTGAGATCTGAGCCTGGTTTCAAAGAACCAAACTGCACTCAACACTTGAATTATGAGACACTGCAAACGTGTGAGGAACTCTCCTCCTGCTCCTTTTGGCTGTCAGATGAAGCCTTGAAGCATGAGGTATGACAACTTTGATACTATCATGTGGAATGACAGAGGTTACTCACAGTCGTTAAATCACCTAGCAGCACAGAGCAGAGGAGGGTGGAAAAGCCTTCTGGAAAATAAGGATTGCCTGATCCAGCAGCTGCTGTGACTCATGGGGGGATTTCACATGGGAATGACTCTGAGCAGGCACAGGAGAAAGGCATTCCAAAGGACTGGCTTGTGCAGATAATGCGAAAGAGCAGAGATAAAGATAAAAATCTTCTATGAGGGCAGCAAAGCCACTGGGAAAGCAGCCGGTGCCTTCAGGGTATAACTGTGAATGGAAAAAGCGCTCTGCTTCAAGTTCGGAGCCAAAGTGTTTTCCTCAAGTGTGCAAACCAAAAACCGTAAGGTCAGAACAGTCACAAACACCATGGTGGGGAAGGCGCTGCCCCGAGAAACAGCTATGGGTGAGGTAAAGATGCGCCCGTATCCCCAGGACGCGTGGGAGCACGGCGGCAGCACTGGGGGGACCCGCTCGGCGAGAGCGCGGTGTGAGCGCCGGCTCGGTACCGAGGTGGGAGCGTGTTCTCCGGGTGTTCATGGGGAGGTGTGCACACCCCGCGGGGAGGTGTGCGGTGTGGCCGGCAGGAATTCCTGGGAAAGCCTCATACCAGTCCAAGCGCATTGAGATTCCGTGTGAGTGAGGAGGCCTGCCGGAGGAAATTCCACCGTTTTCTGAAGAAACCAGAAATACTCAGCTCTTGAGTTTCCAGTGCTGCCAGTTCGTTACTGTTCCCCTCACCCACTGGCATGACACAGCTCCATGGTGAGGAAGCACCCTGGAACCCCGTGGTCTTCCTCCGGTGACCGTTACTCACAATTTCCTCACGTGGCCAAGCCACCGACCCCCCTAAAACCACCCGGCTGGCTCCGCCGAGCGGGCAGCCCCAGGCCGGTGGCGTGCAGGGAGCCGCTGACGCCTGACGCCCCTGCACACACCCGACGCCCCGTCACAGCCGCCTGGGCTTTGGGGCCCTTCTGCGGCGGCTCCACACGAGGCGTTTTGCGGAGGGATTCTCCCCTCTCTGGAGGAACCAGCCGCGCGTGGGGGCTTCGCCAGCTCCTGCCTCCCCCTCCCTGACGCCGTGCAAACACCCTCCTTTAGTAAAGGGCCGTTTCCAGCTCGGCTC
>NW_020799123.1:10732425-10764391 GCF_003259725.1 Athene cunicularia | reverse complement strand
GCTCCCTCCGCTCCCACCGGCCCGGCACCATGACCGTCACACGGCTCGACCAGGGGCAGCGCCACCGCCCGCGGATGGCCTTCCTGAAAAAGGTGAGGGTTAAACAGCGCCGGGGAACAACCGCCCCGTTATGGGCATCAGGACCGGCGGGCACGGCGATGCGGTGACCGGGGCAGCGCTGACCGGTGCTCCGGGAGGGGGGGATCTGTGTTCATAGCATCCTGCCCGCTCACGGCTCCCCGGGGCCCCTCTGGGTGTGTGGGGTCCGAGGGGTGACAGCCCCAGCCGCGGGGGTTTGGGCCATGGCCTGTTGTGGAGCCCCGTGGATCCCACCCGGCTGGAGTTCAGGCTGAGGGGCAACGTGTGCTGAAGTCACGGTGGAAATAAATCTGTAATTTTGTTTATTTTTGTAGCTTAACCGCAGCTGAATTATTCTCCTGACACATTTTCCCATTCTCCCATCTTTTTCCCCAAAGACCCTCAAACCAGTGTAATTTCCCAGGGGAAAACCCATCACCTGCGGTGCCGGGCCACTCAGTTCAGCTCTGGGCCACAGTGGGTCCAGTGTCTGCAGTCCCAGGGCTTCCACCTGATGCCCGCTTCCAGAGGATGTGTCGTGGCCAACTGCCTGCTCTCTGCCTCCTTCCACTTTTTCAGAAACAAGCGTATTTGTGACCAGAAACACTTGAAAGAGTGGAAAGATTTATGCCTACGCTCCTGGATGTGATGCGTAATTTTGTAAAGCATTCCGTTTTTTTTTTTTTTTTTTTTTTTCTGTAGCATTCATTCAAAAGTGTAGCCAGTTTTAGTATAGCTGGTATCTGAGTATCAGAGTGTTAAGCTAGCTTTTCTCACACCCACCTCTCCTGCCTGTGGCTTATCCTGTTGCGTGGAATTAACTGAATTTCCAGTGACGAGTACAGCCAGCCAGTTGCTGTTCAAGTCGTAGTTAGCTCTCCTGCAACGCCCACGACCTGAGGAGGATTCTGGGGGGGAAAAGGGGGGAAATTTGGGGCTGTTTGGTGCTAAGGTATGAGCCTGGCGATAGAGGCACTGTACTTTTTATGCTAGAGGAAGTAAAGAAGGTGTATCCTTTGGTGCTGTGTCTTTCAAGGTAAATGTGTCTGGGGAGCCTGCCAAAGGAAATAACGCTGGGCCAAATTCTGCACTGAGTAATACTCCGTGGAGTTGTGTGTGGGGGTGCAGTGGAGAGGCTGTGTGCTTTGAGAAAACAACTTCCAACAGCTGGGCTTTAGCCGCTCGGTAGGAGCACAGCAGTCTTTGCAAAGTGCTCCCTGTTCCTCAGGTGGGAAGATTTGTTAAAATACAGCAAACTGCTGCCACAAAGCATGTGCTACTCACACCGTGAGCGGCGAGAGGGTTTGAGTAGTTCTAGTGCTTTGCAAGTCTAAGACCTGTTAGCACTAGGAAAGGAAGCTCCCACATAAAGGCTTTGGCTCTCGTCTCCGCTTTCTTTTCCTCCTATGTTCTTTCCAGACCCCGGGGAAGCTGTGTTTGGAGCCTCGGCTGTTACATGACAGTGTGGGATGGATGTATCCTCAGAGCTGCCCTGAAATACTCAGCACCTTCACTGGTTGCCTGTGGTGGGAGCTGAGGATGCTTGACACACGTCCAGCGAGCACCTTGCAGGCTTCGAGCCGCGAGGAGCTAAGATCCTAGAGAGAAGCTTTCTTAATTGCTTAAGCCTGTGCTCAAGCTTTGCCACCAGCTGGCACATGGGCTGTAACCATGGGTTTGCTCCAGCTGCACGGAGGGATTCCAGCCGTGCTGTCAGGCTGCTGGCCCTGGGATGCCTCTGCAGCTGTGGTGCATCTCAGTGCGCCGGTTCTCCGGCAGGCAGCAATCCTGCCATCAGGCAGAGGGAGAGGAAAGGGGCTGCTCTGAGGGCGGAGAGCAGTGCCATGTACTTGCTGTGAGGCTGCTCTGCACAACTCTCGGGCTGGATGTAGAGTTTGGTCTTCGTGGCCGGACCATGGGGGAATCGGAGAGCCCCCTCCAAGGCCCTGCAATGTCTGCTAGTCCATGAAATACTCATGACTGATGCTCAGGTGGTTTTATTCTGTTTTTTTTTTCCCCCTCCTAAACCATCTCGGTAGGAAGAATATTGGCACAAAAGTCTGTCGGGACAGGGAGGAAGCCTCTGAAGTGCATTTTGGCTGTGTGCGCTTGGCCAGATGTTGGGAGAGCTTGAATCAGCCCAAGCTCTTGGTGCCTGTGCCTGCCCCAGCAGCCAGAGTCTGGCCTCTGTTGGCATCAGCTGGCAAAGCAGGAGGCCGCGCAGGGCAGGGCTGTGCTCTCCAGCCGCTGCTGGGCTGTGTATTTTTCCTTGCTGTGCTACATGAGCTGCATTGTGACTCATACCTCGTGGGTAGGGCTGATGGATGCCGCTTGCCTTTTTCCTTTGCCTCCTCTTTATTCTGGTCCTCGATGGCTTCTCCCAAGGCAGCACTACAACTTAGGAGGGACCAGCCTGAGGTCTGCAGTGTGGCTTGGGGCTTCTCCATCCTGGCTTTGAATTTCTGGGCTTCAGCCCTCCCGCAGCTGCTGGCCCTCATCTACCTGGGCATCACCCGAGGTGTGCGAGCACCTGAATTGTGGTTTTGCTGGAAGGAGCTATCCATCAGACTCCTGCTTTCTGTTTAAGTGAGGTCCTGGACTTGGCTGAAGCTGAGCCTTAGGCCAAGCTTAGCCTCATCCCATCCTCCCTTCCCACATCCCAGAGGGGGAGATGCCAGTGCTGCGCGTTTCTGCAGAGCATTGCACCGAGCGTGCCGTGCTCTCAGCCCTGCTGAGAGGTGATGCGCTTGGCCTGGTGGGACCGTGATTCTGTTTGGTTTTGTTGCCACGTGGGTTTAAGTGGGAGGCTTGGCCAGAGTGGTGGCAGCACAGGGAGGGAAGAAGGAGCGTGTGGAGAAAGCCAGCTACAGCCCTGCCTTCCCTACTCACAGATTCACTTCATTTGGATGTGGGATCACTGTGCGCTGGGTGAGAACAGGCGTCTCCTTTCAGCTTTAATTAAGGAAAAGCAGAAAGTTTTAGGTGACTAACAATTTTTTTTTTTCATTTCTTTATTCTGACATCCATGAATGTGGAAAGCAGGATTGTTAGTTGCAGACCTAGAAAACAATTGAATTAGCTTTCTGAGGCTGGAGTTGTGATGGAGGACTGTACTGCTACCTTGGAAATCAGAGCAGGGAGGGATGATCTTTGCAGGCAGTACAGAGAGGGGCTAGAACCGGGCAAATATGATGGAGAAAGCAGCGGTTGTTTAATTATAGCACCAGGAGTGGGTACTTGGTTGTGAGCTGGAGCCTGCTGGGAAAATGTGTCTTTCTTACATCTGAAGCAAAGATGCCTCTGTCTGGGTTGACGCTGTGAGGGGCTGAACTCCTCACCTTGGAAGTGTTTTGCTGTTGCATGCAGAGTGTCAGCACCTGGAGCCCGAGGCTTCGGCAGTGTGGGTGCCCTGACCTTTGGGAGCTGGCGGGTGCCGAGAGGGTAAAGCTCAGAGAAGGAAGGATGGGAAATGCACCCAGGGTAATTCACCCAAGCACTCCATCGGTGCACCCACTTCTCCCTTCTGTGGGAGAGCAGCTGTGCTGGATCCATCCACCTCCTCCAGAACCATGGGCACCCCACCAGTCGCTGAGCATTTGCAGAGAGGACCCTCCCCAGGGCTTCCCACATGCTCTGGAAATGCAGCAATGCCTTTTCTTATCATTTGTGAGTTTGAGTTTGGCTTTGCACTCAGTGAACCCGGTGACTTTTTGCAAGCAGATGGGGGGGGGGCAGACAGTTTTCCTGTTGTCTCCTCTGTGGCTTTTGGGTGAGGCCATGTCCACGTAGAGATTCTGGTTGATATGAAGGGCGACCTCAGTGAGGCTCGTGGCTGGTGGTGGCTTGAGGTGAGCTCACCCCAGAGCCTGGCTCCTTTAACAAGTTCTCCTTGCTGGTATTTACCTCTGCTTGCATTTCCACACATCAACCAGCGTCAGGAAGTGGCTTTTGGCTCTACAAAATTGAAACCAGACAGCGCTTTCCTGGCTGAAAGCGTGACAAAATGGGCTAGAGCCGTTAGCAAAGTAAGCAAGTGTTCCCACTGTATTTTAACCGGCCCTCCTGGCCTCTCCCCGACACGCTGGTGCTGGTAGCAACTCCTAATCACCAGCAACCCCTAATCAGCAGCGTTCCGTTAGGAGAAAAGGAGGAGACAGGCTGAGTTTTGATCAGCAAAGTGCATGGTTTGCAGCCAGAGCGGCAGGCACCCCCCAACAGCAGCTCCCTGGCTCATTTCACTTGTTTCTTTTTAATATATATTATTTCTCCAATGACAAGAGGGAGCCCGCTGGGGTATGAATGTGACAGGAGTCTGGAGCTTTTTGCTGATTGAAGAAAGGGAACATGCTGTGCTGGGAGGCTGTGTGGGAGCCAATTCCTCGCTCTCGGCTGGTAAAGATCCGTCTCTGGAACCCACCGGGGAGCAAATGTCAGCCCCGTGCTGGGGCAGGCTGTGCTGTGCTGCTTGCAGGGAACAAATCCTGCCTGAGCCTGGTGGGACCTGCCCCGTGGTCACGGCACAGCGGTGCAGTGGTGAGGAGCAGTGCTGCATCTACCCCCAGTATCCCCCAGTGCTGTCTGCGGAGAGGACATCCCTTACGGGGTGAGCCTCTTCCCCAGGATACCCGTCATTGCTTAGAGGGAACTGAATCTGAGTTTCCTAAATTACTGCCCTGCCTGCTGGACCGTCCTGCCTCACCTCATCTCACACAGCTACACGGGCATCTCTCCATGCTCAACCTTGAACTTGCTGAGGCCAAAACTGGGGGTTCAGTTAAAAGGTCTAAAACCCCAGAAATCTTCATATTCCATGGCTTTGGGTCCAGTTTTGCTATTTTTAAAATATTTTCTATATTTATACAAATATTTGCGTGAAATATTACCAGGCTTCTCTGTTTTAGTATTAATTTTACACTGGCTTTAAAACAAGTTGAAAATCCATTTTTTACTGTCAAACCCAGAGTGCATCCTGTCACTACAGGCTTAAATCCTCACTGCGCTTGGCAAGGTTTAGGACCAAAGTCACTGTGGTGCCTGTGAAGACAATACTTTTCATTATGCATGAGTGTCATCAAGTTGTGCTCGTTAAATCCTCTAATCCTAATTAAAAAACTACAGCCTTGCCCAAGATGAATGTGCGGAGAGACCAAATTGGTCCTGTTGGACCAGTTTTGATTTAGTATCTCTGGAAGCAGAAGACAAAAAGAAGAGCATCTTCCACAAAGCCAGATAATCTAAAATGAGGAGATGAGTGTGCCCCAACTCTCCCCGTCTGAGTGGAAGTTCCTAAGGGCAAGAAAGAGGCTCTTGTGCTTTTGGGATGGTGCTAGTAGGAAGTCAAAAATAAGAGGAGGAAAATACCTTTAAAAATTGTTGTCTTTAAAAAAGAAATAAAATTGGGAACCAGAAATAAAAGAATACTGGCCCTGAGGGTGAGCTTCATCCTCTGTAACAGGATCTGTTAAAAACGAGTCATCAGCAGCATCCCTCGGGAATCAAAGGCGGGAGATGCTGCCAGATAGGAGGGTGAGTTGTTCCGATGGTGTCTGTGCCCGTCCTCGGAGGGACTGAGCTTTGCTGCCCACAGACAGGACTAAGGCCCAGGGTGGGTGGGTGCAGCCGGCCACAGGAACGGCCGGGGAGTCCCTTGTACCCCTCCTTCCTCCGGGCTGGGCTCTGTTTCAGTGTTTGCAGTCTGCTTTCCCACATGTAAATTCTGGTCCCCGCTGTAATCAGTCCTTGGCCAGCTTTTCAAAGCCTTGGCTCGGATGGTGGCTGTGCTTTCTCAAAGGACAGGCCGTTCTCATCTCCCCTGGGTTTGAGCTTCTTGCTCAGCCCCGGAGCAAAGCGGTGTGCTTTTCCTGTTGCTCTTCTAAAGTCTTGTCTGGTTATTATCTGCAGACCAGAATCAGAACCTTTGCTGTTTGGTCTCCAGCCAAAATATTGCTTATTTTCTTGGTACAATATCTACAAGTCCATGCACAGCTGGATTATTTGTGCAATAGAAGCACAGATTTTATTTCCTCCCCCCCTCTTTTTTTTTTTTTTTTTTTTTTTTTTTTTTTTTTTTTTTTTTTTTTTTTCTTATTGCCCCAGCAAATAGCCCACTAAGCCAGAGAAGAACATTTATGGATATCAGAGATTATTTTTTTTAATATATTTTTTCTTTTTAGCTTAACTCCCATGAAGTAGTTACATCCTGTCCCTTGTCTGCTAATGCTGGCCATACGTGTGTGTCTTCTGTAGGAGGGAGTGACACTGTGAGTCAGTGTGAGAGCTGACATGGTTTGGAGGTGGCACCTCTAGTGGCAAGGGGAGGTTTGCAGAGGACTGTGGCCACTGCATCCCTTCCTGTGGCGTGTCCCTGCGCACCCACCTGGGATGCTGCGCAGAGCTACAGCGGTCCTGGGGCTCCCTCCTGTCCGCCTCTGTAACACACCCCATCCCTGCCGTGCTTTGCAGATCGAAGCGCTTATGATGGAGATGCAGAATCCAGACACAGGCATCAAGACGCAGACGCAGAGGGTGCTGATCACGAACATCCCACATGCTGTGGCAGGTAGGAGCTTCGCCGGGGGCAGGGACCAGGCCAGGAAGTTCATCAGAGAAAAGCTGTGTGTGGACCCTGTGGCCACCCCAGGGTTACCGCTATCTGGCTGCATACTGGAGCCTGCGTTCCCAATAAATATTTGCTGTACATCCTTTGAGGCGTACCTGCTCCCTTTATCTCCTCGCTCATCTCACTCCCAGCTGTTTGAATCAGAGATTCAAAAAGATTGATAATCACACTCTTTTAGCTGTCTCGTGTGAGTTTAACTCAAGGGACCTTGTTTCCTCTTGGTGAGTAGGTGCTTCGGCCTCCAGACCTGTCATATTCCCAGTAACACTGGATCACAAGGAAAGATAAATATCAAAATCCAATTAAAATAGGCAGCCTGGAGTCAGACTGAAAGATGGTACTTCAGAAATGAGCAATAAACAATTATTCTTCCCTTTTTAATGTTTTCTGCTCATAGTAATTTTTCTTCAGTATGCAGGAAAGGAACAAAATATTCAACCCACTTCTCTGCCTCTACATGACAGCTTTTCCTCCTTCAAGCAGGCTGAAGAAGAAACAGATGGGAGCTGTGCTGTGTCATGGATGGCATTACAGGCAGCTGCTCTTGTTGTCTCCTTTGTGCCTGCTAGCTCCTTTCACAGGGCACTCTCAGTACCTCTGCTTCCCTGTTCTCCAAGCCTCTGCAAAAGCTCTTGGGAGGGATCCTCCACTATAAATATTCACGTGTGCTGTGAATCGTTTCCTCTTCCTGCTTTGGTCTTTCTGCAGCACTTTGAAATTTAGAACAAAAACTCCTGCTGAAACCAGTGAGCTTGCTCTAGGCAACTCAGGAGACAGTTTAGCCAAAGAAATTATTTTTTCCCCACTGTATTTGCAAAGCCCAGTAGGCCCTGGGTGTTGTTTGCCCCGATTTTTTTTCTTAAATGAGGAAGCAGAGGCACTGAGATGAAGTCACTTGCCCATGGGTACAGTCAGTCATTGAAAGAGTAAAGGAGAACTTGGACAACATCTGAAGCTTGTTCTCAGCAGCACCCTCCATGCATTACAGCACAAACCATACCCTGGCTTACATTGCTGTTACGCAGCTGAGTTTGGTGGAGTGCTCTGCATCGGCAAAGGAGCTGGCCTTGCCTCCCTTAGCTGTTAGTGAATAATCTAGGCAGTGCTGCAGAAAAGATTCCTCTGTACTGAAGATGACATGCCACCTAGGTTAAGTGCAGGGGGAACAAGTACTTCTCTTAATGTCTGACCAATGTAAAATACCACTTCCTAAAATTCCATGGTTAGATGATGTGGAGGGAAGATGCCCGTTGATGCTCATCCTCTTTGTGTGCTGTCTGCCTTGTTCTGGTTCCTTAACCAGGATTGCTACAAGTTCCCTCTTGTTAAGTCATAAATTCTAGTCGACTTCCGACAGGCAAGTGAGTTCCAGTTTCCTTTCATGGTGGTCATCACTCTATAAACATATTTTTAGTGCTGTGCAAGTTGCATATATACTGGTTGGCTTCTGGGTGTTGCAAAAGAGACTGATTTGTGTTTAGTGAGGGAATGGTGAAGACGTTAGAGCAGTGGACACGGATCCACTGAAGAGAGCTCGGCTCTTCACATGCAGGAAGCTAACTGGTTAAATTCAGTGTCAGTAAAATGGCTTACAACAGAAAAGGCAAATAAACCTCCACATTAAATGTGCACCTTTGGGGAAAATGCTTACAGAGAGAGCTGTCTAGAAATGAGTGATGAGATAATCCTTTAATTTCATCTATTTCAGGAAGCAGGCGGTAGGATAAGAGCTCTGAGCCCCTATTAGAAAGTTAAGTCATCACTGCAATGTCAAGAAAGGTCAACACCTCCACCTGCAATCCTAGGGGACATTTGGAGGAAAAGACCAATAACCGCTCAGGGAATGAGGGCGGTTTTGCCCTGTTTAGATGGAAGGAGATTCATGAAATTTGCCCCCAGAACATAAAACTAAAACTGCTGGAGGTGTATGCTGACTGTGGCCGTGACTCGTCACACTCCAACAGAAGAACTGGGAGAGGTGAAGTGTTTATGAATGCAGAAATCTTGCTTCCCTCTGATCTGTCCTGTTACCACCACAGCTTGGGTCTGAGCCTCAGACATCCCTTCTGCGCTGAAAGTCATGTCTTGAAGGACTCAAGAGGACCAGACACTGGTCTCTTACTAAAACTGAGACAGGACCGTGCTCTGTGAATCTGGAGACGCTTTGCAGTGGATCTGTCAGGACAAGACGGTGCAAAACAAGGGGCACTTCACCTTCCCTGGGTGTGGAAGCTGTTGGCATTGCTTAAATCCTTTCTAAGCCCGTGATGAGGGTTTAAGTGTTGCTCAGACCACGTGTGGTTCTGCACCCTCACGCTGTGCCATCCTGAGGTCACTGCCAGGCTCAGGCTCCCTCTCCCAGGGACTGGTGCCTGCTTGGTCAGGAGAAAGCCTGAATGACAGCATGGCCAGTGGGAGACCAACAGTGGGTTTTATCTCCTCTTGTCTTGTATGGTGCATTGGAAAACACGTTTGCAAAAAGGAGTCTGAGCACTCGGTGGGATCCAGAGCACAGTGAGGGCTGAGGACTGGAGAGGTCTCGTTTTCACCCATGGATTTTGGCACGCTCCCAATTTTAAGCACCTGACATTTTCTTTGCTTCACAGGTAATGATATCTTCCAGTGGATTCTCCAACGCTTGCAGATCACTGAGGAAGGTGGGTAGAAATGTAAAAAGTGAGGCTTTTTCAGCTTCAAGTTGTAAAACTTTAAGGTCTCCATAGACAAAACCTCTTAGATGAATTCTTCTCTCCTGAGTAGCAGCTCGCTTTTAAATTCCAGCGCGGTGTTTCTGTGCAATCGAAACGTCTGCTTTCTCCATTTTCAGAGGCACTCCACCTGGGGGACCTGTTTGTCAAATATGGGTACATCTACCCTCTTCTGGAGCCAAAGAATCTCACCCTTAAGACAGACGGCAGCCTGTACAGGTTTCAAGTGAGTCTCACCTTTTCTAAAGCCGTTGCGAGCGAGTTCAGCACTAGTTTTAAAAACAGGCAGCTGGGACAGTTCCCCGGGAGCTGTAGTTGTGAGGCCGCGCTGTGTAGCTGTGCTGGTCGTTCTGTGTGCAGGAGGAAGGGATCCACAGAGAAACCCCAGGCCGGTTCCCCTGGTTCCATGTGTCAGATTACAGTTTACAGGGAAACTGTGATACTTCCTTCAACTAAATCAGCGTACTTGTTCAACTTCAAAATAGCTGTGCTTTCTTCCAAACGCACGTCCCCTTCCAGGTCTTAAAGTAGCAAATGGTATTGCTGCTTGAAAATGGAATGATGTGGGGAGAGTGAATGGTGAATATAGGAAAAACATAGTAATAACAGGATCTTATCAAGGTTCATGGACTGTTTCCACTACGATGGGAAACTAGGGCACTTTTGTTGGTATTTTGAATCGGGAGTCTGGTTCCCACGTGGTGCCAGATCAGGCTCCAGCATCAGGCCGAAGGCTCAGGCAGGAGTGAGAGGTTGCCCCTGTTAACCCATTGCAGAGCAGGAGTGGATTTGGCGTTGGCAGTCTGTGACCTCCGTTCTGCTGCTGTAGCTGGCCCACACCACCCTGCGAGCGGACACGCAGCGGGGCGGCTGAGGCTCTGCGTGTAGCAGGGAACTTTCCTTGCCCTCCGGTGTGGGTGATGTCGTGTGCCTCTGGGCACGAGTTCAGGGTACTCTGCACTAACCAAAGGCTTGCTTTCCTGCAGACCCCCTATTTCTGGCCGGCGCAGAGCTGGCCTGCTGATGACACAGACTATGGTAAGTGATAGCATTGTATGTGTTTAGGTGTAGCGCAAGCCCATGTGTTCGTGCACGCAGTCCTGCACCGCGTTCGCTGTTCATCTTTTTGTGCTGCATGTCCAGATGCGATAACCAGCCCTTGCATTTTCTTTCATGCTATTTTATGAATAATTCTCAGTAATGCGGAACTGAGGGAGTGCTCTGGATGTGACCACCTTGTGGTGGCCTTGATGAGATAAAGTGCTTAAGCTCCTCTTACACTGCAGTAAAAGCCATCAGACTGGAACACATCTGAAATGCTCTCTGGGTAGGGAAGACTTTAAACACAAGGTTAGATTTCCCTGAGTAGTTAAGTGGGTTCCTGGATCTGAGCCCAAGACTGTCTTCCTGTATATATGGATCAAGCCCTGCATTCAGAGATGGTTCTTTCTTTATATAATGGAAGTGGCTTCCAGTGTCTCCTGATGGCACTTCCATACCAATCTTGTGTTGCCTTTATAATGCTTTTTATTATAGGGCTGGTCATGAAGCTTGGGCTGCTCAGCTTGGTTTGCTGCTGTGGACTGTGCAGTTCACAGATTGATTTGTTTATACCAAGGTTGTCCTCTGTGGCTTTTGTCTACATTATGCTTCTGGGGAAATAAAAAATCCCATTTTAGATTGGAATGTTTTTAATAGAACTTGGAGCAAAACACTGGCCTGTGTTCGGAAAACTTGGAGGTCAAACTCTGAGGAACCTCAACATCTTAAAGATTTGTTCCAGTGTCCTTTGAGCCATGAAACCCTGGCTGAGTCCCCGCAGGAGGAGGGACTGCTGGCAGGAGGCACACGCTGCCCATTCTGTGTGGCTGCTCCCAGCCTGGGCACTGGCTCCTGGAGCATCAGTGACAGAGTGAAAGCACCAAGTTCATTTTTTTTTTTTTTCAGTGAGCTTGGGGCTCATGCCTGGGGAGATATTGTGACAAACAAAAATTCCTGTGTTTGTCATGTGGGTGAATTTTTAATTATTCTTGGACAGGTTGGTCTCTAAGTGTAACTGACTGCTTATTTGCTTCTCCCTCCATAGCAATTTACCTAGCGAAGAAGAACATTAAGAGGAAAGGGATTTTAGAAGAATATGAGAAGGTAAGGAGATGTTGATACTTGTCCACTGCAAGCCCCTCGTTTGCTGTAGCTTTAGCCCTTTGTTGCTAATGAATGGAATGGAGCAAAAAAATCACCCCTTCAGTTGCATGAGGTGTTACTCCAGCAGTGTCAAAAGCTGAAATTTTGGAAGTGAAAAAGTGGCCAGTACGGGAAAATACGCTGAAGTCAATGATAATTTTAGCAGGGATAATTGCTCTCCTTGCAGTGGTATTTTTGAACTGTTGCAATTCATGTAATTACATTCAGAACAATCCAGATTTCTTGGCTCACTTGCCAACCTGGCCTAGTTGAGCGATGAAGAGTCAAGAAAACCCTAGCATGGGAGCTCCTTGTCCAGAATTTTCACACTAACTGCTTTTTTTATTTTTATTCCAGGAACATTACAACATGCTCAATCAAAAAATAAACTACAAGTGGGATTTTGTTATTATGCAGGCCAAAGAGCAGTATAAGTGAGTTGATTTATGTTCCCTTATTTGCTGCATCGTTGAGGAGGGTAGGGAGAGGCAGAGCTTCACCGTTTTGGTGCACAGTTAAAATTACAGTGTAAAAACATAAGCTGCAGCTTTAAAATAACTTGCGAGTGCCCCCCAAGGTTGTGAAACAAACCTGTTTTTCCTATCGGCTCGGGGTTCCTCCGTTTAACAAGGACACTTTGTTCACTTTGTACTTTGTGAATGAAAGATTTCGGAGGTTTTCTGATGACCGGGTGCCTGCTTGCAAAGCCTCACCCTCACCCGCTGTGCCTGTGTTCCTCTCCCTGCCTGGCATTTGTCTGCCAAAGCCGTGGAATCGCTGCGGTTTGTGAGAGCACAGGCGGGGGTGGGCGCCTTTCCTGCCGACACCTACGCCTGCCTCTTTGCAGAAGGTTTTTGCACATGCGTAAATGTGCAAGTGGACATTTAGATTTTGCACCTGATGTGACTCCCTGAGCAAGCCGGGGTCTGATGCTGCAGCGTGCAAGCTCCCGTTAGAGACAGCTGCTTTTAGCGCACGGTTGTCCATGAGCATTTGTGGATCAGGCCGCTGGACTTAGGAGCTGTTACTGGTCTGGTTCAGTTATTGCTTACACATGTCTCACAGTTGAACTGAACGGCCTGAATCAAGGAGCAGTAAATGTTCCCAGCAGGGACTTCTGGAGAAAACTCTGAAGTGCATACTTAGGCACCCAGCCAAAATTACTTGATTTTAGGAGCTGAATCCTTCAAATTCGCAGGAAAGTCAGTGAACGTGAGATGGGATTACTCCTTTGGAGATAGGATCTTTCCTACCTCTGGGGATTCCTTTTAGCTTTTTTACCTCCCAGCGCGGCAGGCACTGCCTCTGCTGTTCAGCAGCATTTCTGTCTTCACTGGGATGGTAGCCAAGTCGTCAGAATACAGCTCATCAGATAACTGTCTCATTAAACACGAGACTGTTGTTCTTGTAAATTGAGGTCAGACTTAGGCTAAGAGATGCCAAATGCAGTTTTAAAGTTAGATACTGAGACTGTGTCTGAACTGGTAGATTAAACACGTCTGAGGCTGTTTGATGGTGCTGCTGGGGCAGACCAGTGCAGAACAACTCGCATCCACCCTGTTAACCACAGCAGGGTGGCCACATGCAAACAACCTTTTGGGAATGCTCCCTTGCCCCTGCTGAGTCCCAGATTGTGCCCAGGACTTGTCTGGGAAAGAATTAGTTGGTCCAAGCCCAAACCATGCTAGTGCCTCTTCTATTTAATAGTAGAGGTGATTTGGGGTTTAGTGCCTGGGAACGCTGCTTGGTACCGTTTTCATATCGTTCCTGTGAGAAATTCCCCCTTTTACTGCGAGACAGGGACGAGACGTGTCCGGGATGTATCTCTGCATGGCAGTTCTCAGATGCTGCCCCGGGGACATTGCAGATGGATAAACACGAGGCAGCAGGACTGACCGCAAGCGGCGGGTTGTTAGTGTAAGACTACGGAAAAGCTGTCTGTCTAATCAAAAGAGGATGTGTCTGCTCCCAACTGAGCTCAGGAAGATGATGATTTCTCAAAAGCTATGGTCATGTGTGGCCATGTGAGCAGCACGGTCTGCAGTCCAGAATTAGCTGGGGTAAGATGTGGTCAGGAGCATCGTGCAGTCAGGCAAGGACCCCTGGGGCAGGGGAGGCTGGAGGTGTGTGTCCCCTTTCTTGTCCCACTGGTTTCAGGAGAGCAGTATTCATTGAATTCCCCTGGTGGAGTCAAATCCTGTTCTTGGCTTTGCAGGGCGGGGAAGGAGCGGAAGAAGGCGGATAGGTATGCCCTGGACTGCCAGGAGAGAGCCTACTGGCTTGTGAACCGGACTCCCGTAAGTAGAGGATGTCACTGTGTGGCTTTAGTGCCTCGGTGGTGCCCTCCCTGCAGCCCCCTGGGTCAAACTCCCACACGCGAGGGCGTGGCCTCGGGCTGTGCACCCTGTAGCTTCTCATCAGGGAAGGGGTCAGCCCGGGCCTGCCCTGAGTCCAAACCTTTCTCCTTGGTTCTTCTCCCAGGTGCGAGGGAGGGAGGTCTGGCTGCAGCACCCCGTGCTCTGAGGGGAGCGTTTCCAGATTTGAGGAGCACTGCTGGTGGGGAGCTGATGGCAGTGGAGCCCGGTGGGGCACGGGGGACTCCTCATGCATTTGTGTGAACCACAGACTTTAAAACAAATTATTTACAAAGCTATTTGTTTCTTGTTCATAACAGCCTGGCATGCTAGACGTCCTCGAGTACGGATTAGACCGTGTAACGGATCCCAATGAAAATAAGGTAAACCAGGTGAGACAGGGTTTGTTGGTTTGTTTGTTGTTTTTTTTTTTTTCCACACCTACTGAATTTTATTAGGAGGACCCAGACAGTGTCCCTGGGACTGTTGATTCTTGGGCAGTGCAGGCTGAGAGAGTCAGCTCAGCTGTGGCAGCCAAACAGGCCAGAGGTTGAAGCCGCCTCATTGTCCAGTAGGGTGGGGCCCTCAAAATAGGCTTTGGCAGCTTCTTTTGGCTTGACAATCCTTTGTCAGCTTTCTTGCCACACCAGTTAGTGTGAGTGCTTAGCTACAGGACATGTTTTCTTTGCTGGTGAAACTGAATTAAGGAATCCTCTATTTCCAGATGCTCGTTGCTGCCTTTTTGTTAGTGTTGAAGGAACTGTGTGGGGCCTAAAGGATCAAAGGAATGATCCAGGTTTAAAATAAAATTACATAATACCTCCAAAAGGGTGAGATGTGGCAAGAAGATTGTGCGGTGGGTAGGAGACACAAAATGGTGCCTGAAAATGCATATTGTATAGCTAGACTATTGAGAAATGGAATTAATGAACTGAGACTGTGGAGGCTGTAACCGGGTGGGACTGGTTCAGAGTCCACAACGGGACAAATGCAGTCAGTGGATGAGGAGGTGGAGCTGCTCTTCTCTTTCTCCTTCAGTACTTCTAAGTGATCCTGTGTTTGTGCACTTAACGGTGTTCATTTGGAATTGAAGTCAAA
Organism: Athene cunicularia; assembly: GCF_003259725.1. NCBI lineage: Eukaryota > Metazoa > Chordata > Aves > Strigiformes > Strigidae > Athene > Athene cunicularia. The sequence goes on along the minus strand of NW_020799123.1, from coordinate 10,749,350 downwards.
GCCTCTCTGGGCAATTACATGCAAATGTTAGTGTGATCACACTCACTGTATTCCCACAACTTCTCACTTTTGTAACAGCCTTTAAACATCTCAACAGCCAGAGGCAGGATAATTGCTTTGGCCAACTGTGTTCTGTTGCTATAGAGACTGAAAATGAGCAAAATGTAGGGTTGGGGTGTATTTTATTTTTTTCTTGCTCTAAGCAGCAGCTGCTTAGAGCCTTTTAAGAGAAAAGGAGCGGTGGAAAGGGAGAGGGATGGAAAAGAGGAGTAAGCCAACTTCTCGCCCACATTTTTACAGCTGACATGGAAGGAGATTTCAGGTTTGCAAACGGTCTGAAAGCCCCAAGCCAGCTGCCAGCTGCTTGGTAGCACAGAGGAAGTGAGCTGAGGGATCTCTGTTCAGTTCCCACCCTGGACATGAGGTGGTTGTTGCCCTCCATCAGCAGAGACTCCAAGGAGAGCCTGAGCCAAAGGACACCAGCTTTGGGGTGACTTCACTTCCTTTGTCCTTTAAGCTGGTCTCTGAGCTGTGCCTTCTCTCTGGAGGCTGAGCTGAAGAGGGAAGGTTCTTCTTGCTCCTCTTTTTGCTTTTGAAAGAGTGATTGACAATACACGAGCCACTTGAAAGCCCACATAGAGCCACGTTTGGACTAGCAGCTTTTTTTTTTAATTTCTGCAGGCTGCTCTACAAACACCTGTGGCTCAACAGGCTTTGGTGAGCAGAAGGGATGGCCCAAGCTCTGTTGGTAAATGCTGAGCTGGACTGTGCTTTGTTGGCTGTATCTCATCCCTGCTGCAGACAGTGCAGAGTTTTATTGATGTTTTCTGTGGTCCCAGCCTCTGGCTCTGACAGAGGTGAAATGACGAGAGCAGAGTATGAGCGTGTGAATCCAGCGCCCATTTATTTGATTTATGTCTCTGTTCCTGCTCAATGTAGCTTCACTTTGTTGGCCAATTAGTTGTCCTTTGTCTTGACAGCTGAGCAAGAAAATATTCCTGGTGACAATTAATTTCTGATATCAGAATGACTTCTTTGAAGCTGATATTGGCATGAACATCTCTCACTTGCCCCAGACCCTTTGGTGGGCTGTTCCCTCCTTAACTGAGTCCTCTGGGGATAAACAGCTGCTCAGCCAAACATTGAACTCCTTTGAAAGGGACTTTTATTACTGACCTCCCGGTTATAATGAGTTAGGAGCTGTAGCTGGGCAGGAGGAGTAAGGCAGGAGTAGCCATCCATTGAACAGCTAATTAAGGGATGCTTTAGCCTTTTGTTACCCAGGTCTCAGGCTCATGATTGAGCCTCACAGCTTAGAGAGTTACCAGGCAACTGCCAGAGCCCGCTGACTCACCTGCGGGGACACACTCAGCTTTTGCTGCCTTCTGTAACCAGAGAGTCTTTCTGAAAGGTGCTGTAGCTTAGCCAGAAATCACCGTGCTAGATTTAGGGGCTACTGAATGAAATGCCCTGGCTTGTTGTACACAACAAATTAGCCGCAGGTCATCGTAGTCATTGCTGGCTTTTCGTTTCTTAAGTCTCTGTCGGTTTGGCTGCCTGATAAACGCGTAACTTGTGCTGCATCTGTCGCATCTTTTGAAACGGAGTCAGAAGCAAATAAGATAGGGGAAAACTGGCGATCTGAACGAAACTGAGCATGTGGACTGTTACAGATCTGGCTTCCAGATGCTGGGCTGGGAGCACCAGCAGTGGAGATGCATGCTGAGATGGTCTTATGCTGGACTCAGAGTTGCCTCTGCCGTGCGGGCTCCCGCTGGCGGTGCGTAGGGAAGGGCTCACGTCTGCACCCGCGAGGAGCGTGAGTGTGTGCGGAGCAGAGCTGTGTGCGTGCCGGAGTGCTCTTTGCCACTGCGGTGTCAGCGAGGCCGTGCCCAGGGGTGTTGTGCTCTGGCTGCGGGATGGTGAGCTCTGGAGGGAGGCTGAGCTGTGTCGGCACTGCCCCGTGCTCGAGGGCTGGTGCTTCGCGCAGGATCCCCGGGGTTGCCCTCGCAGCTTGTTGAGCTGCTGACAGGAGCACTGCAGCTTTCGGGGCAGAGTGAGGGTGTGATTTGCAGTGCCCCGGCCCAAGATGAGCTTTGGATAACAGTGGCATTCAAACTCCATCTGGGCGCGCACACACACGCACACAAGCTGCTGTCCAGCTGTTTATGGCCTCTGTGACCACTGAATGGTGGCCAGAAGGGTGAAAACATAATGATCATTATCTCCACAATGTGGTGAGGAAGACTCACGCTGAGAGCAGAGGTCTGTGCGAATGGTTAGCTGGAAATTAGACGGCCCAGCTCTTGCGGGAGCTTGTGGCTTCAGCCATGTGGATCAGCTCCAGACACAGGGCTCAAGCAGGTCCCGGCTGAGCTCTGCAGCCGCTGCCTGTGTGCGTGGGGAGTGCTCGGCTGGTGGCAGCGGGGTGTGACGAGGCCACGCAGGGTGTCCCAGTGCTGCTGTGTGTCTCGGGGAGGAGGATGTTTAACAGCACATGGTGCTGGCCTGAGCCACACCGAGGTCTTTCACTAATTGCCATTTTGATTTGAAGCCTGCAGGGCTGGGAAGCTTATCCGCAGTAATTGCGATAAGTCATTCGTTAAGGGCATAGCAAAATTAATCTCATTATAAGAAATGGCTCTCTTGTTCCAAATATTATTTCCTTCCAAATGAAGCAGGGTGGGTGGGTGGTACAGGGCACTTTGGCATTGCTGCTGTCAGTCACAGGGGGTGCGGCTGGGTAGGATCGTGGGGACAACTGCCAGCGCTCAACAGCACACAGAGAGTGTTCAGGGTCGCTTGTTCCAGCAGCAAAACTGGAAATTGGTCATGGGAGCACTGTGGGAGAAAGGCACATGAAATGATGTGCAGCTCTGGGGTGAAATAGCTGAGATCCTTCCCAGTTACTCTGGATTTGAGAACTGGAAAGGCCTGAGCACAGCCAGCACCTGCAGCCCTCAGGAGGGTGTTCATGCTGGGCTCCTCTTTGGTTTGGCTGCAGGGCAGCGTGTGCCACCACTCAGTGGTGCTCAGCCCTTTCATGCCAGAGCCCTCTTCTCTGTGCGAGCCTTGGCAAATCCCCTCCCCGCCCTGCAGCCCCCCACCACAGCCCCCCTGGTCTTCCCAGGACCAGCTCACCGGAGGGCTGACCTACATGCTCAGGCTGTGACAGGAGGGGATCCATCATGTAGGATGCACTTGGAAAAAAAAAAAAATCTTCCCTTGTTTGCAGACATGGCATTAGCTTTGATTTTTACTCACTGACATATAATATGTCTGTTGTGATGGCATTTTAATTCATGCCTCTCTTGCTCCATGTAACATTTAACTTTCTGTGTTCTTTTTCCCACCAGCTGTTTGTCTCGTGTGTGTGTGGTGTGCTGTCTGCCTCTAAGACCCCTGTAGAAGAGAACACAACTTTACTACCACGTGAGCCGCCTTCAAGCTGCTCTGCCAGCATCCACCTCTCCTCGCCCCACTGTACCAGGCCTGTCCCAGGCACCCACTTGTCAAAACAGAGGAAGAAATGAGGGGCCTTTTTAAACCATCTAATGATTTGAATGTGTTGATTTTCCTAAAGTAAATGCCCTAGCCACCCTTCAGTTCCATCAGATGGAACAGTTCAGCTGGCACTTACAAACCAGGCCCCATCAGATTTACATCTCGGGTTCCCCGAGGAGATTGTGAACTCCTATTGTGCAGGAAATAGCTGACCTGAAACAGAAACAAAGCTCTCTGAAGAGGATACTTCTAGGACAGTAAATGCAGTGAATGTCTCTGCGCAAGCAGCTGACATTTTTTTGTTTTTTCCCTTCCATTTCTACAATCTATCTGAAACAATGATGACACTTGTAGAAAGAGATGGAAGACATGGTGTCTGCATGGAAGCTGACCTGGCATCAGGGGTGCAGCTAAGAGCAGAGAAAGATGAAAAGCTGTTCCCTAGTCCATGTGTCCTCCATCATTTATAAGATGCCCCAGGAGCCTTTCGATCAGCAAGGGAGGCTGTACAGCCCTGTGCCCAATGATCCTGTTGTCCAAGAGCTTTTTCTCCCCCTTGATGTGTCAGCCCATCCCACCTTGCACACAGTTCCTTGTGTGTGGCCAGCAAAGCATCGCTGCTTGTGCAGCTACTGTTTGCTTTCCTGTTTGTCCCCGCTGAGGTGATGTGCATGGCAGTCATTCAGAGCTGGTTGTGGTATTTCCAGCAGAAGCTTCCTCCCCGTGCAGTGCCACAGGGAGGATTTCTGTCAGTACCACGCTGGCCAGGCGAGGTTTGTGTGAGGATCGGATGGGCTGGCTTCGGGGTAGTGCTGTACAGATTGGCTGATCTGCTGCATATCTGGCCCCTGCTGCTGAAATGGTGAGTGTGCCCTCACAAAACCAACCAAGCTTCACCAAAATATGCGTATTTTTCTTCCACACAGAGAACAGTTTCTCCCTCCTGAGCAGGCCTAGTGATGATGGGTAAAATACAAAACTAGATCTTCATCAGTGTCCCCACGATGGTCCCCTGGGAGAGCCTCTTGGCTTCCCCAAAATAGAGGCAGCTCAGGGTGCAGGTTCTTCTGGGAGCAGCAGGCTGCCTGTGGCGTTCAGTACGTTATGCTTCATCCCTCATCGCTCACAGACTGCACTCTGCAGACCCATGTCTGCCACGGGGTTAGTTTGATGGGATAATTCTGGGCTGCAGATTAGTGGTGTGACTTTTGTTGGCTAAAATGGGAGGTGCAGAACTGGAACCCTCTAAAGGCTTGCTGGGGGCATCCCTGGCTGGGCCTGTCTTTCCTTCTCCCTCAAGTTTATTTCACACTAACTGTGCTTCAAAGGAAGCTGTGGGAATAAACACCCTGCAGTTAAGTTTGCCTCCAATTGCTTGCTCATTTGTGGATGACATGTAACATAGGCTGAGTTATTCAAATCACAGCGTAAGCACCCTTTGCACAGCAGATACTGCTTCTGAGGCTTTTAATTGTGGTGTTTATATTTTGCAATGTGTTGGTTCCTGTCTCCTTTAGCTAATATTGAATGATCTAATCTGTGTCTCGTAAATGAATCTATTTTAGCTCCATTAGAACAACCCCTTAATTGAAGGCGTACAGGCAGCCTGTGTTGGAAGAAGCAATGCTAAACAGTAAATACAGCTAATGGAACGATTTACGGTGTGTGGATGCTCTTAGCTTTGATGATACCCTGATTAGCTGAGCTGCTGTGTTTGATTTTAATTGTAATGAGAATTAATTGGAGAGCACTGCACAACGGCAGCCCTGCAACGGTGTTTTCATGTCTCAAAGACGAGTGAAAGCACCCACCCCACTTTAATGGGTTTTGTTTTTTTTATTTTACAGAAAAAAAATATAGCCTTTTACAGGAGAGAGGTAAGTGGTCCTTCCCTCACTTGGAGGTGTTTATCCTGTATGTATCACTTATATCAGTGTTGATGGGGGCTCCAAGCCCCCTTTGCAGGGGATGGATAGTTTTAAAAATGCCTGGGTTTGGCTGGCAGAGTCTCTGCCTCATGGAGCTTTCAGGAGCTTTCCTGCCTCTGCACCTCCCGCTGCGGGCAGCCAGCTACTCTCCCAGTGACGGGAAGGCTCAAGCAAGGACAGACACCAGGGCTAAAATCAAATAGATCAAAATCAGTGGTGGGGAAATCACAGGAGATACATCCAGTGGCGCCAGTGCCGAGACAGCCAAGGATCAATGATAATTACATGCTAAATTATCCAGAGCATTTGTAGGTGCCTCGAATGGTGGCTGTTATCCAATTTTTATATAGCACGGGGAGTGCTTTTTAATTACCTGCACATTGCAAAACACTCTTCTGACGTTTGCCATAAGCTCAGTGAAAACGGCCGTTTTACTAAGACAGTTCTCAGGGATTCTCTGATTCCTTGGCCATCCAGTAGCGAGGGAGGAAGCAGCCGGTGTTGTAGTGAGCCTCACTACCTGGCAGAGGGCACGTCTGAGGTTCAGAGACAGCCTTGTCTTCACGTCTCCATGCTCCTAACCATGGACTTGTCTGATCCCTCGCAGATCATGTACTATCAGCAGGCCATCATGAAGACCAGAGTGAAATCTTCTGTCTCTCTTGGAGGGTAAGTCCTGATTTCCTTCTGTCCACATGTTAGTTAGTCTTCAGTGCTTATCTCCTAATGAGATGATGAAGCTCTCTGTTCTGGCAGCTGGTGAGTCAGTCAGGGGAATCCATGCGGTGGCCACACGCAGTGTTTGTGCTGTCTGGGCTGTGTGTTGCTGGGGCCAGGAGACACAAGGCAGAGGAGGGATCAGAGCCCCAGCCATGATGAAGAGGGTTCCCTGGAGCTAAGGAGAGCTTTGCTGTCTGTCTGCAGAGCAGCCTCCCGGTTGAGATTCTCTCCGAAATCAAGAGATGTTCAGACTGATCAGGGCTGGATTATGTCACTTGGGACCCAGCACAGTTCTGGAAAAGCAGCTGCGTGGAAGCTGCCTTGTGAGGGTGCAGCAGAGTGTCCTGTGCCTGTTCCTGTGTGGTATCAATAACCAGTGGAAGACAGAGTGACCCTCCTGTCCCTAGTCCCCAGCCTGCTGGGCAGGATTCAGCCCCAGCACATGTTCTTGCTTCTATGGTGATGCTCACCAGGAGGCAGCAGGGCTGGGGAAGTCTCTGGTTATTCTGTACTGTGAAGGAACACAGCCCTCCCCATGAATATCCAAGCAATTAGCAATTCCCCTTCTCAGTGGGAGTGTTTCCTGATCAGATTCTTGATGAAGCCAATTACGTGCAAAGCTCCTAGTCCTAGCATTAGCCATTAGTGTGTTTGCCACAGGCATTTCTTACCTGGAACCTTATGAGCTGGCCAGTTGCCTGGAGGTGCAGTCCCTACCTCCAGTCTGTTTTACATAGTCATTGCCACCCAGAGATTGATATCAAGTCTAAAATAAACAAGGTGCTCAGGCCTGTTCTCTGGGAGAAGGCAGCTGTGGATGGATGAAATAGGAGGAGGAGTCTGGGAAGCAGTGCTGTCTTCTGAAAACCAGAACTCGTAAGGTACCAGCACTTCTGCTCATTTCATCTGTCACTGACTCCCAGGTCACTTAAAACTCTGCTGCCTTAATTTTCCAAACTCTGAGCTGGATCTGGGGACACCTGGCTGCCTTCCAGGTATTTTGTGGTGTTTTGGCATTGGAGCTTCTCACTCAGTTCTGGTCCTCTGATGGGATAATGCCTATCACCTAGATCAAAAAATCCTCAGGAACTTTGGATCTCCATCTCAGCTGCAGAACTGGGTCGAAATCAAATTATTATTGATGAGTACATGAACAACGACTAGAGAGTGTGCATGTGTCAGAGCATTGCGTTGATTTAGGAGGAGCTGCAAAGCACTAATCATTAAAAGGACGGAGCAACGTTACCTGAGTTGACAGGTTTAGATTTGTAGCTTGATTAGAAGATTATATGGATTGGAGTGAATAAAGCGGGTGCTGGAACGCCTTGGCGTTTCCAGTGAGAAGATAGGATCGAGCCCTTCTGTGCCAAATCTGTGGTATGCTTTGTGCAGTCGCATTCTATAATTGCAGGATCTGTGCCAAGGTGCCTGTTAGCAATGGGCCCTTGGACAGTGCACTCCCCAGCTTTGAGCACATGAAAGCAGTTGGGCCTGGAAGGAATTTTAAACGCAGAAACCAGATGATTTTTTCAAGAATGAAAAAGGGAGGAGAAAGCTAAAATTCCAGGACATTAGTGAAATCGGTTGTAATTATGAGTCTGGCCAACTTAGAAGGTAGGAGAAATGTTTGTCTCTATCCTAGCAGGAACCAGACATTTTTGCTTTGTGCCAAGCCCTCAGAGCCGTTTGCAGAGGCATGAGCCATGCGGTAGGTGAGAGGAGAAGCCGGGATGCGCCCTCAGCACTCACTCCCTCACCTCTCCCGGAGCTCCCGGGGCTCTCCCACGCCCCGTGGGAAGGCTGTGGAGAGCAAACACAGTGCTCGCTTTCCTCTTCTCTGGCACTTCCCTGTCCGTAGCGCGTGGCACAGAACGGTGCAGGGTCAAGCCTTTGCCAGTTGGCTGGAGAAGGAGACAGAAAACATTTGGGGGCTTAGTCCCACTTCCTTGAAGAGGCAAAAGGAGGTGTTGGAAGAAAGTCTGGTATCTCCCAGCACTTGAGCTGGCAAAATTGCTGCTTTGAGAGACAACCAGGAGATTACTGCTTGGGAAATGGAAAAGATTAACTGAGCTAATGAACCAATTTTTCTAGTAAGGCAGGGCCATGTTCCAGGTCCCCGTGCTGGTAGGGCTGCACCTCCGAAGATACCTATAGCCTGTGCTATCTTTATTTGGTTGTAACGGGGGTGGCTGCAGTTCTGCCTGCAAATTAAGAGTTTGATCTTGTTGGATTTCCTTGCAGGCTGGTGAAGTACTCTGAGCAGTTCCTCTCCAACGATCCTATCCTGTCTGGATGTCTCCCCAGCAACCCCTGGATAACAGATGACGCTGACTTCTGGGATCTCAATGCCAAACTGTATGTATTTGCAGTCTCTTGCCAGCTTGTGGTTTACACTGATGTTTATGGTGATAGAAATCAGAAAAGGGAACCGTGGATTTCATCATGACAGCTGGTCTCTGATCATGAGCAGGGAAGTGTTCCCTTCCTGACACAGCTTGGCCATGCTGAAGAAACTCTCTTGGGAATACTCTGCGCTGAACTTCCAGCATAATCTTCCTCAGGTGGAACCTTCCTTAACGTTACATAAATTCCAAAACTGATGATGGGAGGATGCACTCAGCCCCTGCTGAATGGGCCCAATCCTCCCCTTGGGTGAGAGAAGTCCACTTTTACCAGCACAGGAATTGAATATAACCAGTTACGCTCACATAAAGCACTTGGTTTAGTGTTAACTTTGTTAAGTTAGGCGCTGCAAATGGTGTAGCAATTCAGGTTTCAACTACTGGCCCTTGGTCTTTGCACAAACCACAGGCTGCTTTCTTAGGAGAGAATTTGGTTTGAAGGCACGAACTGGCAGTCCATCTCTTCTCTGAGGTTTCCCTTGGTTCTCCATTCAGATAGTATTTGCTAATTATACAGTGACATCTCCGGGCTTGAAGCATACAACATATTACTGGTTCTCATCTGAGACCAGCAATCCTGTTAGAGTGATACTATCCCCTTAGACAGCCCCAAAGGATGCCTTCAGAGAACGCTTTTATAAGGAGCAAAGCTCTGGGCAACAACCAGTGCCTCCTCCAAAACGGAACTGAGTCAAACCTCCGGCAAAGCTGGGCTGTCACCGTGAGAGCAGTATAAATCCCAGATAAATCCTCATCCCACTGTGTACCAAGTTGTTTAATTATGGCTTACTTAGTGGGCTGACTTTAGGAGCTCATTACAGCATTCTGGAAAACGGAGAGTGCTGAGAAGTCTCTTGGCATTCCGGCAAAGGGCATTTTGGTTTTAATTAATCTGCCAATTAGATGAAACTGGCAGTGCTGTTTGTTTTCAACCTGTGCAGGGTGGAAGTCCCCACCAGAATGCGTGTGGAGCGATGGGCCTTCAATTTTAACGAGCTCATACGGGACCCGAAAGGTCGACAGAACTTCCAGATCTTCCTGAGGAAGGAGTTCAGCGGTGGGTCTGCTGCGTCTCGGGCTGTGTCACAAAGTAAAAGCAGTAGAAGTGACTCTGGAGGCAGTGGCTGTGCAGCCAGAGCGTGCAATACCATCTAGTGGCCCAGGACACAAAATACAGGCCAGGGCAGTCCCTGTGCAGGGGGGGCAGCTCCCAGGCAAGCTGGATTCACAAACTCACAGAATTACAGAATCATCAAGGTTGGAAAAGCCCTTGAAGCTCCTCCAGCCCAACCATTAACTTCACACTGACCATTCCCAACTCCACCAGATCCCTCAGCGCTGGCTCAGCCCGACTCTTCAACCCCTCCAGGGATCCCGGGGACCCCCCCCCTGCCCTGGGCAGCCCATTCCAACGCCCAACAGCCCCTTCTGCACAGAAATCCTTCCTCAGAGCCAGGTGTAATATGCAGATATTACAGATGTCAGCGAGCAGAGAGCAAGGGAAGGCAGTTTTCCTCCTTCAGCCTCAAAGGGATTTTTTCAGGTGGCTGTAAGAATTGGAGAGACTGAATTGGGGCCAACATGTGTCAAGTCAAACAAATTCAGTTTAGGAGTTAAGTGGGATTGCACATCCCTCAGTCTCGCTCTCTGCTGACTGTGTCCTTGTTACGCAGGGGAGAATCTGAGTTTCTGGGAAGCCTGTGAGGATCTCAAGTATGGAGACCAATCCAAGGTCAAAGAAAAAGCAGAAGAAATTTACAAGTGAGTGTGACAATTTTACATTCTTAAACTCTTTGTACATCACCATCCACATACTGTCATTCTTGAAATGGTTTATTCCCCAGACTTCTCTTTGTAGCTGTCATCAAATGTAGCTGTCCTATGTCCCCACGTAGGAAAGGAGCTTTTTTGAAGATGAAAGCATAAGTATTGTTTTGTTATATAGTTACTTTTCCTTTCTGTTCTCCACTATTACATTTAAGTCTTAGCATGTAATTTAAATAGAGGTGTGGAATAGCAAAGATCTTGGAGCTGCCCCAAGGAGGTGCTTCCAGTGGGCTAAAATTTGGTTTATATGGTGTGCTAACAGTGCAAGAGGAAGTGACTGCATGTTGTGCTGTTGAAAAGGAGATTGACTGGCCAGGATCAGGACCGCAAATTATAGTGGGGAGCTGAAGGGACTTTTCCTTTCATGCATAGACAGAGGGATCTCCAGCTGTTAATGGCACTGTTGATTCCTCCTCCTTGCAGGCTCTTCCTGGCTCCAGGAGCAAGGCGCTGGATTAACATTGATGGCACAACAATGGGCATCACTGTCAAAGGTCTCCAGCACCCTCATCGTTATGTTTTAGATGCTGCTCAGACCCACATTTACATGCTGATGAAAAAGGTTTGTTATTTGTTTCCAAAGCCTTAGGGGGATTCCAGTTCTTTGGGCCTTTCCGTGCTTTTGTGTGCTATCAGCTGTCACTTTCAAGTGACCTTTATTTGAAAAATCCCTCAAATTTCCTGACTTAAGCAAGCACTGGTTCAAACCTTTGTATTTTGCTGCTGCTTCTTCCCTCTAAGGCAGCCATGTCCCCAAGGAGGTGGGAGTTAAGTGTCTGCTGGAAGTCCTACTTTCTAATACCAGCTTGGCCACCAGCTTATTCAGAGCTTGAACAAATCTTTTAGCTTTACTCAGTACCACTCTGTGCCACATCAGGTATCCCTGTGGTGGGATGCTTGTATCCAGCTGAATTTCAGCAGTGGATGGGAAAGAGAGTAGTAATTGTGATACAACTGCGTGAGTTTTGTACCGAGAGTGTAACCAGATGTGGCCCATCTCAGGTTTCACTGTGTTTTTTCAGACATTTTTCTGCAGTTCTGTTGATGAGTGTGCTTCTTTAGGCCTGACTGATGCAGCAGACTGCAGGCTGATGTCAGCGTGCAATATGTCATGGCTTTCATTAGGTCAGGGTGACCACAAATCACCTGTAACTCCTCCTCCTTCTGAGCGATACCAAATGCACTTAGAAGGAAGGAGCATTGTGGGCCAGAGCAGCAGCTGATGCACGTTGACACTGAAAGCAGCACAGCTATACTGATTTTTGCCAGTTGTTGAAAAATTCAGCTCCTGAAACACGAGCACTTCACCTTACAACGACTGTGAGACACCATTGGCCTGGGCTAAGCTCAGTTCAGACCTTTTGGTCTGGATCTTACCTGGGAAGCTCGACTGTGAGATGGAAGTCCTGGGAATTTTACACCAAGATGAAAGGCTATTGGTTTAAATAGCTACATTTGCCTGAAAGATGCAAAGTCCCTTGGGCTGCTGGGGGAGATTATCTGGTTCCCAGCCGCTGTGGCTCCTGAGCAGCTGTATTTGGTGGTGATTTTAATAAGGGTGTTTGCAGCCCATAACTACCAGTTTCTCCTCTTTCCTCCTAGTAGGACTCCTATGGCCGCTATTTAAAGTCTCCAGTATACAAGGAAATGCTGGCCAAGGCTGTTGTGCCACAAGAGACTGTCAAAAAAAGGCAAGTGAAACTGGATATAATTGTGGGTTTTGTTTTTCTTGTTGTAGCAAGGGTAGAAAAAGCTTGAGTTGCAGCAAAATTACTATGATTTAGATGTTCACTTAATTAAATAAAATTTTTTGCTAAAAAGATGCTTTGCTTTGAGACTGATTATGCTGTTTATTTATGAGCCTTTGGAAGTGGCTTGTGTGCAGTCAGAATTGACTTGATGATTGCTCGGCTGCCTCGTCTGTTGGGTCTCTTTGGAAAGGCTGTGATTGTTGAATTGATCACAGCTCCTTTCCTGGAAGGAGAGAGCACAGTGTACTGGGCATGGGAAGCCTCTTTCCCCCCCTAAAACACTGGCTGCCACCCTGGGGTTTGCTCAGCTCTGCCCGGACAAAGCCACTTAACCCCTGCGAGGCGAAGGTGACAGCAGCTGCAGCAGAACAAACAGCATCTTACTTGCAGGTGGCTGCTGGCATGAGGTTGGTGGCCTTAGAGGCAGGCTTGAAATGGCTTTTCCCAGCCAAGATGAATTTAGGCCGTTTGAACTGCAGTTGCTTCTTAAAGCTGAGCGTGCGGTGTCAGCCAGACTGGGTGGTGCTTCTTTCTCTGTTCCTCTTCCACTCCTCAACCTAGCAAGCAAGAAAGAGGAATCATGGACTTTCACGCTACTGTTTCATCTAAAGCCTATTTTCAAGTCAGTGGAAAAAACCCTCCTGCTGACTTGCTTGGGGTTTGGTTGGTTTTTCCCTGAGCTGCACATCACAAGATCACTGGCAGATGCTGGTTGACCCCTGGTGACTCCCTTCGTGTTTGTCAGTGCCTGTTCTGGAGACACGATACCCAGCGTCCTGCTTAAACTGGAGAGCTAGTACCTCATCCACGGGTGGCTTAACACTTGGTTCTGCTGCTGCTGGTAATGGCTTTGCTGACGCAGGTAGTGGGTGTTTTCTGAGGGTATCACAGACACTAGAAGCACCCGTGCTGGTCCCTGTCTTGATCTTACTGAGGGCACTAGAGAAAATTCCGCTGATGGCAGTTGTTTGAGTTCACGCTGAGTGTTAGTTACGTGCAAATGCTTACAAGAAAAGGAGCAATGTCCTGGCGCTGGGGTCCCTCATGAGGACCAGGAACAGGACTGACTTTACCCTTCTAGCAGTTCTAGATGTGTGACACTGAGTCACTGAGTCATGCTTTAAACCACCTCATCCACGTTTGTGCTTCCTTCTTGTTGCGTGGGTGACAGTGGCACGTGCATCTCTGTGTCTGAGCTTGCCCTCCTGGTAAGTTTGCTTACCGGGGGGGAGTTTTTGATGCCCTTCTACTTTTCATTAACGCCCTGCTGCTTCTTCCTTTCACTCTCTGCCCAGTTCCACTTTCCTGTTTGGCCGCCGTCAGCTCCGCTCCAGCCCCAGCCCCATCATCCTGAGGCAGCAGGAGGAAGAGGCCAAAGCCAGAGAAGCCGCCACGACCGTGGACATCACACAGGTCATGAGCAAGCTGGATCGCAGGAGCCAGCTCAAGAAGGAACCTCCCAAGTAGGCTCTGAGCCCCGCAGGGAAAAGACAAGCCGAGGCTGGTGTTGAGCTTCGTCTCCCCTTCCTGAAGATGTCAGTGCTGCTTTAGGTTTCCCCGGCCGGCTCTGCCAGCAGCCGCATCCTGCACGTTGCCATGGCTCCTGCAGCAGCAGATGTCACTCCCCAGGCATGGGAGTGCTGCTGGAGCCAGGCCGCTGGCCGTGCCGGGCTCGGGGTGCAGGGCCTCGGCTCCCGCCCTGCACACCCTGGAGTGGGAAAATGCCTTCTGGCTTCCCCAAGCCCCCTCCCGAGGTTGGGCAGTCTCTCCCTGCCTCCTGCTCCTCCAGGAGGTGGGATGGCACAAGGCAGAGTAAAGCTCTGCAGTCCCAGTCCTTCGGGTTCAAATCAGCCTTCCTCGGAGCAGAGGTGGGTGGCCCCGCAGGGAGCAGGGCGAGGTGGCCCTCGGAGCACGCCCGTCCTCTCGGGGGGGGCGTGCACCCTCCCAAGGGGCTCATCCTGGGCACCCCCTGAGAGGAGTGCACCCCTCACTTTGAGCATCCTGCACCTCCTAGCCAGCACAGCGGAGCCACAGGCAGAAGAGCGGGGTACGCTTCTTGTGAGGGTGGTAGGATGAGTGTTTCTGAAGGTTTAGTTTGAATTTTAACGCCACTCCCGATTTCCCCCGGCACGTTGGAGATGCTCAGCAGAGAGCTCTGCTCTCCCCTGAGACTCCCCCACACGATGGGCTGGGTGTGCAGGTGTACAGAGCCTGCAGGAGGGCTTGAGAGATGCAGCCGTGGCTTTGTGTTTCTTTTATCAAATCCTTCTTACCTCTTGTCTTGTCTTTTTCCTGCTCTTCTATTTTCTGTCGTTAAAAAAAAAAAAAAAAATGAACAGGAGGTAGTTCCAGTTGTCAGTGGCTTGTAGCCCAGAGGCGAGGAAGAACCAGGGTAGAGGTGTTAAGAGCTGATTTTAAATTTAAGTAGTGGTTGTCTTTTGGGCTGGTTTTTTTTTTTTTTTCATTTGCTCTGTTTCTTTCCCTTTTTAGAATGAGGCAACCTAAAATACTACCTTAGTGCTAAAGAGCTCAGGGAGATTCCAGGCTTTGCTGGGAAACCCCTGCGTGTCTGGACAAGGCCGATGATTACCAGAACTGGTAACATTCCTGGAAAGCCTAGTAAAGGGAACTGGAGGGGCAGAAAAAGCTTCCCTGTTTTTTAAGGGAGGCAGAGGGACCGCATGGGAAGTACTGAGTTCCGGGAAGCTTCTTCACTCCGGTTTGTATTGTTGTTCATTGTGGTTCCGTTTTTACTACCGGTCTGATTTTACAGGAAATGGGAGATGGAGGAAGCTGGATGTGAGTGGGAGCCCTCGGGTACAGGGTGCAGGCAGACCAGCGCCGTGCAAACGGGGCGATATCAGGGGGTAGCTGGGTCCCAACAGCTTTGAAGAGCGAATCTTGCCCTGCCTGTGGCGTTATCAGCGGCAGAATTGGGGCTACAGGGTCTGATCTGGTATCTCTGCAGAACTGGCCTCCGCCTCTTTGCAGCTGAGCTGGGGAGATTTTCCTGACCTCTGTTAACCTAACAGTGATAAACCTGCTTAGAGGAATTGAAACCAAGTTGTATGAGCCCTTTGCTCTGATGTCAGGGTCTGCTTGCTAAGTCTCTGCTCTTACTCCCAGTGGAAGCAATGGCAAATTTTGCAGTGCTGTAAGGGTGAGCAGGCTCAAACTGTAATTTAAAAAAAAAATCTGCTTCAAACCACAAGGCTTTTTTAAGTCAGATGCTGAGCACTGTCAACCTACCTTGATATAAGAGCACTGAAAGATGCTCAAGAACTTGGCAGGGTTGGTCCGAAGTTACTTGGATATGATGAGCTCCACCATCTCTTCCGAGTTTGTGTAACATGGAGCATGTTGGGATTGCCAGTATGTAGTAACATGTGGAAGATCAAGTCAGGGTATAAATAATAAATAACAAATCTGTGTGTTCCAGTCAGTCCCTCTGATTCTACTTCTATTCTGTCTGCAGCTTTGCTTTTTATGTTCTCTCTATCCATTCCTTTCTCTGATTTTTCATCACCTCAGCTTTGCATCGCTGTCCCCCTGCCATGGGTTAAAGCTGCGTGCTCTGGAGGCACTGCTGGTGAAACACCAGTCCTACACTTGCAGGCAGAAGCTGGCTCTGTTCTGCTTATAGGCAGAATAAGCTGGCATGACCCAGCCCCCGCTCCTCGGTCCCTGCTGTTTGGTCCCTGAAGAGGAAGGTCGCTTGGTACAAAGTGTGCCCACGGTACAAGCTGAACTTCACTTTGTGCCAGCCAAGAAATTGTTTGTTTCCACTGGAAATCAGAGCCATATGCTGTTTCAGTTCTTGGCCATCGCTTCTATGCATTCATCTGTCTAATAAAAATAAATGTAGAAAATGAAAAAAAGAACCGAGTTCATCCTTCTCTGTCTTGTCTCAGTGTGCTCATCCTTCACCGTGTCATCTCTCTGCCGTGCATGCCTGCGTTTTCTGTTTGTGCCTCTGCTCTCAGCGCTTTGGATGCTGGAGCTGCGTTTCATTTCTGCTGGGAGTGAGTCCTTGGGAAAGGGGGGGGCGGACCCCAGCATGTCCTCAGCTGATAAATCTGTACTTGGGCTTGTCCTGAGGGCTGAATTAGCTGAGCTGGAGACTTCCCAGCACCAGCCAGGGACACTGGGGGCTTCAGCACAAGATGTGGCTTGTATTACTGGTCGTCAGGGTTTGGAGCTCACGCTTCTCTTTCTTGGCCACCACAGCAGCCAGCACGTCGGTGCTCGGGGTGTGACACGGTTACGCCGTTCGTACCCGAGCTCACATTCTCGGGATAACAGACTCCTCCGTGCCTGGAGCTAATCGTAAGGAATGAGACGAGCTGGTGTCTCCTGCAGCATCGCAGCGGGTGTGGGGCCGGAGCTGTCAGCAGCACCCGCTGAGGCTGGTAGCGATGGCCCCGCTGCTTTCCGTGGGCAAATTGCGACACCTCCGCTCTCCCGCTGCAGGAGGGGCAGGGAGGGGGACAGAGCTGCAGGAGAGGGGGGCACGGTCCCAGGCTTGTCTCCCAGCTGAGCCCTGCCTCTCCCTCAGCCCTGGCAGCACCCAGCCCTTCTCCTCCAAAGGAGTACAAGGCTGAGGAGACCAGCCACCGGTGTGCCCCCTCCCCAGGCCTGACCCAGCCTCTCTCCTTTTCCTCCCCACAGCCATGCCGCCAGGCCCCTTGCCTGGGTGTCTACACTGGCCCCGGCACCCCACCATTGCTGCCCGCTGGCCCCGGCAGCCTGTTCCCCGGCCCCCCGGCTCTGCCCTGCAGCCCCTCGCCCACCAG
>NW_020799123.1:10724844-10732375 GCF_003259725.1 Athene cunicularia | reverse complement strand
TCGCCCGTCTTCGCCACGCTCTCGCCCAAGCGCCCGGCCGTGCCCCACGGGAAGGTGCAGCCGCTGCGTGAGGGGGAGCGGCGGCTGCGGCCGGACGCCAAGGCCGTGAGCAGGTAAGCACCGCGCAGATGCCCTCGTGAGGGGCTCGCCCCGGGACCGTTTCCGTTTGTGATTAGCCAGAGGTGGGAACAGCATCAGCTGCGCCTGTGGAAGCGGGTCTTGTGTTCGTATCCAGTCAGCCATCGCCGGATCCCCGCCACGGCGCCTTGCGGGGAGGCTGCCTGTGATGGCGGCTGCCGGGACCAGGCACGGGCTTTGCTCCTCCCTGGCGTCGGGCAGGAAAATGGAGGTGCTGCACCTTCCCGCTGGCCCCAGGGAGCATCCAGGGATGTGGCCTCTCCTCCCCCCTGGGGACAGCGGGCACTGCCTGTGCCCTTGCCGCCCTGTCACCCCTTGCCCCGTGTCCCCGAGGCTCCACACGCTGGAGCAGGCCGGGGGAGGCGGCGGCCGCCTTGCACAAGAGCCCCAGCCCAGCATGAAGGTACGTTTGCGTTTGCCCCCACATCAAGCGGCTTCATGGGCCGTGGGGCCTTGAGGCCCTGTGTGTCTTAGCAGTTGTTGTGTGTCTGATTTGGTTATTTTGGTGGCTTTGGAGACAAGCTCGAGGCCTTTGCACCAGCAAAGACGCTGAGAGGTTCCTGTATGCTGGGGTAGGGACCCTGTATACCCCCGAGAATCCTCCCCGCAAGGCTGGGTGACACTGTGAGCCCGGCTGATGGCTGCCTCTCCTACAGTTGCACCTAAAAACCACCACTGGTATAAAAGCATCTCTTTCCCTTGGCTCCTTGCACTTGTTTTCTGTATTGGATGTGTTTTCTGATGAGAAAAGGGTGAGAGGCCGTGCCGGTGGTTCCCCTCTGCTGCGCTTACACCTCCTGCTCATGGTACAAGGCCCCCAGGTTTTACTTTTGATCCCTGAATTTGGAAAACTGCTTGTATCTTTGTGTTTGTTCTCAAGCGTTAGTTCAAGTTTGGTTTAATGATTTGAAAGTCAGAGGAGACCCAGAAGTAACAAGGGAGGAGAATTCTTGAGGGAGAGTTACGAAATGTTCGTTATTCCAGAGCAGGATGTGTAAGATCGGGGATTTTTTTGCCTGGAGAGGCTGTCACTGCTGAAACCAAATCCTGGCCATGTCCCTGACTAAGAGCAACATGTCCTCAACCTCTTTTAATCCACCTCTGCTGCTGTCCAAGTGGATGAGTCTGCATTATAAATTCAAGAGCACAAGTCTGAGGGCTCCTTCTCCACCTGGCTCTGCTCTCTGGCTGTGTCGGAGCTGTGTCACACAGCAGTTTTGCTTCAAAGGGGTGGGAGTGCACATTTCCTTCGTTTTCCATCTCCTCAGGCTTGTGCCACGGAGTTCTGCTTTGGGATTTGGGGTTTGAACAGTGGAAAACTCAAAGCCAGGCTCCGTGCTGCGTGTTTGCTGTCTCAGAGAGCACATCAAAAAGTGCCACGCGCGTGATGAGTTTTTATTTCACAACACAGCTTCTTCCAAATAAAAATGGATGCTCCTTCGGAGAGCCGAATCTACCCTGTAGACTCTGAGGAGGGAGAGGACAACCGCCACCAAGCTTTTAAGGACTCTGTGAAGGAGGTGACCTGTCCTTGGGAGAACCCCATGGAAGAGGGGCGAGCCGGGTAACGAACAGCCCGGACACGGACACTCTCTTTCCAGGTCCGAGACCCCAAGGTTCACTATGTGTAGTTCAGTACACGGGCCGTGCTGTTGAAGAGGCGTGTTAGAGCCGTCCTGATGCTGATCAGGGAACCTCAGACTCCTGCAGCTACGCGTAACGGACCCTGGGGTACTCCTCTGTTTGCAATTCAAGGATATGAAGCATTTCTGGACTGGTTTTCTTTCCTTTTTTTTTTTTTTTTTTTTTTTTTTTTTTTTATGTTCAGATCTAATCATTAGAAACTTCTTGATTAATGAACCTCATTTCTTGCCTTATAGCAGATGGAGAATTTATGTGTGTGTGTATATATCCTGGGAAATGGTGTCTTATCTGAATTCCTCGCTTGGCCATGAGGTGTCAGCACACTGTACACAGCACAGCTGGAGCAGAGCCTGCAGGCGTTTTTTGAGTAGGACTAAGACTGCAGTGCCGAGATTGGGGCACGTTTGTGTCCCCAGCTTGGGTCCACCTCTTACTATTAATAACAGTTTTTAATTTTAAAACAAGTTCGTTAAGAGACAGCTGATTGCTAGGGGAAATAATGAAACCGCTCATGAGAAGCTGTGTACCGTATGGCATAGCATCATTCCTTAATCCAAACCAAAAATGATCCCAAAGAACAAGCAGTGCAGAAGAGCAAAGGCTGCAGAGCGCTGCTTCGTTAGCTCCAGTTTCCCTTTTGTGGCCTTTCAGTGCTGTGGTGAACAACAGCAACACCTGGGAAGACCCAAAACAAAGCCATGTTGGTGTTTTGGGTGTCTCCAAACTTAGGCTGATGCATTGCCACAGTCTTTAACTGTGTTGGTCTCGAGAGTGTTAGAACGTTGCTTTCCTTATGTCATGTCAGTGCTTGGAGATGGTTTTTTTTGTTCAGGTGTGGAGGGGTTTCCTAGATGCGTGTGATGTGGGTCATTATTCTGTAAATTGGCCATGTGGCCTGTGACCTTTGATGTTGCCGGTTTGTACTTTCTAATTGTCAATGGAGCTTTGCCTGTGTGGCTGATGTGGTTCATGATGGTGACTTCTACTGTGGGATTTAAAGTCTCTCCTCACACACGGTCAGTGGTTCCCATTTCCTCCAGGTCTGGGATGACACTTTTAACCACAGGGCAGTATAGGAAAATCAAGAGGCTGTTTCTGTTTCCGAAGATTCTTTCCCAGGGGAGCAGAAAGATGCCGTGGCCCAAAGCAAAGGTCGAGCAGGAGGGTGCTGCCCCACGCTGCCCGTGGTGCTTCTCTTGTACCAATGCGTGTCTGCTCTTGCTGGCTTTGCTTTGTGGGGAGGATCTGGTTCTGCTGTGACAGTCACTGGCGATGGCCATGAGAGACAAATGTGGTGTCTTTTGCGATTGTTTTTGTTAATATTGTTCGTCAGCTGCTCCTGATGGGACACCAGTAATGTGCAATCCAGGAAACACAACAGGAAGACATTGTCATGTGTAAGAGTTAATAATATTATAGTTAATATTATGTACACATTATAAGAGCTACTCTACATTTAGTATGTCTGTCATTGGTTTGAGGTTCCTCCTGTGCCCCTCCTTGCTTTCCACTCCAGAAGCAAACAGTGGCTGCAGATCAGCAGATTGTGTCTGCAGCTGGGATGTGGGTCATGGTCCATGGAGACACTAAACTCTGTCACATGGAGCCCGGTTGTCTGTCGTTTCCTTGTCTTCAGCA
Organism: Athene cunicularia; assembly: GCF_003259725.1. Taxonomy (NCBI): domain Eukaryota; kingdom Metazoa; phylum Chordata; class Aves; order Strigiformes; family Strigidae; genus Athene; species Athene cunicularia. Next base: position 10,728,955 of record NW_020799123.1, on the reverse strand, counting down.
CTCCCGGTGTGCCTGGAGCTGGGCTGGGCGCTGAACACCAGCTCCCCAGGCTGCTTCCTCACCACCTCAGCTCCACACCTCGCTGAGGAAGGCAGAATCCCAGAATCATTCCGGTTGGAAAAGCCCCTCGGGATCATCGAGTCCAACCCTCAGCCCTACTCTACAAAGTTCTCCCCTACCCCACATCCGCCCACAGCTCATCCCAACAGCCCTTAAACCCCCCCAGGGATGGGGACTCCCCCCCCGCCCCCTCCCTGGGCAGCCTGTTCCACTCTCTGACCACTCTTTCTGGGAAACATTTTTCCTGATGTCCAGATGATGCATGCCTTGTCCCAGTTTCAGAAGCCGATGGATGCATGCATTCTCCGTGATGAACTTGGGCGCTACTCTTCTTTATGATGGGCTTAGCAAGAGTAACATCACTGGTGCTGTGTAATACCCAGCTACCGTGAGAACCCCTCTGTAGTGGTGTCCAGTTTGCTGGCCACAGGGAAGAGGGGATGCACCAAGAAACTCTTGGCAAAGAGCTGGGTCTCACCCATGCTGGCCTCGGTGAGGCATGGCACTTCCCTCACTGCAAAGAGGCGTGGAGGGGTTCGTAGAAATATCCCCGGGTTTATTTTCAGTGACCTGGGGTGGAGGCGATGAGCGTTTCACCTCCAGGCAGAGCGTGGTGGTGGCTGAGCGGAGCCGGGGCTGCGGCTGTGCTGGCTCTCCAGTGACACACACACGGGTGACGGAGAGCTCACGCTCTCTTGGTGACCTGTTCTGCTCCTCGGGGGACGAACTGTGAAGATGTCCCCATCTTTTCCAAGGAATCACATAGTGCCTTGTCCTCATGCTCATCTTCTAAACCAGAGGAAGGACTTCAGGACCCAAAACAAAATGCTCTGTCAGGGCTTGGGCACCCTGATGCAATTACATCCATACGTGCCCCAGAGGCCAGCACTGGGGGTCCCCAACATTTACCCCTTCAGGACTTTTTATCTTTTTATCCCCAATCTCTTTCAACTTGAAGTCTCCTACAGTTTTTTTCCCCTGGGGGGGACAGGCCCCCCCCGTCGTGTGTCTCAAGCCCATGCTTTGCTTTCCTTCCTTCCTCCCTTCACCCGCAGACCCCCCAGGAGCCTGCTGACTGCGGGTTGGAAGCGGCTGCTCCGGAGGCCCCAGATCCCTCCTGCCACCGCGCTGCGCTCGCACGGTGACATCTGACGATCTCGCCCCCGCTGGAGGCCTGGCGTGCTGGAGTCAGGAGCGCTTTCAGCTTTCGCAGTTCAAATCCCCTCGCTGTGCAGGAGCCCATTTAACGCTGCCTGGAGTCACCTGGAAGAATTAGCTCACTGCAGCAACTTAGACATCCAAGGTATTCCGATAATGTGAGGGATGTGTAAGGTTAATGACTGGAAAAAGTGATCGCTCCCTGTGGGCAGTTTCTCAGAAAACTCCCTGCTGCTTGGCTGACAGAAGAAAGGAGACTCCAGCAGCAGCAGCGAGGAAGCCCCGTGCCCTCGCCACAGCGGCTCCACTCTCCTGCTTCCCACGGCTGCGGGGGCTCTTGGCTGGCACAGACCCACGGAGCAGCCATGGCCCCGTGCTGGCTCGTCGGTGCTGGAAGAGCTTCCCCTGCTCCAGGTCTGTGCTGCAGGAGGGTCTGCAATGGTTGGATTTCGGATATTGTTTGAATGAACTTGGAAGGAAGACGCTTAATTAGCCGGGTGGTTCTACAACGTGCTCCACTCCCACCCGTGGAGGTCCCACACTCCACCTCAGGGTGGGATCCTCCAGCATCCCTTGCTCAGGCTCGGGCTGACCCACGGCTGCTGGGATTTGTATTCACGCTCCCTCTGCAGCGATGGCCCAGCCTGAAAAGCAAGAGCAGCTTCTGGGGTTCCCCCAAGGCTCGGTGAGGGCTCTTCCCAGGCTGCCTCAGCCAGCAACCTCAAGGGGACACTGTTGGGATAGGATGGGAGCGAGTCCCAAGCTCGTGAACCTCAGGCTGATGCTGGAGCTATGGGCAGGAGGTGGGTGATGTGGTGGGAGCTTTGGGGTGAGCCCAGCTCGGGCTGGGTACAGACATGCTGCGCTTGGCCTGCAGGCTGGGAGGAGAGGTGTGTGCGGGGGCATGGCCAGCTCCGTGAACCTGATTAAACTGTCCAAATTAGAGGTCTGTTTTCAAGGCGATCGGCATCTCTCAAGTCTCCCTTCAAGTCTGACATTTCACTCTCTCCTCTCCAGCTGGGACATACGGCCAAAGTGCCCAAAACACTGATGGCCTGTTTTTTTTCTCTGAAGTCTTGGACTGCGCGTTGCTCAAGTCTCATTAATTTAAAAATGGAACAAAGAATGCTCAGCATCCAGCAGGATCAGGCCCCAGGAGCAGGAAGTACCAGCTGGCTCAGGAGAGGGCTCGTTCCCATGAGATTCCCAGTGTGGTTTTGGCAGGCGGCGGGGCCGGGATAGCTCTGCGAGCAGGCTCTTCCTGCCTGAAATGCCAGCCATGGCAGAACAGCTGACTCAGAGCATGACAGCTCTTCACAGCATCCCCTTGTGAAAGGAGCCGTCAGAAACGTTCCTGACACCGCTGCCTTTACATTTTGTGAGGGTGGCTTGAAAGCCGAGATGTAAGCCGAGCCCACGTCATGATGCTCTTGGAAACCGTGTGCTGTGGGTGGAATTCACCTCTGTGCAGGGACTGCATCGCATTACATCCTACTCGGGTCCCAGAATAGGATGTCAGTCAAACAGAAGTGGTTCATGGTACGTTCACCCCAACATCTGAATATCCTAATTATGATAAATACATTATGAAAGAGTCATCATGACTTGGCTTTTTGGGGTGCAGGAGCCTCAGGGATGCAGGAAGAAACCCAGTCACTGGGGTAATTTCCCCTTTGCCGCGAGGGATATGTTTTATGCATTTTGCAATCCACCTGGCCCAGAAGCAGAGGTGAGCACCTCACAGGATCCCTTTTAGGGCAGAGGTTCCCAGATCTGTTCTGCACCACGCTAAAGAGGAAAAGATAAGCTCTTGCAAGTCAGTTTACTTTTTAAAATTCATGTTGCCATAGCAGCTTAGCACACTGTCTCAAGGCCTCCTTCTTGAAAAACTTTGATCACCATGAAAACAGAAGTATGTTGTTCTCCAACATGTTCTACATATAAATATATGGAAGTTCCTATAGTTCATGCTTCGACATCTCTGCAAAGACCTCTTTTATTTCGTGCTCACAGAAAATTTCTCTGGCCAAAGGATAATATTTTACATCTTCAAGCTGGATCGGGCTCAGCCGGTTCCTCAGCATCTCTGCGGCCCTGCTGCTCATGTTCCCAGCCAAGGTTCTGGTTCCAGTGGTTTCTAACACACTCTGGTACACCACAGCACTGAAGCCCAGCCACCAACTTCTATCCCCAAAATTTCAGGAATACCCTCCTCCCTTGGCTCTGCTCTTGCTCACCAGCCTAGTCTCTTCCCTGGAGTATTAGAAGAGCACAAATTCCCCGGAAATACCCATCCATCTGTTGTTATCCAGAAGAAGCACTGGGTTGTGTTATCCCCACTCACCTCTAGTTCCATCAGGCTGCATTCCCTATGCCCCCAAGGCAGGAGTTAGTCACCCTACTTAGGATGGAATGAGTCAACGTTGGAAATGGCTTATTCCCTCCATTGGCTATAGGAGACTAACACAAGACTGGACACACCTTCTATATGGGAAGGATTTTGTGACATCTTATATATGGGTGGGATTACCTGACACCGGTGGCTTTAATGGCAGTTGGTGCATCCAACATGTAGTGTGTAGGCACCTGCTGCAGCCCCGGGTGCAGTGGTTTGGCTCTCTGCAAGCTCTGCTATAAGCCTTAGGAGAGGAGAATAAATAACATTTATTCTCGTTGATACCCAAGATGGGGCTGCCTCATTCTTGCTCCCAAACTTCCCCTCTGTTGCATGTGCTGGGAGCAAGGGAAAGAACTTTAATAAACGCCAACACTTTAAATCCCGCTTAGAGCAATCCTTTTGTTTCCATCAGGTGTCCCATTTTTCTGGCTACATTCATGCTAGCAATATTGGAAAAGACCAAAAAAAAAAAAAAAAAAAAAAAAAAAAAAAAAA
>NW_020799123.1:10661695-10724794 GCF_003259725.1 Athene cunicularia | reverse complement strand
CTTTTTTTTTTTTTTTTTTTCCCCCCTATCAACTGAAGGAAAAAAAAAAAAAAAAGACGAAGAAGAAAAAATTGGGGTAAAAGTTGAAGAACACTTTAATTTATAAGAAAAAGAACTAAATAATTGATGTAGTCATGGTGCCAAAGGTAATTTCTGCTGCTCCCTCTATCTCACAAAGACATTTAGCATTGATTGAGATCAAAGTATCAAAAACCCCTGCTGCTGAGCTGAAAGGCAAAACTTTCGGCTGCCTTTCTCCGCTCTAATAATATCGTCTTTATGTAGTTAATAAACTGCACACTTCAGTCAAACTATATCATTACAGAAGACTTAGGGAGCTAATAATTTAAAAGCAAAGAATTGCCTCTGTTCTTCGCTTTGAACTAAACAACATTCTGTTGAATGAGGGGGACATCAAAGCTTTGTTACTATTACCAATGTGGCTGGAGCATAGGGCCGCACAGAGTGTGTACTTCAGTCATCAAGAGAAAAAAAAAAAAAAAGATTAAAGATATTGGCTTATCAACCCACAGGCAGAACCAGGTGTTTTCTTTTCTGCTGTGCAAGCATCAGGTGGTTTGCTTATCAATGAGTTTTCTTGTTAAATAGATGTACATGACTTAGGTTGATCCCTCCAATCCTGTGGCCCTTTTATTTTCTGAGCAATCTTTGACAAAGTTGGGATGAGGGGCTGTTTGTTTGCGGGAGGACGGCTAATTGGGCCTTTTGTTGAGGGCCAGCTCCCGTTTTTGCTCTGTGGATGCTCGCCCGTTGTGCCATGCTCTGCTGTGGCAGGTCTCCCCCCGCTCCCCTCCTGCACGCGTGCCGTGGGGCAGCCCCCTGGCATGTGGGGCAGCCTCATCCTCTGCTGCATGTGCCTTCGTCCCCCTCCTGCCAGCTCCTCCCCACCACTCCAGTTTCTCCGTGCGGGACAGGCTCTGTTGTCCCAGGCCAGGAGAGGTTTGCAAAGACCTGGCCAGTGCCAGGAGTGGGTGTCCAGGGATGGTCTCGAGCATGAAGATCCTGAATTTGTTCAAAGGTGTGTGAATCACCCATGCTTGTGCCAGCGTTGCTTCTTGCCAGATGTTTTTTCACCACGTATGGCACCGTAAGAGAGAAAGGCTTCCTTTCATAAATTCCAGTAAAATAATATTTTTCCTGGGACATTGGACATGGACAGGATCAGCCAAAACAACCCAAGGGACATCAGGAACTCTGCTCCCATCCCTTCCTTGCCATGGCAACATCTTCTCGTGTTGTGTGTCTGGCTCTGACTTCAGGTTAGACCTTTCGTGCTCTCTGGCCAGAGACATTTGGGCTGTGGTGTCAGCCCCAGGGTCTCACCAGGAGAAACAAGGTGAATTCCGAGCTCAACACTTGAGGGAACGTGGCCTCATAACCCTCCTGCTCTGACCTCCTGGGCTGGATGGACCCCTGGATGTTCCAGGCAGGTCTGGGAGCTGGCAAGGTGGTGGTGGCTCTATTATGGGATACTTGCACTTCTTAAATGTTGCTTTTCATTCGTATCAAAAACTCTCCTTGGTTCTTGGCGGTCTGGATCTCATCCCCTATTAGAGGCTGGAATTTAAAAAAGCAGAAAATAATGGGTTATTTCAAAGTAACAATTCAACTGCTTTTTGAAATGCTGTCCTTATTCAAAACCACTTAAATTTATACATATTTCCAAGTCTTTATTATCCTCAGAGGCTGAACCAATTTGGATCTTGATTTCTGCAAGTGTACTCCTTGATTTCTGTGACAGAAAGTTGAGATGTAATGTGAACAGATTGGACGTTAACCATAGGTAACAAATGGTTTCCCGGGAATTATCGCTTAAGTTATTCTTTAAAATACTTTGCAAAGCCTATTACTACAGGGAGAAAATTCATAGCAAAAAGACTTTCAGAAAGGGATCATCTTCTGCTTTTGATCCTGCCGAGCTGCAGGCTGGAGCGTGTGTCTGAGCACATGTGTAGACATATGTGCATGTGTGTGTTTTTTTTGTGGGCTTTGCTCTTTTTTTCAGTGACAGTGGCTTTGCCACGCACCAGGAGTGGTATTCTAGCTTGGCTGAAGGCTGTTTGCCTTTCATTTTGGCAAGACTAAAATTTTAATTTCTGAAATGGAAGAGCATCTTCTAGCAGGTACACACGTGGCTGACACATATATTATGACCAGAATAATGTAAATTGTCCTGTAAACAGAGAGGAACTTGTCCGTCACTCCTTCTGCAGATCAATGACTGACCTGCAGGCGCCACGTGCTGGTGGTGCGTGTTGTTTGAGGACAGTAATAATCAAATGAGGAGGTGGGAAAAGGTCTTGCATGTGATTCACATGCAGACATAGTGCCAGAGCTTTAGGAAACATTTTCTGAAACGTTGGCCTCATCTGCCAGGAAGGTTTTGAGTTTGAGCTCATCAGACAGCCGCCATCCTGGGGGGGTGGGGTGTGTCACAGTTACATCAGCCTCGTGGGTTGTCTCTCAGAGACAACCATCAAGCCAAAGGAGACCCTGATGTATTCTGCTTCAGTGGTCTGGACTTTCGCTGGTGGGATCTATTGTACACAACACCCAAGATTTGCACCCAGAAATCAGAACGCAGCGGGTAGTATTTAATACAACCCCTAGAGCAAAGTACCTAATGCAAATTCTAGAGCAGAGTCGCTGCCTGCCCCTCTGTCTGTCTGTCTACTTGCCTACTACAGGTGGGCTCATTCATGGAATGACTGTTTCAGCAGCATTTAGAAATGCTCCATGTTTAAAACAGAGCTGCGAGCCAGCACGATGCTAAGAGAGGCTTTCTAGCTGGACAGAGATGCAGAGCTAAAGGCTCTTGAGCCAACCTTTGCAAGATCTGGTAATATAAAGATAATAAAGTGACTCTGATGGGAGTGCAAGGCAGAGTGAAGCTGTCTTTAGCCGTTACCAAAACCACTGTCAGTGCCTTTGCCTTTTCACAGCACAGCTCTTTGCAAAGCTAATTGGGTTAGTGCCTTGCAGGGGGTTTTCAGTGTCTGCAGGAGATGGGCTGCTGCAAACACCTTCCCCTTCAAGGCACACAGCGTTGCCTTTTTCACACCACAGCTCTCTCCCTGGCTTCTGTTCTCGAAAAGCAAAAGTCCCAGGCTGTTCTTCAGTATCAGCCATTACAGTGTTTCAGTTCTTTCCTCCCAGCCATTTTCAAATGTTCAACTTAAAAGGAAAATGTTTCATTTTAGGCCAAATTCCCCCCTCCTCTCCCTTTTCCCCTCTCTTCTCCTTCGTCGTGTCTCCCCCCTCTTTCTCTGGAAGAAGAACAAAGTCATTCAAATCAGGAAGCTGAGGAACTCCATGTATACTTTCCACTGGGACCTCAATCCCTACTGGTTTGGCTTGATTTGATTGAAGTGTAATTTTATCCTTCATCATTTGTCATAATGTCATTTATATATAAAAACAACACTGCATCCAAACTTCAGATCAGCACCGAGGAGCTCTCCAGGAGGCATGAAAACGGAGCTGAGGAGCAGGCTGTGCTGATTGTAAGGAGGGTGTGAAGCTGGCAGGCAGCGTGACTGCCTTCCTACTCCCTGGGAAGGCACTGAGATGAAGCCTGTTATAGTTAAATCAGGTTGCATTATGTTAGTGAAGATGGGTGTGGATTCACAGTGAAACGAAGGGGTGAGTGTGAGCACATCTATGCGAAATAATTCAGGTTGTGTAGGTGAAACACCTGGGAGGAGGCGAACAACCTGCATTTCAGCGTGGGCTAGAAAATGGAGTATATTTGCAGGTGCACGGGTAAGCGTAGTGATGGTAACGTCGGTACCCTCTGTGCCAGCTGGAGCAAGGTAGGGCTGGAGTCTGCGCACCTCAAACCATGTCTTTATTTGTAGTAGAGGAAGGGGAGGAAAGGGAAGGATCTTTCATGGTAGGAAATGTCTTCCGAGCTCTGCTCTATCATGTGCAGGTTTCCTCCACCCCCTCCTCTTCAGAGAGACCTCTGTGCTGTTGGTGCTCCCCTTCAAGGGTCGGGGTTGGGGCTGCAGGACTTTTCTGACACCGGGTCTCTCTCGTGGAGCCTGTAGGTGAGGTAGCAGAAGTCGCTGACACTCATCTCAAGCCTGTAGGAAGCCGGATCTTCACCCTTTGCCTTGAGTGTCTCGTGTTTAGCTACACACAGCTCAAATACCGAGCATCTGAACTCTCTGCTTCTTCATTCGAGTGGTGTAACGCGGGAGAGGACAGGCAGGGAGGGGAGGTCAGCAGCCCTGCTGTGACTCCAGGAGGCTTGAAAGGGCTGGTGGCTCTTGATGGTTATGGACTCGGCTGCACTCAGGCAGTGAGAGGACACGTGGTCCAGACCCTGTCTGTACTCCCCCAAGAAACCTCTTCTGGACTCCAGCTCTCAGAGTCCCCATCTGTGAAATGGGAGCTCGCCGATCTGCGCCGAGGCTTGTGAAGAGGCAATGACAAACGCAGCTCCGTGTTACTGCTCCTGTTTGTCACTGCAGCCCTCAAACGAGTGGAGCCTCGTCAGAATAAAAACAGTTTCTGAAGCTTCGGTGCAATACGGTACAGACTGAAAACCAGTCCAGCCCAGGGGTAACCGAGAGGTGTCAGGAAAACTGCACTTGAAAGCCCTGGGGCTTTTGTTTTCACTTTGTGCTCTGCTCGGGCAGGGTTTGCTCCCCGCGCTGCAATCTAACACGCAATCAGAGGCACTGACCTGGCTCGGCACCCAGGCAAGGTTGCTTCTCATCCTCTTTCAAGCTTGCTGGCTCACTGCTTCTTGCCTGAGCATTTTTGGCACGGTCTGGCCTCGCAGCTAGGCATGTCCTGGAATGCACCGTGGCACGTCCCGCGGAGAGCCACCACAGAGCAGGAAGGTTACAGCTAATCTGCAAGTGTCGGGTGAGGTGGTTTTACTTGCGGATTTTTTTTGAGAGAGAGATGCTGAACATCTTTTCTTTCCACTTCCTATCTGTTCGACGAACACCCTAAAAGGAAGTATGCACAAGGGGAACAGATAAGCCTTATCCCTCAGAAAGAAAACATTCCTGCAGTCAGAGTATATAAGCCAGACACCTCCTGCCTTTCTTCAGCCCGGGCCGTGGGGGTGTCCCAGCAGCCGGAGCCTGGCTCTCCGCTGGGGCTCAGGACAGGAGCCAGAGGCCGCAGGGCTGGGGGGTGACGGTGCCCAGCACAGCCCTGCCCTCTCCCCGTCACCTTTCCCAAAGGACCAGGCTGCCAGGTCGCCTACAATCTGCTCTGGGAGGTCCTGCTGTAAGACGCCGCCAGGAACAGAAGCAGAGAGGGTTGTGTGAGGGTCCCCGCTTGCCCTCCCCGGGCTCCCCGGCTCTCCGTTGCACTGCGGTCCCTTCCCTCTAACAGCAGAGCAGAGTATCTATTCACAGCACTTGTCAAAAATTAAAGCAGAACCTTCTTTCAAATGCTCTGTCTGTACTTGACTGCCAGAAAAACGATTCTTCCTCAAAAAAAATTTGCATTTAAAATTCCGAATATGCACTTTTGCTCAGACGAAAGAATGTGTGTTCCCACTTTCAAGTTGGGTTCTCTGTGACCTCTAGGTTTTAATAATTTCAGCAAAGTGTCATTTGACAATTCAAATACAGTCAGTAAGCACAGGAAAGTAAATGTCCTTTAAGATAAGAGCATATTATATTGAGAGTTGATGATGAGAAGATTTCACCTACAGCTAGAAACTTCAGAGTAATATGTACGACACTTCTGCATATTAAAAAAAAAATTGCTTTGGTGAAATATTGGTATTTCCAGATTTCAGCTTTGCCAGTGCTAAAATATTTCCACTGTTTAATTCATAAGAAAGTGTGATGGCCTTGTGTGTAGAGGTTTCACTGTTTGCCTTCTGCTTTCCAATTAAAAATAAATCAGTGTTCAAATCCTGCTTGCTGCTGATCTGAGAGAGGGAAGAACCACAGTCTGGACGGCCAAGGTGTGCTCTGCTGACCCCCCACCCCTTGCCACGGTGCCGTGCTGCCCGCGGTGCCGCAGCCGGGGGACGCTGCAGCGGGGCCAGGGGTGTGCGGGAGCCCCCACCAGTTCTCAGCCCCAGGTTGTGCTCATTCCGCTTTGGGTTCCCCCCTTACGCTCCGGTTTCCTCAGATCCTCCTGACTTTATTGTGCTCTCCCCAAACCCTCGCACAGAGCGGGCTGTGATCGCACAGACGCCCACCCCTCCGCGTGCAACTCGAGCCACCAGTCAGCAAGCAGATCAGCTTGTCACAATAATTAATAGGCCTCCCTGTGGTCCCTGGTAATCCATCCCAGAACTGCACAGCACTGGCTCTGTTTTACTTAGGTATATGCAAGCCTTAGAACTGCCCCAAACAGAGCCTTTTTTCATGAAACTGCTTCATTCAACACCTTATGAGGGCTGCGGGCGCAGGGAGGGGGCAAGTTTACACAGATGCTAGTGTCTCAGGACTTGCTAGCAGGTGTCTCCTAACTTTACACAGACCACCCTCACACTAAAGGGACTCTTTTGCTTTGAGCCTGTTTGAGTTACATGACTTTGGTCTTTGAGTTCCTGTTCAGCAGGCGATTTATGACTTTCCTTATTGATAACGCTCCCGTAAGCAGAGAAACGGATTGTTAGCTGGCGGTGTGGGTTTCATGGCATCTTCGAATAGCTGAAGCTCCCTGACCATGCAATTCCTCCGGCTTTCTAGGGAAAGGAAAACAACACCACCACCCATATGGGCTGTGGGGTTTTTCGTTTGTTTGTTTGTTTATTTAAAATAGGGGGGGAGGGGGAAAGAGCTAATGATAGGTTTAAGGAAGCAGTTTCCTCTGAATTCGGCCTTTTTCTCTCACTGAGATCATCTGACAGCTGAGATGACACGATTAGAAACGTTTTAAGGCATTCTTTGAGCCTCAGGAGGGGAGGAGGGAAAATATTTAGGGTTTGCTGTAGTTCAGGGAACAAACATCTGAAGATCTCTCCTACGTAGGGGTGATCGTGGAGGGCATTGCTTCTTTCTCAAGGGACGAAGCTGGGAGGCTCAAGCCGCCGTTCCTGATGGAGAATTCATGGTCCCTCAGGCTTTGGGAAGTTTGGGTTGGGCCAGGCTGTTGCAAAATTTGGGTTCTTTTTTGCAGTTTGAAACCTCTCCAATTCTCCTTGGGAGTTAATGGGGAGGAAATGGTATTGGGGTGACTCTAGTGCTTGGGAATCCCTCAGGAAAGAGCTGGTCCCTACCCCAAAGCTCCGTTTTCCACAGGCAGCTTCTCCTTCATCTTTGCCATATTTTTCACTGCTGGTGCTGGTGCTCCTTGTCACCCCTGCAGCGCTCACAGTTGCTCCCTCATGCTAGGAGAAAGAAATTAGTCTGTAAGTGTCTGAAAGCAAAGATCATTTCTCTTGTACATCAGTGTGCAACACAGGATGGTAAAGAGGATTTAGATCTAGACCCGTTCCATGGTGGATCCATCACCATTACAGCTAAACGCTTTGGCCAGACTCTACCACCTCTCTTCTCTCTGAGTCACACTTTTATTCTGTTAAAAATCCCACTGAAATTAGTGAAATATCCTCTTGCAGAGGTGAGAAATAGGCACATTACCTGGGCCTTGTACAGCTTTCTGGAGATTACGTAAAAATTGGTGGTTTGTTTCTGGCCAAGATTTCTTCCTACTTTTCCGTGCTAGCTCTCTGAAGCAAAGCGAAGTGGAGAACGTGTTATCGCAGGTTGCAAGCCAGTTGCTATCAGTTAAAGAACGAAAACCACAACTGATAATCTCTGAAGTGAGCGCGCTCTTGCAAACACTTCTGCGTAACACGGTCCACTCCCGCTGAGTTCAGTTTGCCAACGCATCCGTTGCAGGATCACACCGCCGGATGGCTTAACCCCACCATGCAAGGGTGGGTTTCACACTTTCACACTGACTCGCGAGGTCAGTGGAAAAAGTCCGGTTGGCTTCCCAGCCTGTACAGCTTTTCCACGCCTTGCATTTCTAATTCTCGCCTGGGTGCACCTGTACTCCACAAAGGGAAATAAGTTTCAAAATATGCACCTACAGCTCCCTGCAGTGCTATTTGGGAATTACTTGCTCTGCCACCATTTTGATCCTGGTGAAGGTTTCTCGATGATCAACAGCTGTTTTCGCGGCACAACCATTCAGTGGGCTGGAATGAGCTGTGAGTCTCTGTCCTTGTAGACAAATGTCTCCAGTCAAGCCCTAACATTACAGCTGTGCCTCACCAACTGGTTCAGAAGCAACAAGAGGTGCTCAGTGATATAAATGATATTTCTAGTTCAAGTCCTTATCTAGTGCAACAAGGAGTAGCCACGGGATTCATTTCCTTCTACTGCTTTATCAGCTCTTACTAGAAAGGAAAGGAGGAAGGGAAGGTCTCCTGCTGATCATAGGAAGGTTATTAGCTGAGTTTATTCTTGGCTGCTTGATAACTTCATGCTTCAGCCCTCATCCCTCAAGTCATTTAATATTTTCCTGTGTGTATCAGGTACTGGATGGCCTCTTGAAAGGCAGCTGGTGCCGTTTGTGAACAGTCCCAGGAAGCTGTAAGGATGTCTTCCCGTGCTCCCAGCTCCCTGCCTTACACACACATGCCTCATAAAGGCTGTAAGGGCTTCGTTTGGAGAGACATGATAAAAAATAAATGAGTTTGTTGTGGTTTTGGAACCAAATAGTGCTTTAATAGCAGAATCTTTTTTCAAAGTTGGTAGTTAAGAGTAAGCAGTACCTTGGGCAATCCAGGCATCCGCTGCAGGGAATGAGCTTGATGTACTTTTCCCATCTAATTAAGATGCCATCTTTTTAGCCTTGTTAGGAAAGGTAAACTTTTGAGACGTATTAGAGACGGGTTCCCTACCTGACCACTGACTGTGCGCTGCGGTGAGCTCGCAGCACCCCCCTGGATGGCAGCCCTGGCTGGGTAAGGAAGATGTCTGTGAGCCCCTGTGTGTGCAGAGCCAAAGCAAGATGTGCAACACCCCCCATGCACAGGGAACCTGGGAGACGGAAGGCGAAAAGCAGGCCATGAAAAAGTCCATGCGGTTCTTTTCTGGGGGTGCACTGAATCTGTCCTTGCCACAGCTGAAAGTTTTGGCTGCCTGAACAGGCTCTTTGTTCCAGAACCTTGTATCTGAGGAGCAGAGTGCTGCTGGCTTTGCACAGTAAGTGGAGTGATCACCCCACCAGGACACCCCTTCTTTAGGGCTTGTTCACCAGTCTTCCTCAGGAGTAATGGCTGTGGTACTCAGTGACCAAGCCGGCCTTCCTAAAGCCCAGTATTGGGGATTTACAACAAAACTGTCTTGGAGAAAACTGATCTAGATGAATATATGCAAGCTTGTTTCTCTCAAGAGCTCACCAGATCCTGAAGCTAGAGGAGGCTGTGTCACCACAGTCCATCATTGATATTTTCTGCTTATATATTCTGTCCTGCACGGAGTATTTGCAGGTGGATACTACCTATCCTCATTTCCCTGGTGGGTCTATTCACAACGCTCAATTATAAATTAATTTAGAAACACTAAAATGGAATAGTTTCAATAACTGAAATATCTTTTGTGAGCCCTTTTCCACCTCCTTTGCTGCCAATGCACTTTGGGAGCTCCCTGGTCACTCAGATCCAAACCAAACCTGCCAGGACTGGGACTTGTAGAGCTTCAGGGAGGCGGAGTTCCAGACCTGATTCCCAGCTTTGACTCCACTTGAGGAACAAATATGTGTTCATCTTCATTCTGGGCATTATCCTTACTGCGATTCACAGGATAAAGGTGCACAAGAGGGCCCAAGCAGAGGGCTGGGAGGTAGGACAGCCTCCTCCCAACTGCCTGCATGCTAATGGACGATTTGTTGATTTGTGAGCAGCATTTGCATGAGCAGAGGGAGTCGTGCTTATTCGAAGAGATATCCCAGATCCAAAGAGAAGCAGCAAATCTCACCAGAGCCAGAGGTTTCGCCAAACTCAAATAAAAGAGCTACTTTGAAAGACCTCTGAGAGCTGGGAAGCTGCGAGCCCGATGGTTGGTCAGAGCTGCGGGCTGAGAGTTTTCTCTGGCAGCAAATGAAAGTAATATCAGCTACAGTAGCTGGAAACTGCCTGTGTGCTGGAGTGCCAAAATATAGGAGCGAGAGCATTGTGAGTATGAATCCAAAAGGAGAAGGGCTGGAGTGCTTGGCAGAGGGATTGCTGAGCGAGGAGCCTGCCAGCTCTTGTGCTGGGTTTGCATGAGCACCATCACCGGGGTGGCACTGACTGTCAGAGGCAGCTGAGGGGACCACGGCCACCCTCGTCTGCTCTGCCCAGTGCAGAAGTCACTTTGGCTGGCAGGGGAGGGAACACTCACAGACCTGTACAACCTCCCATCACCATTACAGCTCTGCTCAGTGGCTGTTACAAACCACCGTAAAGCACGGGGGTCTTGGGCGTAAGTCTCCCCTGCTAATGGGGAAGAAGTTCCTGCTCTTTCACAGAGCAGCTGGTGCACCAGATCCACATTAGGATGAAGGAGACTTGGTAGAACAGAGTAACTTACTGCCTTTCAAAACCAGAAAGTGAACTGGTGGCTGCACTGGGGTTTCTGTCAGCTTCTTTTCCCAGCTGACCCCATTTTTATATGTTCCCTCTTCATAGTTGGGATCCAAAGCCTGGATATATTTCCTCCTGTCCTGCCATCGAGCTGATGGGATTTAAATATGAAAAGCATTGCTCTCTGTGCAAGTTAAGCCTTTGGTTAAAAGTGCAGGATGTTAAGAGGTGCAGGATTTTTTTAGTCTCTTGTAAGGTCTTTTTCAGTGTCTCCTTATGAGACGGCATTGGAAGTCTCTGTAATATAATGATCTCACACACTATATATGCAATGTCTCTCCTCCCTTTATGTGGAGTTTTCCTAGCTAATTTCACAGTATACTCCATTAAATCACCATCCTTTGCCATGAACTCTGGAGGCTCTTGCTGCCACACGGTACATGTGGCTGCTGCTTGTGTATCTGCCTTGAATTAATACAGACAGCCTTCATCTCCTGCAGCCTTTTTACAAAGATCAGTGGGCTTAATCCTTGGCCTCCAGAATCAAGCCCCAGAACCACACAAATCCTCTCCAGTGAACTGTCTCTACCTCTTACCCTACAGTCCAACTTTTTCTCAGCAGCCTTTGAGTAAAAGTTGGACATTCTCCAGTCTGGGAAATGCAAAATCTTAAGAAATTCAGGATGAATGAACTGGGAGGTGTCCCTCAGCCAGTTTAGGACCATCTCCTTGAACCACAGCCTGTTTGGGTCACCGAGGCTGGTTTTGCTCCTCAGTAGCTACAATTAGCAATTACCCACATCTTTGCCTCATCCGTTCCCAGGTTTGGAGGACTGAGGTTGCAGAAAGCTCCCTTCTCCCACCAGAATCTTCAGAATAAGGGTAGAAAGAAAGAAAAAAAGGGAGCAGTTGTGGATTCAAGACTGCCAGCAGCACTTTGACAACTAAGATAATTATCTTCTCCAACCCTTCACTTGTATTTTCTCAAATTGGTCAGCTCAAGGCTTCATCCACAACCCAGTTCTGTCAGTGGTGTTCTTCCCATTGTCTTCAGCGGGCCATAAATCCAACTCCCTGAAGGTGACCCTCAGCTGCGCCCTGCCTCAGCAACAGGCACCCCACCGTGCCCTCTGGGGTGGCATTTCTTGGCGTAGGAGCCCCGGCTATAAGGCAAGGACAAAGAGGGGACTGTAGGTCAAGCTGCAGACTTTTACATTCACATCTCCTCCTCTTTCTCAGACAAAAAAAAAAAAAAAAAGGATAAAGCAGGGATGAGAAGATGAAGAAAGAACAAGCAGGGCAGAAAAACAACAAGAGGAGAAGGTTATGACTATAAAACAGGCTTTAGCATAAGCTTCTATAAACTGCAGATACAATGCACTGGGGGTGAGCAAGGAGGCAAATTCTCTTCTTTCTCCCCAAACCATGCACACCTTGCTCCTTGCAGTGACACTGCTGCCACCTCGGTCCCCCAGGCCGCCGTCCAGAAGGGAGGCTGCCAGTCATTCGGTGGCGCTTTGATGCGGGCACAAAAGAGCAAGTCATTTGAGACGCTTCCTGACTGGTGGCCTGTATCAGCTTGTGAATCATCTGAACGCTTCTGCTTAATCCGCTTGTGTATCTTTGAAGCCTTTTCTGTCTCGCAAACAAATGATCAACTGCAACTTATTTTTAATCCATTAAAAGGTTCCAGATATTACCTTGTAAAAACAAATTACCCCACCTTGGTACCTTGGGGAGGAGTGAATTTTGTAAGTATTGATTTGGTCTCCACTGAGCACAGTCAAATATTAGCATCAATTTGTGAGTTACTTGTTAGGAAGAAATGTCAAAGGTTCAGCTTTTACTGTGATCTAATCCTAGCTATTAAAATACTGGAATCTCATGGAAAGTAGCTGCAAGACAGTGTCAAAATGGCTTGGACTAGAGTGTTGTGTATGGCACACTTGATCTGAGCGGGCTATGAAGTCAGGTCTGGCGTGTGGAAAGAAATCCTGGCCAAGCAGTACAGGGACAAGCTCAAAGCAACACTTCCACTGCTGCCTTTCTTTTGCAGCTAGGCATACATGGAAGGACACCACTTCGTGTCGCGACACATTTATATACCTACCCTCCCGTTAAGTTCTACGTGAATTAACTGCTGCTTTCCATTCCTTCTTCTGTGTTTTGCTCTAACTCTCTGAACAAAAAACTAAAATTACAAAATCCATCTGAAACTTAATTGAAAACACCAAGTTCCATCTGGCCTCACATAAATTATGGTCAAAGTTGCCATTTTAAAGAACAGTTGTTGTTGCTGTTGTTGTTTTTTAATGCCAAACTATAAATCAGCTCAAATTGAGTTCAAACCAGCTCGAAATTGGGACCAGGTTTGCTCAAAGAGTTTGCAAACTTGAGCAAAAAGCTTTGGGCAAAGCTCAACTGAACACTGAACTTGCAAAGAGCCAAGCAAGCATGGGGCTTTGTGCTGAATAGTTCCCAGAGATGTCCTTTTAACAAAGAGGTGCTCGGAGCTGATTTATGCCTGGTGGAAGGTGAGGAGGACGGTGTGGGCAAGGAGATGATCTTCCCTTCACGGAGGAGAGGCGAGAGGGGAAGGGAGCCCAGGTGGGCGCGTTAGGTGAGGCAGGGAGGGCAGAGCAGGTGCCTCCTGTTTTGCCTTGATGGGGCTGTGAGCATGTGCCACAGCTTTGCCCAGGGAGTTGCTCTTAAAAGTGGCTGCAGCACTTCTCTGCTTCTTCCCCTGGGATGTGGGGGGCTGAGAACCCCAATATTGCAGCCCTGCCTGTCCGTGCAGCTGTGACAATGGCGGTAGTGAGTCCTGTGCTGTCACTGCTCTGGTGAGTGTCCTCTCTGAGGCCAAAGGGTGATGGGGCCGAGGGGTGTCTGATGTTGGGCTGAAGGCGGTCGTGTGGCTGTGTGGGTGAGGGGGGTGTGGGGGGGCTTGTGGCAGAGGGCGAGTGGATTGTGTCCAGGCTGGTGTCCCCTCGCAGCCCTGGGAGTACAGGGAGAGCCCCGTCCCTGCCCTGTGCTGTGTCCTGGTACCTGTGTGGGAGCAGGCTGAGGGCTCTTCCCTCCTCTGAGTCACCTGCTGTTTTATTTAACCTTAGATGTTTGTCTGAGGGTGTTTTTAACCATGTAGTCTAAAAATCCCTCACGCTGCCCTCACTTTTGATCATGTAAGCAAAGCAAGCCTGTGTTTTACTCTCCTCTTTGGCTTTCCTGACGCTGAGGAGGTGTAAGAAAGTTCTTCTGTGCAGCCCCCAGCCTGCTTTGTGTGCTGTGGTGCCAGCCTGGCACCGGTGTGCCACTATCCCAGGAGTTATGGGCAGTCGTGCTGCTGCAGCATCCTCTGAATGGTGAGAATAAGTCCCCTAGACACAAAATGTGTGTCTGCAGCACTGTCCTGCCACTCAGATATAGAGCAGCTCTTGAGAGGCTGTAAATAATGCACGAGAGATCCTGTGGGATGATTTTGTAAGAGGAATCTGAAGTGAGATTGCTCTGTGACATGAGGAATGAAAACACCTCTTAACACTTTGCTGAGCAGGAGAGTTAATAGTTGCATAAAACATGCATAAATTGTCTGAGCGTAAGATGCCACTGCCCTTGGGAGGTTGACTGGGTTAGTTTTTTGGTATTTATTTAATGGCTGCACGTCTTTAAGACACAAATACTCAGCTGATCCTTCTTCCTTTTTGGCTGACTGCGTGCCTTCTGGAGTTGAGCATCCCTCTGTGATGTGTAAATGATGAGTGACTTCTGATGATCAAAGAGTGCTGTTTTGATAGACATATTTCAGCTTCCTATTTGATACCCAGACGGCTTTTCGTATCAGCCCTCACATCCAAATGTATCTTTTTCAGAGCACGCGTTTACTCGATTAATTCTTTTCAGGCAACCAGTTAAATGGAAGCTATTCCTTCTCCTGGCCCTGCTTCTGCCAGACTTGTGATGGCAAGTGTGTTTGCTTCTGTGAGTAACTGTGGGCACCCCTGGGGTCCCCAGGATGTGATTCAGATGTGCAAATTTTTTTCCAAGCGGGAGTGGGGGATTAGGATCAAGTTACTGGGAAAAGCGTTAGACCTGCGTCGCAGCAGCGTGAACAGAGCAAAATCCAAACCTCCTGTCATGTGGAAAATAGAATGGGGTCAACGCCTTGCCAATCGCCCATCCCATCTGTGTGTGCAGTCCCCGTGTGATGGGGCGGTGCTGGGGGAGCAGCCGCCTGCCCTGGCAAAGGGCTTGTGCAGGAGGAGGCCGCGTGTTCAAGCGCCGGAGGAGTTGGAACCTGCAAATCCCTCGGTGGGGTTGTCAGAGGAGTCTGAGGGAGTAAATGCTTTGAGCTGAAGCTTCGCTCTCGGTGCGAGTTCCAGGTGTGAATTGGAGCATTTTTGCTATAGCTGGTTGGGAATCACACAGTAATTCACATCACAGAAAGAAAATGTATTTTATTTTTCATTTTTAACAAGACAATTAGAGTTAAGTTTCTCCTTACTCCGTCAAAGGAAGACACCAGTTCACAGTGTGTGGGGAAATGCTTTAGCCTCGTCACTTTCTGATACTTCCTTTTCTCTTTAGTCAGAAAGAAAAGGCAAACCAGCATCTTCCCCGCCACATCCTGGAGGAGCTCGCTGCCAAGAAAGTGCTCCCTGCGTGCAAGCCCGTATTAAAAAGGGAATTATAGTTGATTTGTATTTGGGCCCAAAAGGGGATTTATCTGATCATCCAGCTCCACTTTGTATTTTTTCCTGTTCACTGGAGGGCAACTGGTGAGGCTGGGAGCTGGCTCTGAGGTGTAGACGTGGCCTCTCCTGTCGATGCTGCTGCTGCGAGTGTGAAGCACTCCAAAATGTGACAGGCAAAAAACCAAGCCAGAGGCAAGTGATGGTTAGAAATGGTGTCCTCACTCTGGAGAGATCTGTGTCCTCAAAATGACAACGTGGTGTGTGCTTTGGAAAATTGGTCTGGGTTGATTTGTTTGTTTGTTTTTCCTTGCTGGAACCAAAGGGGTTTTCTCTGCTCTCTCAGCAGCAAGACTGGTGCTGGCTGAAGTGGACACTGCTTGTTGCAGGAATGTTGTGGTTATATGTCCAGTTGCTATCGTCCCACTGTTTAACCTTCCAAAATGAGGAAAAACACTTCAGCTCCCTGAAAGCAGCAGTAAATGGCTAGCACTTGCTCCAAAACATTATAGGAATCACAGGGACTTTGATCCCCCATCACTCCACCCCCTTCTACTTTCTGTTGTTTAAGATTTACCAAACATTGCATCTTTTCACATAAAAATTCACCTTTGTGTTGCTACATATAATCATTGAATAGTGATAATAACAATAAAACTCCTAGGAAATCTCCCTGTGGCAACAAGTAATTGACCCAAGAATTTTCACTACAAGGAATTTTTTTTTTTTAATAACCACACAGCACTAGAGATGCTCGTTCATCGGGGGATACACCGCTATTGTTCTCATCAGTCCTGATGCTTTGCCTTCACCCTTTGAGTTTTCTCAAAGGATTGAGATTATTTGGTTTCTTTGAAGAACAAAGGATAAAGAATTTTTTTTAGATGACTGGCTATTTTGATCTGCAGGGTCTGCGCGCAGTGTGAAGGAACAAACATCACTAAATCATTAAGGGAAAAGGGAAGGGTATGCATAATGGAAAGGAGAAACACAAAAGCCACTGAGTCCAGTGGTTAGAGGAAGGCGCTGGCAGCCGATGCCTGGGTGTTGTTTTCAGCCCTGCTGCCGGTCCAACACAAGGTTTGCTGCCTTGAGTCTCTGGACCTTGGTTTCCCTTGTCTAAAATATGGCAGGATAACTCTTACAGCCAAAATACTTCATCAGGTTTAGCTGTAACTCTCAGTTCCTTGGGCCTTTAGAGAAACAACAGGCATTAAGTAGGATGTCTTATTTAACCAGCCCCAGTGGCTGTCCTGAAGTACAGCCCACGCTTTGCTGCAAGACGTAAGATGTCATGAACGTGTCTATAAAAGTCCTGCTCGGCTGCCCAGCCTCCCCGTCCGTGACTGGACACGGTGCTGAGGATCCCAACCGCAGGTGCCTGGCGCAAGGGCAAGCACCGGGATGGGGGATGTTTGTCTGGTCTCTGATGCTGCAGCAGTGCGTGGTTCTCAGAGTATTTCTGCTCCTTAAATTTCTTTGTCCCCTTCTTGGTGGTAGGGACTGAGGTGTTGCAGCATGAAGGGCCATGCACCAACTGGTTGGATAATGGCCAAAGCATCTGATTTAGCTGTCATCTCCCAGCTTGCTGATGGGTGGGTAGTGTCACATAGGAGACCTTGGAAGGGATGTAAGACAGAGCCATGAGACTCGCGAGGACTGGCCGAACCAAGGTGCCTCCTCTGCCCCCGGGGCTCTAACACTTTAGCGTTTGCCTTCCTGTTTTCCAGCAAACAGCTCTACAGAAAATGGAGATCCCTCTGTAAATCTGTATGTCATAGGATAACACACAAATGTACTTCCCATTCAAATGTGCCTTTTCCATTTGAGGAGATAAGGAAATATCACATGTTCTGAGGAAATAGGATTAGCCTGTAATTAAGCAAAAATCCTTCCATTTAGCATAACTTTTTTAAAAAAAAAAATTAGAGTGAATATTGCCTGCTAATTATGGTGTATACAATATACATGGAGCAATGTCTAATTTGTATATGAGTGTCAATTTTTATTCTATTTGACAAAAATTAAACATTAACATAGCAATTCACACAGATGCAGAGTAAAAAAAAAACATCTAGACTTCCAGCTAAACGAGCAGCATCTTGCTGAACCGAGTCCATTGCTGCTCCTGCCAGCTGGAATACAGCAGATGATGCTGTAGCTGGCTTAAAAATACCGTGTCTGTGCTCAGCTCGTGGTGGTGGTCACCTACGTGTGAGCTGTTGTGCACTGTGCTTGGGTTGAGCAAGGTCTGTGCGAAAGGACTGTGGAGCTGGAAGCTATGAATTGTGGCAGGCGGAAGAGTCCTGAACTTTGGAGAAGTTTTGGTCTGGATCCAAGCTCTGTAGCATGATCCTTGGTCAGGGTCTGGAGCCATGCTGGGCTTGTCCTGGCTTTGTGAAAAAAATTGTAAAAACCCGGTGTAGTTTTGACAAAGTTTGGACTTGTACAAGTGAGCTTGGACTATGTTGTGGTTGAACTTTGCCCTTTCTTAGTGGATCTTGGGAAACGGTTTGCTTGAAGCTGTGGAAGGCAAGTGTACTCCTCAAATTTTGATCCCCCTATTGCCCATCAGTTTTGGATTTAGTCCTGAATTCTGCAAGCACTTAAGCACATGGTTTGCTTCACACACTTAACAGGAGTACTCACTTATATGCAGTTAAACATATGTACCGGTTTTCACAGGATCCAAGAGCCTGCCACAAATATTTCAGGTTCAACTTCCATTTCACATCACTCAAATTGGAGCTTGTCCTGTTTCAGAAACAACCTGCTTCCCTAATTAGTCACTTTGATGCACTAATCCTCTTGCTGCCCTTTGGACATATCGATGTGAGCCTGTCCCTAACCTTCTGTGGGGATTTTTTCCGGTGACTTCACATTCCATATATCTCCTTCAGATGAATGAGTGCTCCTGACACATGAGATGGTAGTAGCTGTGGTGGTCATGGGGTTAACCAGAACAACTTCCGAAAACATATGAAGGGAGAAAGCATCATGTTTGCCAAAGTGCCACTGTCACGTGTAAGAAGTTTCCCAATTTTAGTTGTCCGTCCTTGAAAAATGCACAGTGCCAATGTGTTGCACCGCAATATATTGACTGCTAACGGTGTGCAGCAAGGTAATGGGGCTAAAAGGGTAGTGGCTGAAGGAAGGCAGTGCTGGGTGACAGGTGAGGCCTGCTTTTTTTTTTCCGGAATATGGATTATTTTTCAAATTTCCGTAGCGTTCTTTAGCTCGGACCAGCCTGGCGTCTGAGCAGGTTGGCTTCAAGTCTGCTCTCGTGCACGAGCTT
Source organism: Athene cunicularia (assembly GCF_003259725.1). Classification (NCBI taxonomy): domain Eukaryota; kingdom Metazoa; phylum Chordata; class Aves; order Strigiformes; family Strigidae; genus Athene; species Athene cunicularia. The sequence continues at coordinate 10,706,289 of NW_020799123.1, read as the reverse complement.
TGGGTGCAGACTGCAGGGTACTGCCCTCCATTTGGGGCAGAGCGGGGCAGTTGCCCGCTCCCTATCGCAGGAGGCTGATGCTGCACTGTGATGGTGCTGGGCTTGGGGCCAGGCTGCGCTCTGCCCCTGCCCGGGCTGCGCTCAGCGAGCAGCATGGTCCCCATGCCTTGGTTTCCTGGATGTAGAAAGGAAATTCTAAAATCGACCCCGTAGAAAAGTGAAGCTTCCTCAATTAATAAACATGCTCGCAGGCTTGCCAGATGAAAGAAATGCAAAATACCTTGATAGCTTCTTTTATGATCATTAATAATAGTATAACTTACCTGAAAGGCACAGTGCGTGTCCCCAGCGAGTTTTGATCTCTTGTCACGCCTGGGTATGTGGGATGGGTAAGGCTCTGTCTCTTTGGGGAGTTGTTAGATGAGAAAACAGGCAGCAGATATTTCTCCGCCCCCTGCTTCGCTCTGTTCCCAACACTGCTTCGCTCCCCAGGATCAATATCTGAACTGAGAAATTATATTAAGCTGCATATTGTAATCATACATCAAGTAGAGTCCACTTCCCCCCCTTGGCATGCATTAGCATGCCCTGGTGGAGCGGTGTTTCTTTTGAAAAGATTAAGAGCATCAGCCATGCAAAATATGTGGGGTGTAGGAGTGGGACAGTCCTTCTGCAAAGCATGTCTGACTACTTTGTTTTTCTGTAATGCAAATCGAGAAGGAGCAATCCGCACAATCTTTTATTTATTTAAGTTGGAAATCCCTTTGCATCTGAACTTCAAGTGTGCAGCAAACACACTTTGATCATTTGAACGCAGAAGTCGCTGATTTACAATAAATATTGTGTTTTCTTTTCATACTTCTTTTTGTTCTTTGAGGAGATTAGAGCAAAGGAAGGAAAATAATTTTGACCTCATTAGAATTGCCTGGCAGAAGAAATGTGCAGAATGAGGAAGATGCTGGGCTTCAAATTGTCCCAAACTAAGGACAGGAATTACAGCATCTATCTATTGGTTGTTAACTCCTGTTGTGGTTTATTAGGGCTGGGAGGAGAAGTGAATCTACTCACAGTCCTTTGAATGTGATTTGAGGGAGTTTGTTGTAAAGCATCAGGAGGAAGCGATGGATCCTGAGATGTATCATGGCTTTGGGAGGCTGAGGTAGCGGAGGAGGAGCCCAGCCCTCCCCTTTGCAGAGGAAGGGGGGATGCTGATAACTTGCTCTTGAGGGTTTCCAGGCTTGTGGGTACCTGCCGGTCCCATGATGTCCAACGCTAAGATATCCAAACACCTTGGTGAGAGCTTTGACAAGGATCCTCCAAAGTGTTTCCAAGAAGCTGTGTTAGAAGCATCTGCCTCCTGCTGCTGCTCTCCCCAGCGTGAGCATCCGTGGCTGCACCAGAGGAGAGCTGCTCCTCTGGGGTTACGAGGATGGTTGGGACTGGCACCCAAATGCAGATTTTATAAATGTACCAGATGCCCAAACCTGGTTCCCCAGAGCCAGGGTGACATGTGGGGTGATTATTCCCTGTTGTGGAACCCTGTGCTTGTCTGGCCAGCTCTGGTGGGGTGTTCCAGGAGAGCATTACTGCTTTCCTCTTCCCTCCAGTTATGTTGTATTAATTGTAGATATTTTTGCTGTGTGACTGCACTTGTACTGCCCAGCTGAGGTGGGGATCAGGATTAAGCCCAAAACGGGCAGTGAAATGCTAGCAAAGCATCAGCTTTTCTGGACCTTTAGACATGGTGCCATCCCTGAGTTGGAAATTTTCTAGTGAACAGCTTTGGTGGTGTTTGTGTGAGATCTGTGAATGGGGCTCAGGATTGAGTCACTCGGCCGCCGATGCACTGAGATCTGTTAAAGCTGGTTCCTGGGGACAGGCAGTTTGCTCCTGTGCAAGGAGGCTGAACCCACCAACAGCACAGCTTCCCCGCTGTGGCCCAAGGAAGCTTTAATGTGGATTTGCAGAACTCCTCTCCCTCTTGGGGATAGAAATAGATACAAAGTGGATACTTAAAAAAAAAACCAAACCCAAAAACCAAACAAAACACCAAAACCCAAAAACACGCCCCCACTAAAAAAAACCACCAAACCCCACAACAAAACCCAAACAAAACCAAGCCACAAAAAACCCAAAACCCAAACCAAAAAAGCACCCCCCTAAAGCCTATTCAGACCACCTCAAACAAATGCAGCTTTCTTCTGGAGTAATCCAGTGTAAAGGGAAGGGCTCAGCTCCCTTTATGCACCCGCTGCGCTGACACTGATCTGAGCTGACTTGGGTCTTTGTGGCCATCCCGATGCCAGGAGCAGCAGGTCCAGCTTACAGGTGTGAATTCCAGCTCCATCCCCTTTTTAAAAGGGGGATTTTCATGCTGGGGGCATGGGCAGGCTTGGATAGAAAACAGTTAAACAAAAAGAGCAATTTACTTTGCCTGGAGTGTGCTCCTGCCTTCCCTTTCTGTCCTTTGCTGCTCTTTTTATTTCCTTAATCAATGCGAGTTCCTTTTGCTTCGTTCAGTGCTTTTTCTTCCTTTTTTTTCATCCTTGAGAAAAATCTATGAAAATGTATTCCTGGTCTAAATTTCTAAAGAAAGGGCCACAAGGAAATTTGGGTTGCTTGAGCTTTACTCGAGGTTGTAAATGGAACGAGCAGGAGCAGTAGATGTGTTGGTTGCACCAGGTAGGTTGGTTACTTCAGCCATAGAGGGTTATTTTGTACTTGGTCAGAAGCTCTCAGCTGCTTAACCTATTGTGTATATTAGATTTGCAGTCTTGAGCATCAGGAACAGATGTGGTGGAGGAGAAGGATGGGTTTACTTTTTATGGGGAGGGCTGTGAGTAAAGAAACCTGAGAGGCATCTCTGGGTTCTCCCAAATCAGGCTTTTTCCTCTGGTGCAGCAGAGCTTAGACTCCAGCCCATCATCTTCCCTTTTGCTCCACGGTGATTTATTATTATAAAGGATTGTAACCAGAACAGTTTAGCCTAAAAGTGATCCGCCCTCAATTATATGCTACTGTGTTACTTCAGATAGAAAGAGACCAGAGAGACATCCCTTTATCCTGAGCATCTTAGACAAACAAAGCAGGGGGGTTAGTGGCAGTGTAAACACATTTAAATTACCCTCTTTGGAAAACCCTGATCACTCATTATGGTCAAATCCAGCTGGATGGAGCCAGAGTGACACTTTAAGGGTGTTTTGTTGGTTTTTTTTTTTTTTTTCTGCTGGGAAAATGCATGTTGGGGAGCCCGTGAACAAACACACAAAGTCACCGTGCCATCTCGTGGGGAGGTTTTTCTCGTTGAAGAAATTCTGGACTGGTCAGCAGCTGTCCTGCTCCATCCTGGTGCCCACCGGGGCCTTCTGATGTGCCTTGATGTGACTCTCCCTGTTTACACCGGAGAGGAAGCTTTGCGCAAATTCCTTATCAGTACTGCAGCTCACCCGATGCTTTTTTTTTTTTCTAGTGGAGGCAAATCTGGGGAGGGATAAAACCTCAGAGCTAATTTATGACCCCATTTTGTACCCAAATACATTCCTTCCTTCAACCTCAGCAGGTGGGACAGACCAAGAAGGGCATCCTGGGGACACGTTCCCAGCCCTTTCCCACTGCTTTCCATCTCCGTGGAGAGACTGGCATTGCCATGGGCCCGTGCACTAACGGGTGCTGCCCAGAGCAGCTCTGACCCTGCCAGATAACCTGATGGTTGTGGCCCTGACAGGATCCAGGGGTATGTGGACAGTGCAGGAAACCTCGCTCCGGTCCAGTAAACCTGGGTTGGGGAGCTGAAGCACCAGAGATATGGTGGGGAAAATCAGTCCCGTGAATGCTGGTGGAAAAGCATCCCTAGATGCTGCTTTATCTCCCTCCTGAAAGTGCATCTGACCTCATTCCCTCATGGCAGAGTGGTGGGTGCTGTGCAGGGGGCAGGTTTCCCAGCAGGTACCTTCTCCAGGCCTCACGTCATCTGCAAACTGTCATCCCAAACCAGGCGCGGAGATCACAGCATCCCCGGGAGAAGCCTGCCCTCGTTAGTGTCAGACAGAGAGGATCCTGAAGCCCAAGTGAAGAGGTGGGCACGAAGCGGTGCATGCCCCGGCGACTGCAGCGGGAATATCCGAGGGGCTGGCAGGGGACGAGGCTCCATCACTCACCCCCCATCTCTCTGCGTGGGAACCAAAGCCCCAGGTCCCCTCCTTTCTCTGCAGCGCTGGCTGAGATGTTTAAAAACGAACACTAGTTTTCACTTAAGCCTCATTTCCTGTCAATTTAATGGGATTTGATCATGCAATTCCCTTCATACGCAATCTGCAGTGAGCAAGCTTTGCTGGGAAAACTCTCCAGATCTTGGTGTTACCGTGGGTCTGAATTCCTCCTTTCCTGTAAGTGGGTTTAGCGAGGCTGTTTCCATGGATAGCACCAGCACGTCCTGAGAAAACTCCATCAAAGCCCAGACGACATTTTCCAGTTGTTATCCAGTGACTGACTGAATTTAGCTTTCTCATTGACAATAAAACAGTGGGTAAAAGGAAGCGATTAACAGCTTACAACTATATCTAGTTCCTTCTGAGTAAAGCTCTTTGCTTTATTTTGAGACTTGGAAGATGAACTGTACAGTATATTGTTTGAAAAATGCGTCCTCTGTTTTGGAAAATCTCCATATATTTTGTTTCCATGTTATCTGCATGGTTGTAATTAGAAAATGATGTGCCTGCTACATGACCTCCTCATAAAGAACATATTTAAAGTGAGACAATAACATTCAATTCCCTTTCTAAACCATCAAAAAGAAAATGGTTTTCAAGGCATTTCTTCCTCCTTCCCAATTCCCTCCCTTCAGCCACTTGGGTGGTCTCATTTGACAAGTTTTACAATAGAGGACTTTTTTTTTTTTTTTTTTCCCCTCCGTGGACAAACATGTAAGTGCAGGAGAAAATCTGGAACTGGAAAACAAATGCTTCCCCCTCTTCCCTAAGAAAAACTCGGAGGCTGAATATCAGCCAATCCTTCCATGGCTCCAGGCAAAGGCAGGGGGAGAGGGAGACCTTCTTGCAAAGGGAAATCTGCTCAGCTCCCCCCCACTTTTATTTTGTTACTGCTACAAAACTTCATCATCCTTGTCCGTAGGAGGGAGGAGCCCAGGCCCAGGGAAAGCTGGGGACAGTGATGGGGACTTTGCACTGCTACAGGCTTCCCAGGTGAGGTTGGGTCACCTGCACGAGAGGTGGGAGAAGGTCCTCGTATAGCAGGACCTCAGCTTGTCCCTGCCCCAGAGTGAGGTGAAATGGAGATGGTCACTGACATGATGGCCAGGGACTGTATGTTTGCTGGTAAAATTGCATTGCAGGGGCAAGTTGGACTAGTGTGGCTAAATACTTCTCCGATGGAACGAGGAGCAGATTTGGAGATGATACTGAAATTCAACAGAAGGAGGTAGCAGAGCTGCTGTGATGAGCTTATTGTAGCAGTGCTAGAAATGTGAGGAAAATGCTATTTTGTGTATATTAAGGATGCAGAAGGTGAGGTGGGATAAATAGGTCAATAATGCCTGGTTTTCATCAGTCAAAATCCTCCAGTCCACAAAATCACCCCTTCCTCTGTAGGTGTTGGCTGGGCACTCCCTGCACAGCTGGTGGGGAGCTGGGAACTGGGGACGGCCTCCCCTGACCACGCTGTCACACATGCTGCTCGGTGAAATGCTGCTTTAAGAAGTCTACGTCCATCTCAGTAGATTCATCTGGCTCTGTAGCACCCTCAGACCCTGGGGAAATGGGGCTCTAGGTGCAGTCTGGGAGCAGCTGCTGCTTCTGGTTCAGTGTCGTTGGCTTCGGGTTTGCGAGTCCAGGCTGACGCCAGCGTGAGCTGCGGCCGCACCGTGCAGGGTACAGCTCAACCTGCACTCGAGCAGCTTGCTGCTTTGGCGGCACTGACTTACCGGAATAGTGCATTTCCCTTTGCATGTAAGGGTTGGCTGTGTTACATGAGAGGAGCACTTAGGAGACCCAGAGAGAAAGGCAGAGGGAGAAGAGAGACCAAAGCCAGGTCAGATACAGTATAAAGAGATATATAGAGAGATGCATCAGGAGAGTCAAGGAAAAAAGATGCTTGTATAGAATAAAATAAAATGGATCCACCAGTGGAAAATACAAATCCCTCACTGAGGTATGACTAGATTCTACCAGTTTGGAGGAGAGCAAAAAGAGTATTGCTTCTGAACTCTGCTTTGGGAGAATGATGCTGTTGTAATCAGCTCTCTGCATCATAGCTTAGAAAATGGCTACCAGAGCATGAACAGAAAAATAGTTGGACGTTCCCAGCGTTAAACGGTGCTGCTTTAGTAGCCTCCCTAGGGTCAGAGCCCTGAGGACAATGTGCTATAACCTCACTCTTGTTGACCAGCAGAAATATCACAAGTGTGACTATCGCTTCCACTGCCCTTTTAAATCCCTTTGCCAGCCTAAAGAGGCTTTAATAGAAAAGGGAATTTAACATTCATGATGATGAGCATCAGAAGTGGAATGCACGTGCAGCCTCCACCTCTCCTTCCTGCCTGGTTAGCTCAGCCCTCCACCACAACCCTGCCAGGCTACGCTGCACACGGAGGGCGGCGTCGGGATAGCCCAGGCTGGGATGCTCTTTGGATGTGGATGTGTAAGCAGTAGAGTGTTTAAATCCTCTTATTTTTTTAATGATCTTTTTGTTAATCAGCTCATGTGTTTTTTGCAGAAGAGGCCCCACAGGCAGAAACCAGACGGAGCAGGTCTTACAAGACCGGCTTTGTGCCTTGGGAATTTTCCATGTTGCAATGCCAAGAGGGCACAGGTGCAAGGCAAGCGAGCGGGGGAAACGGCCGTGCTGATGACAGTTCGGTGGCTGCAATATGCTCCCACCAAACGTGCATCTGCGCACCTGGTATATGTTAGAGGGGTGGATGCGAGTTAGTCTTTCAAACAGGTGAGCAGCAGCATTACCTAAAAGCTCATAAAATAATAATAATAATAATAATAAAAAAAATCATGAAGCCATAAACTAAATGAAGCAGCTTCCCGCTCGGATTCTGGAGAGGGGGAGCTGTGTGAAGCCGCACCCTGTGAGAGGCAGAGCTGTCACTCCGTCCCTCTCTTAAAGCTCTGAGAACTCGTGTGTGTGTTTCTTTGATTAAACCTGCCTAGCAGTAAGAGTAGAGCTGGAGCCAAGAGCTCTCTTCAGTCCCCAGACCAGCCTCGCAAACTGCAAAATAACATTTGCCCCGGCACTGCTGTACACCCCTCACCCCCCCGAGCAGTGCGAGGGGTGAAGGATGGGCAACAGCCCGCAGGGGAGAGATGTGTCGTGGCTGTTGGGGCTCCCGTGGGCATGGGGATGGACCCCGCCGGCAGGTGAAGGCAACAGAGCATCTCCCAGTCTGCACCGACCCACATTTCTAAACTGACTTCTCTGTGTTTGCTCCCCTTTGCTTTTCTCCTGCCAGTACAACTGTCACGGCCCTGCTCACAGGAGTGACTCAGTAAATGGATCATTTGGAACAAGGTTTGGAGGAGAATCATGTCCAGCTACAGGCACTGAGTCACTGGCTCAGTAGGAACGTGTCTCCGAACTGAAGTGCCCAGTCACACTTACCTACGTGACATGAATTTCAAATACAATACGTATTTATGTCAAGCCTCTTCTGTAGTTAGTCATACCTTAGTAGCTGGGGAAACAGATCAAATACCATTATAAAAACATGGAAATTAAAAAAAAAAAAAAGTGCGAGGTTCTTTTTACAGCTTTGTGTACTGTATGTCTGTCTATCTGGGCTTACAATCTTTGACACTGCAATGACAGCAGGGATATTGTGAATATTTAAAGCCTAAGCTAGCATCAGCGCTTCCATTTAGGTTATCGCTTTATGTTGTCTCTGCCACGTTAGCTTCACTGCAAATGAGGTTTGAGATCTCCATCTGGTCCTGGTGGACAAAAGCTTTCTTAGAGAAAGGGAACAGCCCCAGCGGCCGCTTCAAAGCTGTTGGAGTCTCATGTGAAGATGGGAAAGCAGCTCTGAACCTATTGGATTGTGTATCTCATAAAATACGAATTGAACCATAATTTTCATGGCACTAAGTCATTCTACTGCATCTGGCCACTCAAAGCAACATTTCTTCTTTTTTCAAGCTTTTTTTTTTTTTTCCCTTATTGCTTACAAAGCAAGGGGATGAAGCCTACCAACTGGGCGTCACGTGTATGCTGAAATTCTGAATTAAAAAAAAGGCACAGGGGATTCCACTCGTCAGTGAGGGGATACGAATCGCCCATGTCTCACCCCACAAAGCTGGATGAGGACTGCTCCGTGTCTGTGGAACAGCACAGGATTTTCCCCCTTGGGGTTGCATACCTCTGGTGGGTTAATTGTGCCGGGTGCTCAGGCAGAATTTGGGCATTCGTAAGGTTGCGTGCTAACTGTAAAATTCTGTGAAGCAAAGGGGCAAATGATGGGGATTATCTCCTTCCCATAGCAGTCCTCGCAGCAGAGCGGATCGCATGGACTAGTTTAGAGAGTCTGCCCCAGAGATGCATAACCACTGGGGTCATTCCATTCTCTTTATGGCCAGCTTTTGCTCCTTACAAATCCCTGACGTAGCCTGTGTTAACGGGGTGTCTGTTTGATTTTTCCAGCTGTAGCTGAAGTCATTCAGCACCTGGGGGCAGGGGAAGGCACGCCGCAGGGTACGGCACCTGCATGCCAAGGGGGTTCCAAGGTGAAGGCACTGTGAAATCACACCGTCTCCCTCTCAGCCTACTTGAGACTCTAAATGACAATCGTTTCATATTGTATAAGAATATAATCTGTCCTATATCTGTGACAGATCTAAAAATAGTTTTCCTCTCAGTCATTTTCAAGATTTTTTTTTTTTTTTTTTTCCCCCGCAAAAGGTGAGCTCATAGTGCTCCTGGATGAAAAGCACTGCACAGCCGTGTGCTGGTGGAGGATGCACATCCTAACAGCCCTGGCTGCTTAGTTTACTGTCCTCCTTTTTACGGCCTTCTTGTGGAATTAAGACTCTGGGGCGTTTTTATTTACATAGAGGACAGACTTTGAGTGACAGATCAAATGACCAGATTTTAGTGTGATTTAGGAAAATGAGTTAATTTAGCTAGAGAAATCAAGCATCCCCATGGAGTTTGCAGGGTAAAACTTGCTTCAGATGGTTCGTAAACAAAAGGATGTTGCTAGGATTTCTAAGTTCAATGGATTTTTTGCTTTTGCAACCCACTGTTGCAGTTTTACTTTTCCCCTTTCTGTCTGGGAGATATTTAGCTGCCTCTCAGTTTTGTGTTTTTTCTTCTGATTTTTTTTTTTCTTTAATTGATTTCAACTACCCTAACATCAGGATTTGCATTTTTTGGAGGGAGAGGAAAAAAAAACCCAACCACACCACACGTTAAATAGTAAAAATATTGTGAATATTAGCAAAAATATGGGTGTTGGGGAGTCTGGCTGAACCAAAAACATCTCTGCAGGCAGCTGGGCCGGGCAGGAGCATCTCCATGCAGGTGGCAGCAGGGAGATAAGCACGTGAAGGATCATGAAGCTGTGAGAAGTGTCTACAGGGCGGTTCTATGCCACAATATTCTCTTTTATAGCTGCCCTTAGGCACAGTTAAGCTTCTATATCAGGATGTCTTGGCCTATCTCCCAATGCCATGATGTTCCTTAGTGACTCCTTGTATTTGTTCTTTGTCTGACATTGCACAACAGATCAGTATTCCTTGATCTTGCCTTGTTTGGATTCTTTCATAAATTGCATCCATGTGTCCAAGACGCCGAGCCCTTTCACATAATTGGGTAATATTTGCATTAAGACGAACAGTTCTTTCCTAAATGAGTGCGAGTGGTTGTTCCTTCCAGTCCCAGAAGTGCTGATGTGAAGCACAGGACTTTAGATCCGGGCACGTGGCTGCAAGTCTGGGACATAGGGCTACAGGGTAACATTTGTTCTTTGTGTTTTTCCCTGGGAGCAGCTGTTTTTCCCTTTTGGGCAAGACATTGGCTTTGCCTGAAAGCCATTTAGAAATTGCAGGGAAAGATGAACCAGGAGAATCATGACTTCGGTGACAGTAGCCTGCCTTTTAAATGGGGTTTCTTGCCAAAATACGTTACTCCTAGGAGCCGTGCACTTGCAGTCTATTCTCTCGTGAGGTTAAAGGCCGTGGATTTAACACCTCGGTCCAAGCCAGTTTGGACCTGGGCACATACAGAATAGCTCCTGTTGTCATGGATAACGTGGTGGCTGCCACCAGGAGGTACACGTGAGCTCACAGCCCCTCTTGTGACAGGAGGAATGATGGCTTAAAGCTGCATGAGGAAGGCTCTTTCCGTTCTTTCTCATGTGTATGTGTGTGATTCACTCACTAGCTTTGTTCAGTGAAACCTCACTGAAAGCACAGTTTACAGTTTATAGTTAGCAGGCAATCTGAAGAATGCCCAGCTTCTGCCTGAGCACCCGGCACAATTAACCCACCAGAGGTATGCAACCCCAAGGGGGAAAATCCTGTGCTGTTCCACAGACACAGAGCAGTCCTCATCCAGCTTTGTGGGGTGAGACATGGGCGATGCGTGTCCCCTCACTGACGAGTGGAATCCCCCATGCCTTTTTTTTTAATTCAGAATTTCAGCATACACGTGACGCCCAGTTGGTAGGCTTCATCCCCTTGCTTTGTAAGCAATAAGGAAAAAAAAAACCCAAACCCTCACTGAAACCTCATTCCAAGAAAATTCTGATTTCATGACTGCTCCCAGAAGTGGTGTCTCAAGAGGAAATAGAGGCTGGTGTCAGCTGAGACATAATTGTCCTTTATGTGTTTGTGCTGTTGTCTGTTCACCCGTGTATGAGAACGATCTACAACGCAAGATGACTGTGTTTTCATAGGGCTTGCTTAGAGAATGGTGTTTCTATTCTCAGTCACAGTTCTCATCCTTTCTCCTGCTGTATGTCTGATTTATTAGAGTGGCTTAACATGTGCTTCTTCCTCCCTTTCTCCTCCCCTCTCTCATGCTGATATTTGTAAGCAAATCACTACAGTTTCATGGGACGTGAAAGATGAAAAAGAGTGAGCCTCTTGTATTCACTGTGAAACAGAGATGTTGACTGAAAGGGCTGATAATGATTGTTCTCTGCATGCCCGGGCATGACTTTGATTTCTTAGTAATTCCAACTAGAGAAGTGTACACTAATGACATAGTTTGCAGCTTCACCTTTTACAGAACGGGCCTAAAACCAGGTGGTGTTGTCACTGAGTTGTTGCTCGAACTGCAGGATGAGGCCCTTGGTGAGTTTATTACAGTAGCTGTTGGGGTGGCTTTCCAAATGCAGGTTTGGATTGCTCAGATTTGGGGCCCTGCTTTTCACAGAGGTTACTCAAAGCTTACTGAAAGTGTTAGGTGTTGGACATCTGCATGACCAAAGTTTGAGACATTTAAAACCAACAGTTGTGTTTGACAACAATAGTCATTAAATGAGTTTGTCTACGAGAATGTTGAGGCATGAAGACGCCAGAATCTTGGGTGCGGATGGGCTCTGTTGTGCAGGGTAGACGTGCCCAAGAGAACCACAGGTTTTGTCTGTTTTCAGTAGTCCTATCGAAATAACTTTTTTTAATATTCATAACAACTGGCTCCCGTTTCTTCTCTACCACGAGGCACTATCAGAGCTGACTAACACTAATTGGAGAGGGTGAGATGAGGGGAAAGGGCATAAAACCAAGGAAGAAGACGGAGAGTGTATATCCCAGAGATTAAGTTTTCCATCCAAGTTTGATGGCATTAAATAATTCTCTTGCAGGCCACAGAAACATGCCTTTTACTGTGGGAGTGCAGGGCAACAAAAGGGAAGAGATACGATAAGGCTGATGAAGTCAGTGTAGTTGGTGCAACGAACCCTGGGACGTTTCACTGAATGGGCTGCCTTGCAGAAGTTTCCTTCTGTGGGAAAAATCAACGACTGGAATGGGTTGGTCTTTTTTTTTTTTCCACAGCAAACCTATATTTAAGCGTGATTTAAAATGCTTTCGGCAAAGGAAATACCCTGTATTTTAAGCCAAACATGGGGACATCCTTTCTCCCTCTGATTGATGTTATGGTGGTTTATGTGGCGTACTATATCCTGAACCAGGCCCAAGTCAATTAGGCACCATTTCAAAGTATTTTCTTGTGCAGCCCGAGGTTTTGCTCGTGCCAGCGAAATCCAAAACTCGGGGAAATGATAGCAGAAATGAATTCTGTGAGCGAGCACAGCCAGGCCATCGGGTTAGCAGGCAGCAAGCGCCGCAGGATTCCCTGCTTCAAGGATCAAGCTGCCTTTTTCAAGTTGTGAGGTTTAATGGCCTTTTTGCTGAGATCAAGTGTAGTATTGGTTTAATATCTGGTACAAGCTCTATCAAGAAAGTATATCCTACCTTTGCAGAGGGACAAGGCGATCTAACTATAAAATGATCAGATCCTTATAGTTCTTCCCTACCCCTAGACCAGATGGGTTTTCTGCCCCAGAGACACCATCTAAAACACATTTACACTCAGCCTTTGACTATTTGAAGCTTTCAGACAATCACAGTGTGGGAAAGGACAGTCCTTACAAATCTTTCGCCCTTTCAATCCCGAAATATCATTCCTTGTGATGGAAGAGAGTAATAACATGTGAGAGCACCATCACAGGCCGGCCAGCAAAGGAAATAACAGGGTGACCTTATAAAATCAGTGCTGAAGAAAACCACCCAATTATAGGGTTAAATGCCACTGAAGTAATGATTCTCCTGGTTTATCTCACTCATGATACGCTGCGTTTTAAACCCAGCCACTGGGGACATGTGAAATGGTGCTTAAAGCATCAGTGGAAGGTTCTTTCGTGTAACAGGCATATTTCCATGTATTCCAAAACAGTCCTGGAGTCTGGAGGTGAGCTTAATGCCTTCTTTTGTAGTAGGAGATCTTTGAAACTTATTTGATCGTTTCCCTAGATTAGGCTGATTCTGCACTGCTTTGGAGAAATGTGTTCCCCCTGCCCACCAACCTCTTCTCCCAAAGTGATAAGGCATCTGTAAACACTCTCTGAAACTCTGTACAGAACCTCCTCTGTACACCGCTTTGAAGCGGAGCTGCATGAAGACCTCTGTGCCGGCTGAAAATATCTTGCAAACTGATAAAGAAGTGCAGGTACAGCTAAAATCCACTGTGTAATAAGGATTAGCGAGCCTGAAGAGGTTTGTTTGGCTTGAAGATTGAGTTGAAATGTGTGAGGCTTGGGTTCGATCAGAATTAAACTGAACTTGGATTTCATCAGATGCTGCACGGCTCCCCTCCTGTCCCGCTCCTCCTCGCCCCACTCCACATTTAGAGTAAATACTCAGAGCTCACCATTTTAAAAGGAGCAGTTTAATTTTCCCACTGGTCCAGGCTCTCGTTAAATACGCTGTGCTTCAGTGCAATTCTCGACTTTCCCAAGCAGCCCTCATCTCTCTGCACCTGTCTACCTGTGTGCTGGTCCGTATTGATCTCAGATATGTGGGCAATTGCTCTGTCGAATACAGCCTGAAAGAACCCCATTTGATCCGATGATGATACTATAGCATATATTCTGACTAATTGTATCCATGGAAATCAAGTGCACTTTAACTAATGAAAAAAAAAAAAAAGATAGCGTGGTCAAAGCTTATTTGAAGAAATGACATGTTTTAAAACCTGACATGACTTAAAACAGAATCATATAAGTTCCTTTGCTAAAACACTTTCAGGATATATTAGGTATAACAATAGTTTTCTACATGAAAATGGCTTTGAAATCTTAAAAGAAAAGTATTTTAAAAGAAAAGAATTTTTGCGGTGCATTAAATTGGACGTGAATATGACAGATTTCAAAGACTGTCAAAATAACGAATTTACATCATAAATGCACAGGCTCCCTTTTTAAAGGCCTCTTCAACAACTCAGGAAGGCGTTTAATGGTGAGCAAGTTCAAAGTGTCATGGACTCCCACTGGTATAAAAAGGAGGCAATACCCACTATACTCTCTGTGTTTCAGATAATGTATCTGTCTCTTTTCAAGTTAATAAACTGCACTCCTGTCAAATTGCAGATAAATGAAAGCGACCAAGACATTGTTTTCCCCACATATTGCTAAGAAAGATATCTCCCAATATTTCTAAACGACCAGTATGCTAAAAAGAACTTGAAATGAATCCACCCTGCAGTTATTTTACAGCATCAAAGACAATGAAATTTCCACAGAGGCACTTTCTGAAGTTTTAAATGCTTTATTTCTGATAGCTGCTCATTAAGAAGCTTCGAAAGCTTTTTATTGTTTCAAAGGCAGTCATCTAAATTTTTAATCATTCACTAGTGCTATATGGTCATGATGTTACTCTCTAGCTTTAAAAACTCTTTTTTATTTTTTAAACAGTAATGTCAACATAATGGTTCCGTGAATAATTGTTAGGTATGGCCTTGCTCAAAGAGGAACTGTGAGACGGGGAGAGAGAGAAAGAGGATTTTTCTGGCTGCCTTTTGCAAGGGAGAGAAACGGGACACTTCAGGAAATTAAAACCCAGGACCAACACTTTACAGAACTGGCCACTGACTTAAAACGCTGGTCTTCTGGGATGGTTTCGGCTCAGCTTTTTATAGCAGGGAAAGTTTGTGGTGGGTATTTTTTAAACTAACAATGATGCTCTGCAGGCTGATTCTTGCTCTGTGACACATGAGTGTCTTTAGGGATTAAAGAGGATTTAGGGAAATTTCCTGTCCCTGCCTCTCGGAGCTGCCTCCTACCCCACCCACCGCGCGCGCAGCGGAGCCGGGTCCCGCTCGGTGGGGGACGATGCAGGAGGGACCGTCCCCAGCCCGCGAGTCCCCGTGAAGGAGCAGCGAAGCCTCCCCTGGTGCACCCTGTCCACCAGCCAGCCTGGCCGGGCTAATCCTGCCCTTGCATCTGGTTTTGCTTTGCTCCTCACTCCAGCACCCGTTGAAGACAGGGTTTCTTTCTCGCTGCCTGGGACTGTAGATTCTCACACGCTAGACGTAGGGATGAGATTGCAGTTTATTTACTCTACAAGTTTGTATTAGATTTCTCCCTCTAGAAACCACAATCCAGCCTCTCCTCTTCAGGGACTGTGAGTTTTCCATTCTCAGGATCTAAGTGTTGGACTCAACCCATGTTCCAGCTCAAGCCTCTTCCCTTTCTAGTTCCTATATTAAAGTAGGTTCAGCTCACTGATAAGAGAGCAGCAAGGAGATATGGGGGCAGATCTAGGCTGCCTCCACTTCGCAAGAAAGCGGATCCCTCTGAATGTAGGCATTTGGCGTTTCTACTTTCCCAGTTTTCAGTTAGGGCAAGTGCAAAGGAAAGCACCGAGCTGCAGGAACAGCCTGTGTTTGGACGTCACCTGCGGGAGGTCTCTAGAGGAGGAGAACAACTACTGGCTCTTCTTAATATAATGCTTTGCCCTCTGCTAGTGGTACTTGTGATCTGAGACTCCCAAAGGAATTACAAATATTAATACAATAACCTTCTCCTGTGGGTTGAAGCCGTTCCCCTTGGCACAGCTGAGGTGACCGGAGCACGGGTTGGGTCAGCTCTCCTTGCAGCCCAACGGGACAGGGCACCCGCTGTAGGCAGCACCTCTTGTTTTGTCTCCTGGGTGATGGAGATGTGATCCTTTGAAGACTTGGATTACTTTTTTCATGTCGAACGCGTAACTGCTGAAGATATCTCATTAGTTTTATACGTTGTAGGCAAGCTTACGCCTGCCACAGCTCTACATTGACACTTTTATCTGTCCCTCCCCAGCCTGCGTTTGGGCGCTTTTCGAGCACACTGAACACGGCTTTCTGGCCTTTCCTTGTGACCGTGCCAAGACTTCCTTCCCCTCTCTGCCTTGGACCCAGTCTGTCAACTGATCTCATTGCTAGAAAAAAGCATTTTGCCTGAGCGCAGAAGTTTTGAAATGCAAATAGTTTCAAAGGCACATTGGCTAACGTGGAGCCAAGAGAGAGGAGCATGCTCGCTGCCCCCGGGCCGGCTCCAGCCCTTGGAGGCACAGCGAGAGGAATTTTGCTGGTTACAATTAACAAGTGATATCATGGGAACAATAAAATAAAATGAAGTGGTTGCTCCACTTGTACCAAAGGCCTGGGAAAAGACAAGTTGCCAGCCGTTCCTGTTGGGAGCGGAGCAAGAGCTGGCCGGCTGTGGAGCCCGTGGGTGTTGCTGCCAGGTTTGGGAGGAGGGAGATGCTGCGTGCGCTCTGCGGCACAGCCCACGCTGCAGCCAGTGCTCTTGGCCTCTTTGCGCCGTGCCAGGCTCCCAGACAGCGTGGGCTTTTCTTTAGTGTCTGCGTTAAGGCTGCGTCCTGGGATCTCCATTTGTTTTCTCGGCCAGCCGGAGCCCAGATTAGTTTTCTTCATCTGCTGTAGGTTTTGTTCTGCCTGGTGTAGTCGCTGCCGTGATTCCAGCACACACCTGAGCAGTGCATCTGCCCAGCCTGGGGCTCCTCCTGACAGACCTGGGCAAGCTGCCACCAACACTTAGTGCTAGTCCTTTCCCCTTCTCCAATGAGCTTTTTGAGCAGCCCTGCCTCTCTTTGAGAAGCGTTGTGGGCTTTTGTTGAGGTTATACTTTGCTCTGAGGAGTCAAAGTGTTCTTGATTCGGGTACTGGAAAAATCAAAAGAGAACTGGCAGTAGAAATGATGTCCTTAGCTGGTATTTGACATGGCTTACTGTGCTTCCCAGCCACCCTGGAAGCCATCAGTATGTCGGGCAGATCCTTACAGTGATCAAGTCCACAGGATAAGCCACGATCTTGCCAGAATAAGTGAGTCATGAATACTGAAGCTGCAGTTAACGTTACATGCACTTGGAAGTCCTGATAAAAACCAAAGTCAACATGACAGTTACTATAAGAAACGCATGTTAGAAGTAGACTCTCTCCTGGGTGGAATGTCTAGCATCTGTCTGTCTGTAGCCGTGTTGTGTGCTGGTGTGAAGGGCCTGATCTCAGAGCCGGTGGGCTCTGCAAAGCCTGTCTGACTGCAGAAGTCCCTGCAGAGCCTGAGCTGGGCAGGTACTGCGGTTTCATCCCTTAGTACTGGGAAGCTGCTGCTTACGTTGGCTCCCGCTGTGCTGGATGCCAGTGGTGCCTTGGGAAGCCTCTGCATCATCTTTCCAAATCTTATATTTGCAGAACACACTTTTCCTGTAACGTTAAAAGACTAATTACAGCTACCCAGAATCTTGTCTGAAAAGAATTCCCATCCTGTGTCTAAGATGACCAAGGAAAACAAACGAGATGAATAAATAATAAAATTTACAGAACACGCATTTTGCCAGAGACAAAACAGATTCAGAGCTGTATGTGCTATGTTTGGAGCTAAGTTTAGAACTTGAGATTCTGGACAGACTTCTAAATATTGACATGCAGGGTCTTAGACCCTTCTCACAGATTGCAAACATCCTGCGTTCTTGGCTATTTTCATGCTGGGATCCATGCTCTATTACCTTTCCAGCGAGAATTTAACTCTGACCCTTTATGCAGAAAGAGCCAAGGGCTTTTGGAATAATTAGAAGTTGATAGCTTCATATGCTACCAGAACATTTGGCCTATCTTTGAAGCATGAAAGAAGGGGATGGAGTAAGATACAGCACTTCCATCTGTGAGATTCTTTCCTGTTGACAACCTCCCTATAAAGTCATAATTAATGGGTCCTTCCAATTCAAGATGTAAGTGCTGTCACAGGCATTGGCTTTCCCAGTCTGTAGGTTCACACACATGGAGAGAGGTCCCAGTACAGACTCCTGCGGCCAGGGCTGGATTTGAAGCCACTGCTCAGAGCAGTGCGTTGGATGGCAACAACCGTGGCCAGCAGCAGAGCTAAACCCGGAGCATCTCCATTTGTTTTTCCTGGCCCAGTGCATGCTCGGTGTCGCAGGGTGAGGGAGAGGCGCCCCCAGTCCCCATCACACCACGCTGCCTCCAGCACGGCGTGACGCCTTGCTCCCAGCCAGGTGTCGGGGAGCTGTTTCCACGTGGCACAGCAGGTCACAGGGAAGTGTCTCTGATGTGTTTAGTGTGCCGGCTTTCTGAGCCCGCATCTTTTACTCCTTGTGGTAAGTGTAGCCGCACTGACTTGAGCTGAACCGCTCCAGAGCTAGGCCAGTGCGAGAGCAGACCCAGCCCCGGCTCGCATTGAAGATGGAAATGCAAATGCCTGCCCGCAGGCTGCTGGCTCCCCGTGCCATTTGGTCTCCGAATACTCTGCGTGCTATATTTCTGTGTTGTAATTACCAGTCTGGTTCCTAACGGCTATAAAGCTGTCCTCAGGAGGGCGTGATGGATGATGTTGTGTTGTTAAGAGTGGCCTTTTCTGGGGAGTGTTGCTAACTTGCTGGCATGTTCCTTGAGGTGATCCTTTGCTGCTCCATTGCTTCAGAGTGAGCCACAATTCCCCACTGCTTTCACTTCCCAGTCAAACTGGTTGCTCTGAGGCTGCAGCCGATGTTTTCAATGCTGATGTCTAAAGAAAAGAAGCGGAACTTTTTTCTTGAAGCAGAGAGTTTACCAGAATAACTCAGCAGAGGCAATATAGCTCCAGATTGTCAGATATAGAGAATAACACTTCTATTTATTATTCCAAACTATTTGTGCATGTCTTTGTACCTTGTTTCTTTTTGCTGATTATCCTGAAAGAGTTAAACTTCATTGTTCCATCAATGTTGGCAAATTAGCTCTGTCCTATGGGATTGTTTCTCTTTCCTCCTGAATGACTCAAGTGATTGATGAACAAAATGCCTAAAATATTTGATCTGAAATTTGCTTATGGGTAATTTTCAAGAGTTTAGACTTTCAACTTCACTATCAGAGACCCTGCCTGCTGGTAAATTCTGAGCATTCTTGCAACATGCCAACTCAAAGCACCTTGTGTGCTATCACATGCTTTCTTATTTGCAAATTCAGAAAAAAAAAAAAAAATTGCAGTACGTTTCCAGCACAACTCATTGATCTCTACAGTGTAGTTGTGGAGGGTGGGTTCTGTCTCATTTAACTTAGAACCTGACTTTTAAGCAGATTAGCCTTCTCTGCTCCCTTTGCAATGAATAGACAGAGATAGTGCCCCAAAGGGAGAGTGCTTCTGTCCTGATCGGTGTCCAAGGGAGGGTTGAGGAGATGCCCCGTGCTGATGTCCGCTCTCCACTGATTATAGGATTTGCCTACATGACTGTCTGAGACTGTACACCTGACTTGCATGTGTCAAGATGGATCCTAGCTGCCGGCGCACATTTTTAAAGGTATTTATATGCCTAAACAATCAGAAGATGCCTTGCAGGATTT
Source organism: Athene cunicularia (assembly GCF_003259725.1). Taxonomy (NCBI): domain Eukaryota; kingdom Metazoa; phylum Chordata; class Aves; order Strigiformes; family Strigidae; genus Athene; species Athene cunicularia. Next base: position 10,686,930 of record NW_020799123.1, on the reverse strand, counting down.
ACAGAAAGGTTCTTCAGTTCCACTGAAATAAACGGGATTTAGTTTAGATAAGGCAGACGTTTGGGAAATCTGATGTCTCCTGTATTTGTCTAAACACAAGAAGAATGTGTGCCTGAATGTTCTCTCAGAGTAAGGTTGGATTTGGCTGACAGACATTTAATACATTTGATCTTAACATGACCCTCAGGAAATAACAAACTTTTATTTCAAAATAAATGCTTTACTCGGAAGAACTGAAAATAGAGGCTTTCCCATTGCTTCTTTTGAGTGACGTGTTCCTTTCCACCAAGGTCTCAACTACATCATCCCGCCTTGCGGTACCTTCCCTTGATGGTAAGGGGGGAAGGCAGCATGGTCTGAGCCCAGTTTTACATTGGGATCTGCAGGGCTAGAATAAGTCTCCTATTCCCTGTGTAGACACTACATATTTCTTTCTGTTCCTAAAACACTTGGAAAAGGCACTGTCAGACTTGACTTTCAGCTTTCGTCACGTCCCTTGACTGCTAAGCCTGGTTTCAGAAAGGAGGCAACTTTGTGCTAGCTCATAAAAAGTCCAAAACAACAGCAAGAGAAAAAAACCCAAACCCCAAACAACAAAACCCCTTGTGTGCTCAGGTCCAGACATCCCTTCTCAAGTTGTAATTTGTGGCTGTCTGATCACTTCAGTGTTGTAGTGCTGATTTCCTCACTCCTCCTGAACTCCTGCCATCTCTCCCCAGGCCTGGAGAGGGGCCGCTCCGCTCGCTGCGCTTCTCGGCTGCTCTCGGAAATGCTGCTGCTCTCTTGAAAGCTGGAGGGGGAATAAATCACTGGCAACCTGACAAACCTGCATGAAATTCAGACACGGTAAAACCAAATGCAGTGGCTAGACGCAGCTCCTTTTTCCTCCATTCAGGGTTTTCGTGCCTGTACTTACGTTTGTGAAAGCTGTGCTCCATCAGCAGGTGTGTGTGTGTGTTCGGATCCAGCTGCACTCCTTTTGCAAGATGGCAACTAGTCACATCTGGTTCCCCTTCATTATACTGCTGAGAAATCACCTTGTTCTCATTTTGAAGTAGCAAAGATGGGAGAAGGTCCCTTTGTTCACAGTAATCAATTCTCGTTGGAGGGTCCTTTAAACTTAAAGACAAAAGAATAGTGAGATCCGGTAAGCTGGAGCTACCGAAGGCCAAAGCAGAAATAAGTGGAGAAGTCATTGTACAGAGCATAATTAATCATCAGAACATCGTTTTCAGCTGTATCATAGGTATTTCTATCACTTAAAGCCTTTAAATAATGACTGAATATTTCTCAAAGTTGGACACAAAACAACGTTACTGGACAAATTATGAGAATTGTCGCAAGAAATTCATAACAAAACGCAACACAGGTTACCTGTATTTCAACGTTAATTAACCATTGCTGTCTGGCCGTAGGGTCCTACTACTAATGAGTCAAACTTGCTGCCTCGCTCGTCACCCAGGGGCTGATGTTTCCCATTTGCGAGGAGGCTCACAACTTGCTGATCCCAGTGCAGGAGTGCACAGACCATGTGTGACGAGTCCTCTCCAGGATTCCAGCCGCATCTGTCCGAGGCCTTTACCTCCCGAGAGGTAAAACTTTTCTCCCCAGCATCCTTTTGCCACCTCTGAGCTTCATCCCCCGAGGCAGCATTTCTCCCTTACCACATGCCACAGCAAAGAGCTGCTCATTCCCACAGCAAGATGTCTTCATCAAACTAGAAGATGGAGCTGATGGCATCATAGTTTGTTGGATTTGTGTATCACTTGGGATCATGTACCTCCATGATGCCTGCATTTGGCTAAGTATTTCTGTAAAGAAAGTTATTTTAAGCTGAAGTTTAAAGTTCTGGGCTGCTGGTCCAGACCTGATCATCTGTGTAGGCAGTCTTGAGTTAAGCTTAGCTCTTTGAAGGTCACCCAAGCCCCTGAGCTATTGGTTATCTATTAAATAGACATTTCTGAGGGTCTCGAGGGGGCTGATAAGAAATAATAGACAAGTGGCTTCAATAGAAATGAAATCTTTGGGTTCTGGCCTTGCTGCACTCCAAGCAGACCACGGGGTGGCCCACTGATTGAGATCAAAGGAAGAAGCGGCAAAGTGGGGATGGGAGTGGGGTGAAGAAATATGTTATTTTTCTAATTTAGGGCTTAGCCACCGACTAGACACGTAACTTGGGCTAACTGCCATACTGAGTTCCCACTGGAGAACCACAGATTTGGGCTTTTCACTTTTCCTTGCTTCTTAGGAAAAAAAAAAAAAAAAAAAAAAAAAAAAAAAAAAGCTGGAACATCCTCACTAGAAAAACCAGCTGTGGTATCTTGGAGCTGAGTTTTCTCTGGTAAATAGATTTTTAAGATGAAATCAAACTAAACAAAGGTGCTAACTAACCCAGCCCTGCTGCTGGAGTGTTTTGTTGGGTTTTCAAAGGTCTTTGTGATAATTCTGTTCTTTTCCTGTTCTCCCAGTGCCATGTTGAAATGTTACATGACTTGAAAGCCTGAAAGTCATGGAAGGGGGTAGAGGGAGGAGGAAAATACAAAGCAAGTTGCACAGACGGCTATCAGGGGGGTAGGTGAGGGGTTTTTTTTTTCATTAGCTCCAGTAACCACATGAAAGCTCTTTAAAAAATAACAAACCCATCTTCTGCATAGCAGTTCTAGTAGTGCAGGTAGTAAAGGCTGGTATTAATTATCCAATTGAGCTTATTGCTGCAGGTGGAAGCTAGTCAGAAGCTAAAGTGCTTGGGTGGCCAGTCGCACTGGTTTCCGTAAAGCTAATGGGACACCTTGTCAACCCCAGCCTCCTCCCTGGAGCCCCGGGAGAAGACGCAGAGCAGGTTTCTGGAAGACATTGCACAGATAAATCTCCCAGAGGAGCCTGGTCTGGCTTTTTGGAGCCACCTGGATCCAAATATGTGCAGACGCGCGTGCCTGTCTGTAAACCAAACCTCCTGGAAGAAGAAACGCTCGTGTGACATAAACAACTGCCTTTCAGAAGGCGGCACGGTGGGTGCTCCAATTAACAGTGCCATGACGATCGTTGTTGCTCATGAGTTCATTACAAAAGACAGACAGACATCTGCAGGGGTCTTAAAATAATGACTCCTTTTATCTGGTGATTGGCAGAGGTGGGGTGACAAAGATGTGCTGCTTAGCATAAACTGACTTTTTTCTCTCTTTTTTGGATACCAACGGAAAATATAATGTGGACACTCGAAAACAGCAGCTCGGTGGAGGACCACAGGGCTGCAGCAGTCCTTTGCTTCACTCATCCCATGTTAGCATGGTCTTCCCGAAGCGCTCGCACTTAGGCTTGAGGAGGGAGTAAGAGTAAACCTTCTGGTCTCCGCCACTCCAGAAAGCTGCTGGTGCTCTCTGAGGACACGTTTCCCCGCAGCACCGGCGTGTCCTCAGCAGCTCTGCACATCGGCTGCACGGACGGGGATCTTGGCCTTGCCCAAGTGCCTCGTGCCGAGCTCTTTGGGTCTCTCTGGTCAGTTCTATCACCATCGCTGCCAAGGCATTGCGCAAACCATGAAATAATGGCAGGAGCGCCCTTTGAATTTGTCCTCTCTTCCCAGGGCTGTACAGCTCTGCCATTGCTGGCCGCTTTCCTAAAGGCAAAGCGACTTTGCAACACTTTCAGTCTCTTTAGCCTCTCTGACTTGAGAAACATCCTGAAACTCTCAAAGGAGATAACAATTTCAGGGCTGCTCCCGTCCAAATCAATCACTGGGACGTCCATATGGGAAAGACTTGTGCCAGTTCAGGTTTCTCATGAGTCTTCTGAGATTCCCGAGGTTTTAGACAAATTTATTTTTCTTAAGCTAGGTCCAGCAATAGAAAATAAGTGGATGTTATTAGCTATTTTATAATTATATTCTGACCTTTTACAGTACTTTTCAGTTAGGGACTTCAAAGCCATTGGCAAACTTTCATGAACTAAGTCCGCGCATAAAGAAGTGCCACCTTATTTTTCAGGTCAGAAAAGTAAAGTGTTTCCTCAAAATATATGAGGAGCTGAGCTGGGATTAGACCCCAGACCCCCAGCTCACAATCCCTTGCTTTAACTGCTAGCTCAGCCTTTGCTCGTTCTGGCATGGGAAAAGCAATTGGGAATAAGAAGCTATTACTGGAGCAGGCAGTCTACGGGGGATAGAGTTACAGTTTTTACAATAATGTATTATTTAGGGCTGGGTTGTGATTTGAGATGGTCTCAAACTGCAAATTCAGAGGCACTGCTAGGACTGAATACTGAAAACCCCAAAGCGGAGAAGCATTTGAGTTTGAGGTTTGGGATCCATTACTGTGGATTTTCAGAGATGTTCATTCCAGAGGTCTACAGCACATCTTCTCTAGCACTTCTCTCTTGCCCTCAGTACTTCATTTTGCCACGCAGGAGAAGAGATGGGAGGGTTTTCTGTACATTGCTGTTATGAATCCTCCATTCTTACTGACTAACTCAAGAAAAATTATTTACAGAATTAATAGAAAGGGCAAGACTTTCCCATTAAAATGTTTTTTTCTTTTCTGCATCCTATTGCATTGCTGTATATTTGGAATGATATCAAGATAGGAAAAAAAAAAAAAAGGATGTTGATGTGTTTTATTTGGTCTTTCATTTGAGGATTGCTGGCTATTTTCAAACTGAACTTAAACAGAAGGCCACAAGAGTTTAAACCTGATTAAAAGGATGCAGGAGAACATGAATGCTGCTCTCCAGAAGCTATCAGACTCCCTGTTAATCTGTGCTGACACCTTTTGAGCATCAGGGTTAAGAGACAATAAAGAACATGGGGCAAATGGGATCAAGACAGAAAAAGTGAATTAGTGAATTAATGAAGAAGGATCTTGAGAAAAATGTCTTTGATACCTAAAAATAACCAATAGTGTGTATTAGTTTAAAAGCATATTTTCAGTTCAGGGATAAGTGCACGCAGCAGGGAAGAAAATACAAGAGAGCGGCTGTAGTAGAGAGTGTAGAGGGTGAATTTAACTGACAATAGATCACTGGAGCCTGTGGCATCACGTTTAGAGGGTTAAAAGGCTAAACATCTTTGTATTTAATGGAAGATTCTCCTAGAATTCTCAAAAGCAAAAGATGGAGAGAAAATCTGCTGCCTGGGAACTTGAAAGAGATGCACTTTTGAGCCCAGAGCCCGGAAAGCTGCAGTTCTGTACAATGGGGAGACCCAACAGATCCATTTCTTCTCTGTGGCACTGCCGAAGGGGAGCAGCCTCTGTCCCGGGGGATTTGCCGTTGCTGAGGCCATTCCCAGGGGTGCTCCTCACCCTGCTCTCAGGCTGTGCGTCCTGCCCCATGCCCAGGTCACTCCAGGGTTAATGCATCTGCAGCTTAGCTTTGGAGGAAGAGTTTTCAGGGCCTTTTAATTTTATTCACAGACAAGTGCTTTTCTTGACCAAGGAATGAGGAGGAACCTCAACCAAGAAGGGTTTTCTTTGCCATGTCAGGCAAACCCTGTGGTGTGTCTTTGGTTTCAGAGCGAAATACTTGATACCACTTTGCTGAAAATTGCTCTTGGGTATTAATCAGAGTAGAATTTTCAGGGCCAGGACCAAACTGAATGATTATAATTCAGAAAACTACTATAATTTGCTAGTCATTGTCTTTGCTAGACTTTTGCCACATATTAGCTGAATCATAAAGTCACCTTTTAGTTTTTTGTAGGGAAGGCATACTCTGTAGATAACCTACCCTCTCTAAAAACCAATAAATGATGTTCTTGGAGAACAAAGATCTAAGGATGCTCTATAGAAAGGAATAACACGAACAAAGCGGTACCATACATTAAAATCAGCAAAACTGCTTAAGGCAATCCAATTGCTTTTTTTTTTTTTTTTTATTAGTATTGTGTTGTGATGCTAAACAGAAAATGACAACTGTGAATAAGATAAAGGTCTTCATTGTGCATGAAAAATTTAAATTGTTACTTTAAGGAATGATTTATATTTTTTAAAAAACACCATAAAACATTTATGATAACATTTTATAAAATTAGGAAGGGGAGAATTGGCTTGAAGTCTTCTAAATCCATTAAATTTGCATGTTGTTGTTCAAAGCAATGGTTAAAATAACAAAAAAAAAAAAAAAAAGGAAAAGGTCTAGAAGGCATGAATATGTATATTTGAATATGTATTTGACAGCTTTATCTGAGAATCAGAAATGTGGTACTTGAACTAGTTTAGGGCTGAATGAAAGTTTTATCTGTGTGTTAGGCTGAGACTTTCTGAGCAATGAATGACTGAGGCGGAGCGTGAACTCCAAATGCTGCACAGGGGAGAAGAGGATTGTTCCCAGTAGATACTGAATGTAGCCCAGCCCAGAGACAAGGATGCTCTGTGGGTCCAGTTGTTGAAAGTCCAGGAAAAAGCTTTGTGTGTCATCAGACACTGCAGGTTTCTCAGTCTAATGTCTTTAAGCATTAAGTTTTGCCTGTCTCTGAAGTAACCAGAACAAGAATTATGCTCTGGAGAAAGGAGAGGGAGGTGGCAAACCTGCCAGTGCCAAGGCTGGCAGGTCTCTGCTGCGTCAGGGACATGCACAAATGTGAAGGACCTGATAGCCATTTTCTGGCAGCTGCTGTTATGGGGTTTTGGGGTTCATGTGCCTAAGGGGGAGGTTTCCCCAGGGCAGGATCCCTGCTGCAAACCCCCAGGACAGACTAGGATGGGGAACTGTCCTGGCTGAGATGTTTCAGAGATGGTGTTAGGTGAAAGTACAGCACGGTTTTATCAGAAAACGTGAAATTTTCCAGAGCGGAGCAAGGAGGAGCTGGGGCGCGGGGAAAACCATACGTCCACTGAGCACACGTAGTGAATATCACATCACCCACCATGCCAGGGGGGACAGGTCCCCACCACCCCCACCTGCCCAGGGAACCTGGGCGTGCTGGCCCCATCCTCCTCCCCGGCTGCTGGGAGAAGCCCTCCCTGCTGCTCTGAAAGCAATCAACTCCCACACCACCCACCCAACAAGAATAGCAATTTGTTTCTTTTTTAAGAAAAATTAATTGTCGCGCAGGAGTAAATGCGAGGACTTCAAACGAACCAGTGACTCCGACTGGAAAAGTTGGCACTTGGAAAACAAACACGAGCAGCAAGCAACATCATTGCGTGTCATGCTGCACTCGGAGAGAGACTTTTGAAATCCCGACTCTCTGCACACTCTGGTCGGCAGAGCGGTGGGAAACCCGCTCGCTGCATTTTGCTGGTTAGTAATTACATTTTTCATATTTTATTTATTTCCTCAAAAGAAACAAGTAATTATTACACAATCCTTTCCCCATACCACTTTGGAAGATTTATCAATTATAATCTAGGAGAACGGCCCCGTGTTAGACTTCAAATGCGTCTCATTAAAGATATTTTTTAGGAAGAGTGGTGGAAAAACAAAGAACTGCTGTGCTGTTGTCTTTTACTTCTCTTTAATGTCAGGTTCAGAAGTAATGATGTTGGGAGCAATCATTCTTCAAGCCTCTGTTTCCTTGTGTTTACTCATTAAACACGAGAACCAGGTGCTCTCACGGGGAAATGCACATTCTAACATTGGCTTTAGAAATCAAAAGTCTCTTCACTTTCGCTAACAAGCACAGCTTCGCAGGGAAGGAACCAGGAGAAAAGCAAGCAGGACCTGCTTTAAAAATGAAATATTAGTACCCAGCCCTGCAATATTACCTCAGAGAAGTTGTCCTGATTTTAGAGATATTGGTGGGAGGCATGTGATTACAGGGCGTTCACGCTGCCTAATGTTTGGTCTTGGTGTTCAGAGCTCCCCACGTTGCTCCCGGTGAGAGAGGGGTCCTTTAGGAGCAGCTCAGAGCAGTGGAGGTCGGCTCCTGCTCTCATCCTCCTCCAGAGGTACCTGTCTGTGACGGGCTTGCATCAGGGCTTGGAAGATAGAAAAGCTCTTTTTTTTTTCTGGGGGAAGTTCACTCAATTTTCTTGAAGTTTTTCTAGGCAGAAATTATAGGAGCCCAGAACACAGGTCCAAGCTGTGAAGCTGCCTTGACTCTGGAAGTTTCTCTGTCATCTGTGCTCAGAATATTCACAACTTGGTACCGGTATTTGCTACGAATCACCTTTGGCTCCAGTGGCAATGACTGAACAGGAAAACTCAGGATTAAGATGCCAAGCTGATTGTCTTCTGCTAGATTTTCATATGGGGCATGCCTGGTTTTGACAACCATAGAGAAACAGATTGTCTGTTGTATAGATGTCACCACCAAGGCTGGAAGGGAGAAAAATGCTCTCCCTTTGGATGGATGCACAGAAGGTGGACTGAATGTGAATGCACAGGAGGCAAGGAGAGCTGCCATGTAACGACTTTTCTGTGTAGAAAAGCCCTTGGGTATTTTGGTGGAATACTGAAAACTTTCATATTCCCACCAACTGGTTGAAATTTTCAACAAAAAAAGAGGAAATTCTTCTTTTGTTGTAGAGTAGAAAAGTTCCATTTCTGCAGGAAATGTTGGGTGGGGTTTTTTTGCGAGATTTCAACCAATCCTGATTTTAGCACCACTCTGGTGAAGCTCAGGGCTGGACCTTTATTTGTGCTGATTTAAACCAGTGCCTCCCCCTGGGCTGTGAGCGACGGGAGGGATAGAGGTGGCTCAGGGCACCTGCCAGTTGGCTGGGGCAGCTTGCTGGAGGGCTGCTCCCACCCCCAGCCCCTGCACGGCTCCGCTTGCCAAGCCCCCGCGCCTTTGAGCCATCCCATTGATGCAGAACCTGAAGATCTGTGTTAAAAGCTCTGAATGCTGCTCTCCCGCTTCTAGCCCAGCTTCCCAGGGCCAGTCGCTTAAACTTTTTACTTGTCCTGCAGGAAAGCCTGTTAGTGGGAAGATATCAAGGGGAATCTGTGTAGATCTGATTGGCAAGCTGTGTTCTTAGTTCTTGGTGCTTTTTTGAGTCGTCGTCTTTTCCCCAGCAGTGCCTTTTAATTCTGGTTTTATAGCTGACCTTGTTACTGTTGTTAGTACAGTTTTTTCCTTTCCCTTTTTTTTGGCGTAGCACTTCTGTAAATGTTTTTGTTCTTTGTTCTAGTTCACTGTCCCTTTGAGGTTCCCTCTGATGTCTAGTCAGTGGCGTGTTTTTGATAAATTCTTCCCTAGCTGGTGCATCTTCTCTCCAGGTATCAAAAATCAGGGCAATGGTTATTGAAGGGACGCTCATTAGAGTGATATATGATTTCACTGCTGCTGCCGCCACTAAGGAGTGGGTGCCTCCAAGTCAACAAATGGGCCAGCATTTAAACAAAGAAGCAGGAGACCTGCCCTTTCAGACCCGCCGGGTAAAACCTCAGCCGAATGCTGGGCCTTTGTGAGCGGGGCTTTGATTGCCACACGTGTGATGGGGAAAGCTCTGCAAACTCCCTGTCAGCCACATCCCACCGGCAGCCCGGTCCCATACCTACCGTTAAGGGGCAAGAGTGGTCTCCTGCACGGGCTCATGCAGCCGAACTGTGCTTGGAGGTTCAAGGTGAATAAATGGAAAATGGGAAGTAGGGCAAAACAAGCTCCGTTTTGTACCTCTTTACTGCTTGCAACCTCTATGACAGTGTGTACGAGGAGGGCTGTGAGATGGGCACCACTGCCCAGTGGGGCTAGAAAATTCCTAAAATCCTCCTGTGTTCTGGTGTTGGCCTCTGTGCTGCTCCATGGGAAGCTGAGCTGGTTCTCACCCCTTCAATGGGCGTGCTCACCTGAACCAAGTCCTTGGCTTCAAGCTCAGCCCAGCAAAGAAAATGTTTTCTGCAGCAGAACCCAAGTCACACGCAGTTCAAAGGGGTTTCTTTATGTGTTAAGGGTTCTGTGTAAAGCTCTGCTTCCCTGGGAACTCCCTCTTCTGTTGACCTGTCCCCAGGCACTGAGAGATCAGCCACTGCACAAGGCATTTCTGAACCTGACATAAAATTTGTTGCATCTTCCTCAAGTCCTCTATGGACAGAGAGTAGAGCAGGGAGGACCAGCAGCTCCAGATTCTTTGTACCAGCCAAAAGGGGAACTGGGGAATCTGGGGATCCTCATAAAAGGGAAACCAGCAGTCCCACCTCTGTACTTTCCCAGCATAGACCTTTTGTCTTGGATTATTCAGGAACCTTTCTTGCGTTATGCATGGTAAATAGGCTTTCCTTGAGTCTCTCATGTTAGAGGTTTAACAGCGCAAAGGGCTTTGTTCTGGTTACAAGCATTGCAAAGAACATCTCTAAGGTTTGTTTACACCAAAGAGCAATGGCATAATAATCCCCTGTGCATCGTGTAAGGGCTTGCAACAGGAAAGGTAACGTCTAATGACCTTCATTTCTTAAATGCCTTCCAAACTCCTCCTCAGACACTAGAGGGTGAAGCTCTGCAATTCCACTGAAAAGTAAGTAACAGAGGGAAAATGAACCACTGAAAGGTCAAAGACAGAGTCTGAGACGGGAGACTTGGCTGCTTTGATTATGTCAGCACTGCCCTATATTCTAAGAACTTTTAGGAAATTAAAGAAACTCTGAGTTGGGGAAAGCTGAAGTTAAAAACAAGATTGAGTGGCCTTTTGTACTTCTGAAATATTGCAAGGTGCTGCTCCCTGACCAGTCAGACCCCATTGGCGGTGCTGAGGATCCAGCAGAAATTCTGGCGTCCAACGTGACACAGATTCCCGGGATCGTCATCAAAGCAACTCAAACAAGGTAACCTTAAAATAAATTCAGCCTTAAATTCTCTTCATGGTTCCACTTCAGGAATCACACTAGCTGCCAAGTGCAAACACTGGAAGTAGATCCCTTAATTTAACATTAACTTCTGCTTGTTGCAACTTGATAGGCATACTCCAAATACACCACTACTTTGTTTTAACTCTAATTCACTCATCCACACCTGCCTAAACTGCTGGTGACTTTCACAGTTGGATGCACATGTACACGTCCCGGTGTTGAGCTGTGTCAGCAAACGCTGCACCTTGTTGCTTTACAAAGATTGCAAAATGCTTGTTTGGTGCCAGCGAGCAAGCTTCATGCAGCCAAAAATGAAATGCAAATAGGAGGTTTGGCCCATTGCTGGTAAGGCTCTTCAAAGCAGGACTCCCCTTTCTGTGATGTGAAGACTTTGAGATGGAATCCCCCCAAGCAAGAAGAGCTCTCAGAAGGGATGCCAGCACCTGGTAAAATCAAAGCTTTGAAGATGGGCCGCCCCATTGATAGAAGTCTTTGCATAAGTATCCTCCTATCTTCTCTGATGCCTTTCCAGTGTCAGCAAACTGGAAGCTACAAAATCAGGAGAGGGGTGGGATCCCTCTGATGAACCCTCACTGGAACAGCAGGTCTTGGGTTTGCTGGAGGCTACAACCCAACCGCGCAGATGGGTCGGACTGACCTTTTTCTGTCTGACTAAGGGGTCTGGCAGGTGAATTCTGGCAAATCTTGCTGGGGTGGTTGGAGATGTTATCGCACCTCCACTTCCCCTTCTATCTGTCCTACCCTCTGCCCGCCACTCCCTTGCAGAGCGAAGCTGTGCCGGCACCATAAACACTCAAGGGGAAACCCAGCGGCTTTGCGGAGATGGGTGAGGAAGGGAAGTTTTTCAACCAGACTCCGCAGAGCTAAGTCTTTGATTCCCTGTGTCGTAGCAGCAGAAACCTGCAGGGGCAGGGCATGGGAGATAATTAGGCAATAACAGCACCAAAAGCTTTTGCAGATCTCATCTGCTGGAGCCCTGAAGTTCAAAACTTACTTTTTTGGATCTCCCCGAGGGAGATGGTGGTGTGGCAAACAAGAGTAAATACGACGACTTGTCTTCGCTGTATCATTGTGACATCTTCCAGTAGAAGCATGACACTTCCAACCACCCCTTCCCCTGACTTTCTCAAAAAGAGAATCAGTCGCTGCATCCTCTTCCCAGAATCAGCATCTCCTCTTCCTCAGGCTGTTCTTTACCATAGCAGCGTTTTCCCTCCACCGGGCAGGGTATTAGATGGCTTACAAATTGTTTTCTTATTATTTGGCACCCTTTGATGCACGACCAGCTGAATTAGAAGGAAAAAAAATATTTTCTGGTGTAAATCCTCTCTTTCTTATAGAGGAGCCTTGAAGCTCTCATTTTTCCCCATCCCCTAAAGATTTCCACTAACAGGGTGTAAGAAACAGGAAGGAGTGAGGCTTCATCTCACTTTTCATCCTTTCTTCTAATCAAGTGACACACCCCAGCACCCTGCAACACCTGTCTGGGAGCTTGTTTCGGGGTGAGGGTTGTCCCCTGGCCAGGAAGGAAGGGGTTGGAAATAAAAAGAAAACCCTTCAGGCTCTCCCCAGGAAGACGAACGGGGAGTGCAGTGGTTTGGGCACACGGGCCAGGAGAAAGGTGTTGGCTAATGAAATGTCCATGCGAGTCATTTGGTGCGTGGATAAAGGGCAGAAGGAGTTTGTGCATCGCTTTCTGGTTGCGTTCCTGAGGAGACTGACGCGGTCTGTGTTCCTGAGAGCATAGCTGCTAAGAGAGATGTTGCTCCTGGTTGTTTTTCTCCGAGTCCTTGCAGATCTAGTCTTCCTAGCTTTGGGATGCTTTGGGAAGGAAATAGATGCTTGCATTGAAATGCCCAGGAGAGGGCTCAGGTGAGGAGGGGCTCCCTCTCAGGGTCTCTCATGTGGAGCGTGGCTGCTCTTCAGCCTTGGCAGAGGGAAGCTCAGCCCCGTGCTTGCTCAGCTGGATTATCTTTATCATTTCAAAATGTTTCACTTCTGAACAAGAAATCCACTGCTTATGTCCACCAGACCCCAAACTGGAACTCTGTTAAACATGAAACTGGAAGTATGTTAAAACTGCATATTATGGTCTTAATGAATTATCTGTTTTAGAAGGGGGAAACAGTGAAGAATTGCTGGCGTAAGTGTGGAATAAGATTTTTCAAAGGAATTACCCCAGCCAAGGCCCAGGATAAAAGTATTTTCAATAATAGCATTAGACCAAGAAGCAGCACAGCGAGAAATGCCAACTGTAGTCTCTAAATGCTTAAGCAACTTGAAATCGAAAGATGAAAAGGCACTGTACACTATTTACTCTATTAATGCTGAATTGTACAGAAGTACATTTATATTTTATACCTCTTTGAACTGGGAAATACGTATAATTCCCACAAGAGGATAAAGTATTTTTGCACTGAAGGATTAGAGAGGTGCTGTTTGAAAGACAATTTAAGGTACGGCTCTAAAAGGGACTTTGACAGTAGGTCTGGCCACTGCTCTTGTACTTCCGTAAATGCCCAGAATTGGTGGATCACGTCTGCATTTTGCGAGCGAAGGCGGCGAATGTAAGTAGCCCTTGCAGATCTTAAGCAAATTGCTGTCATTTGAAGGTGGAGTCCTGTTTAAAAATCGAGGAGCTGATAAATGTCTTTGACCATTTCCCAGCCTTTGCGATGGTCTCCACCGCTGTGACACACTGCACCTCGTCCATCCGCAGCCACAGCCTCTGTAAGGCGCCTCCGCTGCGGCACAGCTCCTCGAAACCGGGGAGTGGAAAGTGCTTGCTCTTGCTGAATGTTCCCGTTTGAACCCAACCCATCATCTCCTTAGATGCATTTCTCTGTTGGAAGGTTATTAAGAGTGACAAGCCTCTAGTAATGTAATCTATCATTTGAATAAAGCAACTGCTGCGTTCTGCAGGTGACTCCTTTGTGGTCACGCTTGGAGGAAGAGCGTAAGGAGTGATCGCGCATGCCTTTAAACTTCATCGCGGCACACGAAGGGTAGAGAAGATAAATAAAAGCCAAAGAGCATTAGCTTGCACCATCAAGTTAACAAGCTCTATCGCATCAGCTGGAATGGCTGGGAAAGGATACTGCCCTTTCTCAAACGAGACAGCGCCCAAGTCATTTTTATTTGCTTGAATATCTCATCGGATCCAACCACTAGCCTAATAAGGCCAGAAATATTTTCTTGGGATGACACGATCCCATTTATCTGAAGACCTTCTGTCTCATGACTTTGCTTGCTCTCTGGCAGGGCAGCCGAGGGGGTGCCGGAGGGGGGGGCTCAGCTCGTGTCCGCTCCTCTCAACCCGTGCTCCTGCCAGCTGGTGTTTGGCTAATTGCAGAGAGTGTTTATTACCACGGCCCCACCACTTCAGGCGTGCTCCGGCCGTGGGCTCGGTGCTGGTGAGGGGGAGCACGGCTTTACCTCCTTCAGCCCGGGGCACTGCTGCTGGCTGGGGTTGGGGGGCAGCGATTTCTAACCAGCAAATATCGGTTTGAAGACTCCATTGTACCAACCCACCGTGGGGAGGGGAAGAGGAGCAGATAATGAGCTACTGCATGATCAACCACAAGAAGAAGGTATAAAAGATACAGACCATTAGAAAAGAACAAGGCTTTAAATGCCATCTGAGATTTTAGCTGAAAAGGCCTTTATTAGGTTAAAAAAAAAATCTACATTTAACAATATAGAGTACCCAGTCCTGTAGATTTCTACCGCAAACTCCTCTGAAGTAAACTACAAAGGATTGTGATGTTTCTTCTTTCAGACTTTTTTTTTTTTTTATATGAACTTTTTTTTTTAAGGCACCGTATCCCAGTGAACTATCCTCCATTTCTTTTTCTTGCTGAAGCTGCAGATGTACATTATGCTAGTGTGAAAAAAAGCTAATTAAACTGCATAGACTCTGCAGGAGGCAGAGAAGGCCTGCAGTGCACGGGGGATGATTGATTTGGACTGTCACACAGCTCTGCTGGGTGTCATAACTTAGTGACAAATAAAGGATTACAGTGTCCCAGAGTAACTCTCTCCCTTTTATTGTTCACCAGACATCAAAGCACAAAAGCATATTAGCATTTTTAATAAGTAGTTAGGTCAGTCATGGCTTACAGTTCGGAATTACTTTATGTAAAACTAAAAAATGAAAGAAAACCCAAACTTATTGGTAGATTAAAAAATATAATACCCACAAGGCAGGAGTGATTCTTCCACGGCTTTCGATCGAGAGTGCGTTATTTGTCTAAAACACGCAGGGAATGTGAGTTCCCAGCCCATTGTCTGAAAGTTAGATTTCTAGCTATAAAAATAATATTAAGAAGTTGAAAACATTTTATCAAAAGAGCAATGATTGAACTTCCAGCGTTAGAGGCCTGCCTGGTGCATTATTTGTGCATTTTTTCATGTGGAGCTTATTGTTTTCCGCTTACAATTTGCAGCATAAAATGATTTTTATTTTTTTTTTTAGATCACCTTATCTCGAATAAACATGTATCCCTGGAAATAAAATCGTGTCTTGTGTTTTTTAAGAAAGCATAATTTGAGGGTGTTTACTTTAAATAAATAGAACTTAGATATGAAAACGTGAACCAGGATGGAATAATGAAGCTGGTGTTCTTATCGGGATACAATTAGCTCGGCATAATTGCTAACCTTTGCCTTTGAAGTGGGCAGGGTCTTTTTTGATGACGCTGCTCTGCTCTGCAGAAACAGAGGAAATGCCGTGACTGGGATAACGTCTGTGTGTAGGATGCTGGGCTGGTCCTTGGGCACTGCCTTGTGTCTGTGCGTTCTCACTCGCAGCCTGTGCAGCGAGCGCCTGTGCAAACCCCCAACGGCAGCTGGAAAACGTCCCCTCCTAAAGGGACATCACCCAAGTGACGGCAGCGCCGCGATACCCAGCCACCGCTGGTGGAGAGCCTGCTCCCAGGATTGCACGCTTTAAGATGTTTATAAATACCATACAGGGTTTGAGCTAAATCTTTATATATGAGCATCTTGGCTGGAAACACCGTTCTTTACGGCGGAGTTGATCAAAACCAGAGATGGAGGGAGAGGTGGGTTGGATGGCTCCAAACTGCTCCTCCCTCACCACCCGACCCCACGCTCAGCGGTGTCAGTGAGCTCCGGATCCGGCCAGGGCCAGACTGACACCCCTGATCTTCGCTGCAAAAAGGCTGCAGTGAAGCTGCGAACTCCCCTCTCCCCATTCCCCCCTCAAAGCTGTAAAAGTCACCAAAGCGTTGTCAACATGTGAGATGCACTTGCTAAAGTCAGTTTATTTACCCCAAAACACTGGTACATTTTTTTGATCCCTAGTATCACCGTTGCTGTTGTAGCACTATGGTGCTATTATCTTTTACACTGGTGTTTGGGAAATTAACCCTTTACTAACGGTACTTTTTAATCTTGATGCTTACTTGCGTTCCTTGCTTGCGGCAATGCTGCGTATTTCATTGCAAGCGTGACCCAGCACTAAGAGCTTCAAGGACGGTTTTGGTGGCTGGAGCCACATTTCCTGAACCTACCTTGCAAGACAGGCAAGGAACTCAAAAGTTTCTTCTGCAGTTTGTGTGAAAATGCCACGTTTCAATGAGACACTTAACTGAGACCACCTCGGACGTGCCTGTTGTGTTCCCTTTGCCAGGCTGGCACAGTCACTGGTGGGATCTGGTGGTACCACCAGACTCCAACAATGGGACAAACGCATCCTTCCATGTGGACAGCAGCCTGTCCGGGGGGGATCTTCCATAACTCCCAATCCTTAGATATAAATTTCTAATTTTCTTGACCCTTCCTTACTTTTTTACAGCTGTGCAGACTGCCCTCCTGTCCCACCAGGACTGACAGACTTCCCTCTGTCAAGGACAGCAGCTGCCGGAGTGGAAAAGCTGCATTAGGAAAGAATAACGTGTATTTTTAAGCTGTCTCTTTATATAGTTTAGGAGCTGAAAACGAGGAAGAGAGCCAAGATCTCTGTGGAGCTCCAGCAAATATGCCATGGACCATCAATAGTGCAAGACCACATTTAGGGAACTGCTGGAATGGGCCATAACAGCTGTAAAGCAGATAGTTTTCATATTATCCCTGGAGAGATGTTTCCTCCTTTTTTATAACAATTCTTTTAATACTTTTTAAAATGAAAACTTCATTTTCTTGGTATGAAATTACCTTTTTTTAAAAAAAAAAAAAATAAAAATCAAAGGACTTGCCACAAGAAAAAAACCTGGCACTTGGATACCCATGTGATAGGCACCTTATAAATACCTATGATAAATAAGAAAAATTGACATGAAAGTAATCTTAAGAGTCTGTCTTTAATTTTCAAAGACAAGAAAATATTTCTCGGTTAAAAATGAAATAATATTATTAGCCCATCATATTGTGCCTACACAAAAGGCACTTAAGATACGGTGGAGATGTCCAAAGAGTACAGAACTCTATTGACCATTCTGTAGGTGCCAAAACACTGAGACGTGGTGCGGGAATTTTCGACGACGGAATTTCCACCTAAATTTAATTTCCTCTCTATGGTTCACATAAAATCTTTCATTTAATTTTAATGTAGTGCTTTTTAGTAAATCCAAATTTACCAGACTTCAGGGTATTTAAACCTACATTCGGAATTTTGCAGCGTGAATCCACCTCTAGTATTTGTGTGAGTTTTTCACAATGCGTTTTGATTATTGTCTGTTCTCGGGGCTACGAGGACGTGATGGAAGAATCCGTCTTCATATTACAGATGAGCTGGAAATCTCAACAGGACACGGGATCTGAATGTAGGAAACTCTTAATCTTGGCAGGAGTCAGCAAGTCCCTTCTGTACTCACACTACAAAGGACGATTTGCATGAGGATTGTTGCAAACTCCAATCCTCAGGATCTTATTTTTTGCAAAGACTTCCTCCTTCCCCCCAAAAAGAGCCAACAGGGTGAAATGATTTTATTTTCTGTCAGACACATCAACATAATTTATGCATACCTGCTCTGCATTTTCCAGCTATTTCTCTAGACCTTTCTGGGATCTGGGAGTCTCTTTCGATTTGTGAATCCTGTACGCTCACTTGCTCTTGTAATTTGGGAGGCTCCTGCATATTTGAAAACGATGGCTTCATTTGTTTTTCCAAGTTCTGACTGAATCACTTGTTGGTGTACAAGTGACATTCCAAGCACTGGATTAATGAAAGCGCCTTTCTTCTTTGTACAAGTGATATTACGTCAGAAGTTTCTCCACACGCACACCAGTTCCAGTTATCTGATTGATATACTTAGACATCACGCATGAAATACGCCTTTATTCATGTATTTGTGTCTATAAACTGAAAAGGACCCTTTATTCTGGAGGAAGAGTCCTGCAGCTTGGAACTGAACTGTACGGCTCCGTCAACAGTCGAGCTGGCCGCCCGCCAAAACCCAGTCTTATCTCTTCAAGCAAAATCGGTGGAAGGAACCGCAAGAGTGAATTTTGAAAGATCCAGTTGGAAAAAAAAAACAAAACCAAAACACAAACTCATGATGTCACTTCAAATCCACAGCCGGCAGGTGCTGGCTGGTGCACGCTACCTGTGGGCCCCGCTCTTTGTCGTGGGGCTCCTCTTCATGCCCGCTGGGGAAGCAAAGGGCAGGGTTGATCTGATCCTAAAACTCATTACCTGAGGACTTTGCTCTTAGGGCTACATGCTCCATGTGCTGCACAGCGTGGAACGGAGAGGCCGGGAGGGGAGCTGGGAAAGCGGCCAGTGGCACGGCTGGAAAAAGGCCCCTGTGGGGCCAGACTATCTCGGACACGACGCATAACCACATCCCAGGGTTTGGGGTCCAGTGTTCCTGGTACTGCCTGGTGTGGAGATGACAATGAGGATGAAGATTCGCAGTGAATATTTATTGCACGGGAGCCTCAGCCAGACGAGGGCACCATTGGGCTTGGGCGCTCGCTCTCCCCAAGCCTCCTGGCCCACAAGGCAAGACCTAACAGGTAGAGGAGAACCCGTTGGAGAACAGGTAGAGTGCAAATAACAGCGCCCTGGTTATATATGTGAGCCTGAGAGGAAAATCATGGCCATCCCCTGCAGATCTGCTGCGTGAGGTTAGGTCAGCCAGACTGTGGGCAGAGTCGCCGGCTCATTAATCTCTCAGGCTGCCCGCAAACGAGTCGTCTAACGGCAGCCTGGGAGAGGCTTGCAGGTTACCGTTGCTAAGACAGGTGGAAGAGGCAGCACAGGGCTCAGGATGTAATTTTGTGGTCAGGTTTATGGCCTGATGCCCTCAGGCTGCAGGTGTCCTCCCTGCTAAGACCAACTAGAATCAGGAATGCCAAGTCTTCATCCTGGACCATACTGGTCTGAGGGCAAGATGTGACTCCTGGGTGCTGGTTCCTTCACTCTTTTTATGCCAAATCTGGACATCTGGGGGACTTCGCATAAGAAGTTGAGGTGGGCTTTCTTTCCAGGCACCAGGAGGCAGGGGGAGCTGGCTGTAATTTTGACCATGTAAAACACTGAGAAACAAGTTTTATTTCTGCAAGAGCCAGCAATGTTCAAATCATCCCACAAAAGTCTGGATGAGTTTGTGTATGACCAGCCCTGGCACCCATCACTTCAAACCCTCTCCTGGGACTTTGACTTCCACTTTGAGAAATGCCTGAGACGTGGGGCTGCTCGGAGAGCCCGTTTGCTAAAGGATTTCCATAACCCACGAGCCATTAACAACCTCACACAAAGTGGCACCTGAGCAAGCGAACCCAGAAGAGAAGCCAAAGCCAATCGGGGCTTAATTTCTCCCCTGTCCCTCCTCAAACTGGGCCATGGCTAACGCCAAAAGGGGTTTACGCTATCGCTGCAAGAGTTGTAGGATAGAGTATTTCAGCGGCAAGCTCCCTATATAGTTTGTTGCTTTTAGCACTCTGCTCATTTAACCACGTTTTGCTTTGGAAGGAGGCAGCAGCATTGGAAAAAAAAAAAAGCTTTTTGAGAAATATTTGTGCATCCTGTGCAAAAGCAAAGCCTATGAACGGCCAAGAGGAGAAAGCAAAGCCTCAAAGTCATTTTTTAAACTAGACACTCCAAAATATGGAGGAAAAACAGCAAAGTGATAGCAAGTCTGCGCAAATACCTCAGTAGGGTCATGTAATACACATTACAGGGTGCACAGAGGATGCACAGACTTACAGGTTTGCTAGGGAGCACAGAACAGTTTTCATTCCTGTGCAACAACAGATGACTTTTTATTTTCCCCTTCATTTTTCAACTGAGAGACAGACGAGCTAAAATGAGAGAGACAGAACAGCAAAAATAAGCAGACTTGGATCTGGACTAAATATACTAGCAGGATAGAATGTTAATTTTACCCAGATTTGGTTTCACTTGGGGAAAAAAAAAACAACAAACCAACACTTTGTCTCTCAGAGCTGTCTGCTTAATGTATAAATGTGGTGCTTCCCCAATGTCACCACAGAAGTGACAGCCACAGCCAAGTCAGCTTCGTCTGCTCTAATTACCCCTCCCTTGGAGATATTTCCTATCAGCACGTGGTCTCTCTAAGCTCATATGCTGCAGTAGAGTTAGGGGCGAAGCTGAGACTCTTAACGCCAAGTTTCCTTGCTCTGGTTGGCTTCCATCAGACCATAATTAAAATGGGAGTAGGAATTTAATTAAGAATATTGTGTCAATTAATAAGACACTTAAACGATTACACAAAGTTAGGGGGGAACAGTTTGATACTTCGACTCCCACTTTAGTTAATTCCTGATTTGATGAGGATTCGCAGCCATCAAAAAGGCTCAGGTAATTAGTGTTCATCTGCGGCATAAATTATTTTTAACCATCCACCCCTTACTGAGTGCACTCCTTCCTCCTTTAGAAATGGAACGTTTCAGGTACAATTTTAGAGAAAAACGAGGAAACTCACCCCCCCTCAACAAATTCAGGAAAAGTTATGGTAGGAATATAAATATATAAATGACAACATGATATTTTTTTGTCAATAATTTATTTCATAAAAATAAGACCATGCTTGTGTCTCCATTGCACACTGGTGAGTCCACAGAAAGCCCCGTCTCTGGTGCAGGCTACAGGTGCGTTGTGGAGCGGGTGAAGCTCCTGAGGAGGTGTTTGGCTGTGGAAAAAGTAAGTGTGAACAGTGGTGGTGGCCAGCTAATCGGAAAGTTGTTGCACTTTTGGGGTATGATCTGGTACAGCTTCTGGGTGGGGAAGCTTGTGGTGACACGGGGGCTGCTCTGCAGCGCGCGGGTGTCCAGGGACATCCAGGGCAGCACGCGAAGTGTTGTGCTTCACGTCCGAGTCCTCCCCGGGTGGAGCAGAGGTGAGCCCGAGGGTAAGCTCCAGGGACCCTACTCAAGGGATTCCAAGGCTGCCTGGGAGTCTGCTAGGCAAGATTGCATCTCACATTATAGGAGATGCTCTGTATGTCTGGTTCACAGCAGCGAGGGGATAGGGAAGAGAAGAATAACCTCATTTGTTAGACCCTGCTGTCCTTTTCCTCGGGGGCATCTGCTGATCTGGTTGGGGAAGGAGCGTTTGCAGTGAAGGAAAAGCAATTTCTGTTTTGCACTGCACAAAGGCCTCATCACGTGTGATGCAAGGGGGATGTCCAAAGGGGGCCTGACCTCCCCTACTAGCAATAACATTAAAATATTCTGCTGCGGGATCACAACGACATCTGAAACTTTCTTTCAGTCATTTTCTTCCCCCTCCTTTTTTCTCATCTCTTTGGGTCCTTTGGCCCATATGTTGCTAATTTTCTGTCTTTTCAAAGCGCTCTGTTTCATTTAAAGTCAGAATACATTCTATTCATCACCATGAACACTGGGGAAAAAAAGAGATCTCAAAGGTCGGTGTTCCCCTTAATATATAAAATAAATGAGCAAAGCACTGTGGTTTTTTTTTCCTTTAGCTTATTACTTTTCTTAATCTACTTTTTTAGGTCTACTGTGTGAGATCACAGGAGGGACTTAGCAATCGCTCCTAGAAAAGGCTTCTTATATATCCTTGCAAGAAAGAAGTCCCTCAAAAATGTATGCCTTTGTAGTTTGATCTGCTGAGCCAGACTTCAACCGAGCTAATTACTGGTCAGCAAGCTGGCATGCCACTACAGTGTCATGCACAAGTACTTGGAGGGCTTCCCTCTCCAGGAGCTCACTTTCACTTGCTGTCCATCACGTTTACCCAGGTAAAAAATTTCCTCCTCCTCTGCTAAGATATTGCACCTACACCTTGAAACCTGTGCAAGGGAAAAAATAACAAGGTGGCATTTGGATTTTTGACATAATATTTGGGTAGATCGTCACCAAGATGCAAGTGAAATTGTTAAAATCACTTGAAACCAAGGAAAGCATGCAAGGTGATCTGCTTGCTTAAATCCTGCTGTTGTAGAGGTGTGGTTTGTTTGCAGAAGGCCATCGTAGGATTAGATTTCCAGAAGGACTTGTAGCAGATTGACATGCAGCCTGCAAAGAGTTAACCATATCAGTAGCCCACTGTTTTCTTGTTTCTCTACAATTTTCGGGGACAAAATCTCATCTCTCTCCAGCTGTGACAGCGAGGGCAGGGCGTGGGGCAGCCCACATCAGCCCTCGCGGGCTGGAGTGACCCAGGAGACACAGCCAAACCCAAAGTCAACTTGAGAGCCAAATAAACCTTTCTTTACAAAACCTCAGACCACATGAAAGCGCCTGGATTTGTGTTCTGTTATGAACTTGGAATTTGGGCCAAGTTAGTTAAAATGTTCAAGACTCATCAAGACTCAGATCTTTGTAGTGAATCCGGGCCTGAGAACTGAACTAGCACTAGTTCGGACTTCAAATCAGCTGGGAGGCAAGTGTTGTCTGGAGCAGGATGAAGTGCTGAATAGACGGTGGTTGGATTTCCCCCGTTCCTGGGCTGTGTTGCTGCTTCAAGCAGTGGATGGACTTGCCTGAGAACCCAAATCACCCCAAATGTAAGTCACGGGGACCGAAGTGGTTGCGTTCCCCTGAAATTTTGCTGCTGCTCGTTTGCTCAGCCACTCTGTGGCCAGAGCAGGTCCAGCTGAGGTTGCAGCCTCCTCCCTGGGTTTCGCTCAGTGCCACACATAGGACCTTCCCTCTGTAAGCTCCTCTGGGCAGAGAACTGCCGTGTGTTCAGAAGACTTGCACGGTGACTCAACTAACAAATAATCTCAGGAAAGTTCCCTTCAGTGCTATAAGATGCCTACTTTCATCTGGCAGCACTTCAGGGCTGGCACTTCATCAGTAGATAACAAAGCCAAGTAATACAGTACAAGTGAAACTATTACAATCTGGGGTATTTCCAAAACAAGATCCTGACCAGAAAAAAAAAAAGAAAAAAAAAGGATTGAAGAAGCAGGCAGCGAGGGGCTTTAACAGCTGTTAGCTTTGAGCTGTAAATTTGGTATAAATAACATTTCTGGCTGTTTTGAACAAGTATAGAAGTTGCAGATCTGTAAGTGAAAGTTTCTTGCTTTGCAGAATGTCTCCATCAATCTAAATTAAGAGCCTTCAGTGGGAACCGGGAATGATGCTACTGAAGAAATCCCAGCCTAAAAAACAGTTAGCAGGCAGGCAGCTGTTCTTGGATGCCTTTTCACCACGGGGCTATTTGATCTCTCTTGAGGTTGATACAAGTCCTGCAGACGGGTAATGGGTTCTTTTTGAACAACAGGCCTGCAACATTTCTGCATCTGCAATTGCGAACGCTGTGGCAATGAAAGGAAGCGGGGTCTTTTAGGTCTTGTTTCTGGCTCTACCACTAATTTATGTATGGCCCTCGGCAAGTCAAAATGCATCTCTGACCTCAGTTTACCTAGTGAGAAAATGGGAGTGGTAACACTTATCAGCCGCTGCGGTATCCAGGATTTCACTAATACATGTTTCCTCAGTCTGCTGAGACAAGTGAATCATCGCTCTGCCCATCTGTAGGCAGCCTCCTTCCTGCTCTAAAACACAACCTCTCCTTACAGACCGAGGGTAACACATGCTCGTAACTCAGTGCTGGAGAGAGTTATAACCTGCTCCTGACCTCTGAGCATTTCCAGGCAACTATGCGCGGGGCTAATCCATCATGATATCATTCTGCCCATCACCTGATGCTCTCCGTGAGATACACTCCTTGCTTCAAACCAAGAAACAAAACTGCTCTTAGAAAAGCACACGCACTTTAAAGCCTGACTTTTCCATCTCGTGCCACATTCAGCTTGCATACAATTAATTTAACACCCAGCTGGTAGTAAAATTAGGTGCTTCCTGAGCATTATGTTTTTTAAATTGCTTTCTTAATGCTTTCTGCTCTATCAGGGCCGTCCTGCTGAGGAAAGGGCTAATATCTTCTCCCAAATTCAACTTTTCTCTCAGCACTGCAGTACAACTGAGAACAATATCCCTGTTGTAAATGTGGCTTTTTATCAAAGATGCCCAACAGGCTCTCCGGAATTCCTGCAAATCTTCGGCGTCTGGAGGCCGTTTCAGATCCTCAGCTTCTGGGTCCATTAGACCTTGCGTGCTGCTCACTTCATGGGGACACTATCCACTGTGCACCCCAGAGCAGCAGGGGCAACCACTCAGTCCCTTGGCCAGGGAGGATTTCGGGGCCCAGATTTGCTCTCTGAAGTGGAGTTTGGCTTCTGGCTCTGTGGAACCAAACTGAATGGCAGGCGGCAAAATCTACAGCAAGTCACAATAGTTTTCTTAACCTGCAAGGGAGGGGAAGGAGGGCGGGAAGGAACGACCCTACACAAGACATCCCATGTCTGATTATACTCCGTGCATCCATGGCTATTGAAACTCTCTGATTCCCGTTTGAGATTTAGCTGCAACATCCCATTTGTTACAAGCAGATATGTAAAGTCTCCTTGGTATTCAGGTTCATTTAAAGATTTACATTTTGTATTTCCTTGCTCTTTTTTTTCTGATGATGTACATAAAACAGAATTGTAAATGTTTAGGAAAATCAAAGCTATTCTTAGATGCTTGCAATTCCACTAAGTGTGTATTCTCTAATTTGCGCCATGAAAGGAAAAGGAAATCTGGGAGAGGAGCTTGTAGGTTGCTTTTTGAGGTTTTCTTTACTGTATTTCCATTGAAACTTGGGGCTCAGAGTTATGTTTCCCAAGGCAGTTTGAAAGTCTTCTCAGTAACCATTCCCTCCGAAGGATGTGTCTGTAGCTGCCTCTCCCACCTTTCCATGGAGCTGTGGTGGAGAGTTTTAAAGTTAATGGAAACAGAACCAGCTCCAGCAGATGTCCAGAAGCTCAGCTGGTCTCCTCTAACCTTGCAAAATTGGTGATGCGTGAGGAAATTCTGACTAGCTGATTTTACAGAAATGTTATGATTTTCAGGGTAGAGTGCAATGCCCTGCACAGAGCTGAGGCATAGCCATGGCTGTAACAAACTTGATTCTTAATATGGTGAGCCAAAATGCCAATCTGTCTCTTCCCTGAGTGCTTGGCCAGCCCCATTGGAGCTAACAGATTCACAGT
>NW_020799123.1:10633042-10661645 GCF_003259725.1 Athene cunicularia | reverse complement strand
AAAAAAAAAAAAAAAAAAAAAAAAAAAAAAAAAAAAAAAAAAAAAAAAGCAAGATGCAGCATTTTCCACAAATGAAAAATTTCATTTTTGGTGAAAGCAAAGAACTTCCCTCCACACCCACACCAGGTACCAGCGTGACATCCCCGTGTCCTGCCCAGCTCTAGGGACCAGCAAGACCCCACAGCTCTGGTTGGGGACAGGTGGTGAGCCTGGAGCCCTGAGGAACCTCCTCTGAAGCTACCGGTGAAAAATATTAGATAAAAATTTGACATAACAGATTTTTTTCAGGTGAAGATTTTATTGATTCTCTTCTTAAACCACAAACGTGCTACCGACTGGCATGGAGAGCACACGTGTCAGGGACAAACACGTGCCTGCTGTTGGGGACCCACCATCTGTATTGACTGAAGGATGTGCCAAGCTTGTGACTACCCCTTAGACAAAAACGTCTCCTCCAGTCTGGCTGGCTAAGCCCAGCCAAAGGGCAGACGTTCAGCCCATCTTGGTGAAGTTAGAGGAATTTGGCATGGTGTTTTACCTTTGCAAGTCAGTGCTGGAGGAATGCTTTGCACATATGAACTATCTCATGCTCACCAAACCGCTTATTAGTTTCAGGCACTGGCCCCTGTGTTATTATGGCCTTGATAACTTTATTAAATTCAGCCCCAGCTTATTCATCTCACAGAATGGCCCTAACTATTTGTAGATATTTTAAAGTAGCCATCCTTGCATCGTGATCGCTTCCAGACCTCGCTGAGAGACACGCATGTGTTTGAAATGCCTGCTTTCCTTCTCCATTTCACCATAAAGTAGCCAATTTAATTTTGCACAATACCATTTGATAACAACCATGTGTGTGTGTCTTCAACGTTTATATACTTCAGAGAAGGTACTGCTTGGTCAGTGTGAGATAATTTCACAAAGAAAAACGGAACCAGATGTTACTCCTTTTTACTTGGCTTCTCCATCCGCCTATCTAGTTTCTAATGTCAATCTCCACTCAGGTTTTCCATTACCTTGGGAAGGGGATATCTTTACACTTTATGTTTTCATTACCAAGGTGCCTGACAAAGTGTGTGGAGTAGCTGAGGTAGATGATTATCAGCTTAGCACCTCTGAGATCATTATCGAACAGTAACAATGCTCAGGAGACAAAGGGAGAGGGTGTATGTTGGGTGTGGGTTTGGAGGAAATCCAAAGGGAAAAGCCACCTTTTGGACCAAATCTCATAGACAGTGTCCAGATTCCAGGGATGCAGCACACAGGGGAGGAGTGAAGGGCGTCCTCAACTGCAGCAGATGGGCAGGAAAATCTGCAGGGGAGCAGATGTCCTCCCCAGGCGCTTGAACAGGCAGTTTTAGAGACGGCGTTATTTGGTGAGGTCTTCTTGCTGTTTATGGACCACCTGCCTGGCTGACAGGGTCGAGATAAAAGTGGCAGCACTTGGGTGAGTTACTTGTATGTCAGGAAAGAGAAGGGGAATTTCCCTGAAGATGTAAAGCGGTAGGATGGGGAGGACAGAGGGATGTGCTGAGGGAAGGAAGGAGGAACTTTGCTATGTAGAAGTGCAGCTGGGCAGGGGACACCTTGCGTGGGGTCTGGAGTGAAAACAGCAGCCTGGGACAGCAGCTACAGAAGTGATGGAGACCCCTGAAAGCCCATGGAGGCCACAGGTGGAAAGCGAGATGTGATGTTCTGGAGTCACCATGCAGCTTAACACCTGGCAAGACATGAGGGGACCATCAGGGACTGCAGCACAAGCTGCATCCTCTTCCTCACCTCACCAAACATGGCATGTCGGGGTGCGCCGAGGTCTCCCTGCCCAGCCACAGGGGCTGAACAGCCTCCATTCAGCGCTGCCAGCTGTGGTCCAGCACACGGCTTATCTCCATTTGGACTATGAATTTCGGATGGATCACTGCTGTGCAGGATGGACCCCATGGACACATCGCTCTGCGGCAGGTTACGGTGTTCTCACTGCCGATGGTCTGGGCAGAAAAGCTGTGCTTCCTCGCTGGCAACGTCTGCCGCCACACACCGGGCTCACAGCTTGCACTTGAGGGAGAGAAGGGAGAGGGTGACCTGCCTGGATATCAGAGTCTGTCCTAGAAACGACCCGTCCTTGTGGCAACGACACATCAGCCCTAAAGCCGCTGCAGAGAACAAGACCAAACACGGACGAAGCGAGTGCAGAGACCTGCAAGCTCCAGCTGCCCAGCAGTGTTATTTCAAGGCTGTAAAGTTATGTACCGTCTCATTTACAGGTGCTTTTACCTCGACACTGGCTGTTATTAAGCTCCATTATGAGAACAACACTTTGTGACTCACCAGTCTTGTGACATCCTGGCAGGGGAGAGCACACTTGGCCGCCTCTCGCGTGCTGGCGGGGCTGGAGGCGCTGGGAAGGAGCCGTTACTGCAGGGAGTGTCCAGCCTCGCTCACAGCTGCCTCTCGGGCCAGCTGAGCTGGGCAGGGGTGGATTCCAGAGCGAGCGCCTGGTTCCTCTGGCTTGGACCCACGGTGACCTGTGGACGGTTCAGGGGACAACGGCAGGAGTGTGTCGAGGACCTCCCAGAGAGACCAAGTCCTTCGGCTTTGAGGGCATCACCCGCTTTCTGTTCATTGCCTTTCTTCACCCCTTTTTTGTTGGGGTTAGAATATGAGCTCAGCATGTATTACTTTTAGCTAAATCACCCCAAATTTACAGAAAAAAAAATTATATAAGCATGAGAGTGAGTCATGCTCATTGCTGTGGATGCCGTAGGGCACAGCACTAGGATGGGACGTACTCTCCAAGCAGCTGGCTGGAGTTGTGCAAATCCTGTTACTGGGTGGCACACGGGCCAGTGCGCAGAGGTCCTGCAGAAAGGAATCTTGGTAATCACCGTTTCTCAGGGACTAATCCCAACTGCCTTTGCTCCCTGTCACTGCTTGCCGTAATAACAGCAGGTGCCCATGCACAAATCCTTTTCCCAGCACCTTCTTCATGTCGTTGCTTTCTAAGAGAGAAGTTGAAAGACTTTCTGACAAGGATATAGAAAAAAACATTATCAATTTTTTAAAAGTCTTTTTCTCTTGAATTGTCAACTGTTTGTGATTTTTTTTTTTCCCCCAGCCGTTAAAAAAGTAATTTTGTCACTCCACGCACTTTCAATCCAGTAAATTGTAGGAGAAGGCAATTCTACTGGAGGCCTAGCTGGAAGGAAGGAGAGATATTTGCTTAATACATGCTTAACTGGCAATCATCTTGGCAATGTCTTAGCCTCACTGCAGTCAAGGTGGCTTTCATCACTGGAGGTATAATTTGTCTCTGCCTTTTCAATTGCTCCTTCCTCCCTTCCTCTCATCTCCCGCTGCAGTCTACCTGGACTAATAAAAATCCAGCTCCTGCCCCAAGCTAGTGAGATGCGCAGAGATGAAGAATAGGGCCCTGTGCTGACTAGCATGGTTCAAACTCTAAATGGTCCGGTTTAGTGCTTACTGGAAAGGCACTGGTGACAGCAGGGCCGTACCTCTGCCTTGCGAGGCTGTCTGTGACCTTTATTCCCTTCAGGGCTCCTTGGAGCAGCCACCCACAGCCAATTGTTCCATTGATTACAGGGGCTATCAGATGAGATCTTCGGTTCCTGAGGGCAGGATTATCAACCTGGGATATCTAAGGGGAAGGCTCAGCTCCACATAAAGGGCAGAGATAAGGGACTGGATTTTTAGAAGGGTGAGTTCAGGTATTCAGAGTCGCTGCAAATTCTGTTCTCCAATTTAGGTACCAAAACCCTCATCCTCAGGTGTGTAACACCCGGCCTCAGGTTTGTAACTCAGGCCACCCAGTTTGAAAAATACGGTATTCGGTGCTCTGAATCTGTCTACAGGAAGCACTTTATGTAAAACGAAGTCACCACACGGCGTGGAGCCAGCAGTGCCACCATGCCTGACCCAGGCCACCTCCACCAGAGTCCAGACCTTCTTGTGCTACCATGTGCCTGGCTAGGGAGAGCGATGGAAGAGTGCTCATGCGAACGAAACTCAGTCAACGTTCTGATGATTTTCATACAGTTACAGGGAATTTTCTAGTCTAAATTAGACCATGTCATCCAAAGCACTTTGAAAAGTCCTGGAAAAGTGCCTTTGAAAAGAGACCGGTTAAGCTCTCCAAGCCCTTGTGGCTCTTCCCCACCCCACTACCAGCCCAACACCCTGGTCCTTAGTTTCTAGGTCATTCAGGCAAGGCTTTCTCTGCTGTGAAAATGCTCAGGTCATTTGTTAGTGACAACAAGAGACAGATCTTTTGGTGATGTAAATCAATGTCACTTCAAAGCTTCAACAGAGCAATACTTATTTACACCTTCAGATATCAGATCCTTATGTTTTGCTTTTATGTGTGTCAAAGTTTGTTTTTTTTTTTTCCTGAAAGGTAACATTTTGTTGTAAATGTCTATAATTAAGCCACCTCGTTTCTATGGCAATAGACACTATACAGATTAATAAAATAAATATTGCAGCAGAGTTTAATTCTGGAAAAGCCGTGCTAAAACCCTTTCCATCATTCCTCATTACGAAGGCAGCAAAACGCACTTAACAGACTATCTTATCAAAATTAGTGAAAACATTAAACTTTCCCCAAAAAATCTTCTTTTGAAAAGTTGTTCTAAGCAAGTTTCTAAAATCTCAGAAGTATTAAATCCTCATTAATATAAGCTCAATGTATTTATGGTGTCAAAAATGTGTTTTATAAAAGCCAAAAGCAGAGTTGCACAAGTTGCCTCATTATCAATAATCTAGCATCGTCCCTTTTATGTGTCATTTCTTTACACAATATACTATCATTTATGACTTTTAGCAAATACATCATGGCAAAGGATTACTCTCATCAGAGGCAGTCTTTGAAAAGGATATGCTAATTTCTAGAGAGCAAGAAAACATCAAAACAGTGCCAGCAAATAGCCAAGGGACTTTCATGTCTTAATATCCTTCAGAAGTGCTTTATCTCCTAGTGCAACGTGTATCATAGTATAAACAGGAAATGAAACAGCCGAGGCATCAAAGAACCACCAGTGCATGGCTGTAATTTTAGATCAGGTTTAATAAAGGTTATCTGCAGCAGGCTAATCAAACAAAAGGGTGTATGTTTTAAAGCGCCATTTGATAATTTTCATTTAAGGCTCCCGATCAAAGAGATCCTAACAATGTCTTACTGACTCCAGATAGATCCCTTTGCCTCACTTTTCAAAGTAGCTTCGTTTATTGCTGGTAAAACTGGTTTTGATGTTTTAATTTTTTAGGTGGAGGAGAGATCAGAAACTGCTCTGGTTTCCTGTGCACCTTAATTTGGAAAGCAATAGAAAGAGAGCTGAGAAGGAAATGAGCAAATGCAGCGAGGATCGGGAAGATCTCAGGGTCACTTCTGTGAGGTGTCGGTGGGCCGTGATGTGTAGGCAGGGGCTCCCATCCCAAGGGATGCAAGGAGGGGAGACAAACCTGACCAAGATCAGGCCGGGCCATTGACTAGTTAATGTGAAGCCAAAATACCCTGAGAGTGAGACAGGGGGGAAAAAAAAGTAGTAGTTTGATCGTGGGTTGTTGATGAGGCAAGGCAGAAGAAGCCAGACCGGCCGTTTTCGTGGCACTTCTCATCCTTGGCCACCAGGAGTAGCTCCGCTGGCACCATGGATACACGACCCAGAAAGAGAAAAAATTGCAATTTGACTGTCGTACCCTAGGACAAAACCTGCAGATCGTTCCCCCCTTGTTTTGTGACCGATTCCTTGGTTGCACTTTCAGGCCAGATCTCATTCAAATTCCTGAAAAAAAAATGACTATTTGGCGATTTCTGAAAGTGGAGTAATCCTAATAGGAGAGACAGAAAAACTACTCTCTCATTGCAAGGCAGAATGCTCGTTCGGGATGCCAGTGCAGTCTTCCGTATTCCTGGTTCATTAATTATTTTGTTTGGGGAGCAAAGAGGGAGATGAGAAATTTCTCCAAATCAGAGCTTTGTCAAAATTGTTATGTTTCTGGCAAGACGGATATACCCAAGGAGCTAAACATAGTTCAAACATTTTGTCAAAGCTTTCTGCACCACTCAAGCCTAGTGATGTTTCAAACTGATTTTCACACAAAGAACATACTTTCCATTAAATATGAGCTCTCGACTTGAAAATTCAGATATAAATATCTCTCGCTGGAGGTGGACTAAGGGAAGGTACGGCGGAACAGCTCCTGGAAGCAGCAGGAAAAATTCCCAACTGCCCCAGCCATCAGGTCCAGGCAGGTCTGACTGTTTTGAGGAGAGATTTCAGATCTTTGGGACCAGTCTTTCCCCAACTGTCTCCAGAGGAAAAGACTGGCAGGGCAGCAGCAGCCGCTCAAGTAGGTGCTGGGCTGGCTCAGCACCTTCTTTGTATCGATGGCGGTTTTGTGATTTTATGTTTGTAAAGCTTGTTGTTATTTTTCATGTCCAGAAATCCAAAGCGCTGTAGGGGGTAGTTCTGAAGAAAAATCAAAATAAATAAAAAACTCACCCTTGGGTGCACTTAATATAGTTGGTGAGAAATGTGCTGACTCCCAAATGTTCTTCCCGCTCTCTTCACGAAATGCTAGTTTTATACATATACATGTGTATACATTTCCTGCTGATGCTCTCTTAAATATTTCAAAGTATTCTTATGAAGCAATATACTTTTATCGTGGTATTCGTGAGAGCACAAGGCCTTGGTTGTACCCATACAGCCTCGGTTTGCTTCTTTATCTTTTCAAGTAAATTTTAAGTTACCAAAGAAGTGCTGATAGTCACAAAAATCTAGTTATTGGCCATGAAAACTCAACCATAAGTAATCTCCCCCAAACCAGTCCCATGAAATATTCATGCTTCAGGAACGCTCTTCCAGGCAGGGCGGTCACTTCCGATAGTAAATGCTTCAGGAGAAGCGAAACGGTGACTCCTCTGTTTTGAGAAAAGAGATTGCTGCCAAAGTGCTTGGCAGAATAATCGGCTAAAAAAACAAAAAAACAGGGTTAGCTTATTAAAATACCCACAGCAAGCATTAGCCTCCCATCACGAGAGCTGGAGTGCCAAGCGGCGTCCTTCGGCCAGCCTCCGTATCGATCTTCAGCGTATCTGCGGCTGCCGTGGATCCCTTCCTGGGCTGGACTCCCGGCTCCAGCGCAGACACCAATCGATAGTGACTGAAGGCTGGTAATGACCAAGTGTCAGAGATTTTTCAGCAGCTTTTTTGAACTAATATTGGTACTTCCTAATCCTGTTATCAAAGGATACCTTGAAAAACACCATGATGATGGGTACGAGTTGCCAACCTTTTGCAGACTCATATACTTGAGGCCTGAAGAAACCATTCAATAATCTTTTTTTTTTTTTTTCTGCTGACCTTTATTTCGTGGGCCATTAGATTTCATCTGTATTAAGTCCAATAACTGGTGTCTGACTGAGGTACAACTTGTGCTTGGCAAAAGCATATCTTCAAAGAAGGAAACTGGTCTTGATTGAAGACATTGGAGCTGGACACTTCACCACCCCTTGGCAGTTTAACGAAGTGGTTATGACAGTTTATTTCTGGGCACTTTTCTGCCCAAGGAAGTTAACTCAGGGCGAGGGAATGTGTGCGAGTAAAGACAACAATCTCCTACTTAACCGTCTGCAGATACAAACACAGGCACAACAGTCATTCAGAAATACTCTACAATGACTTCTGTGTCTACAGGCTTTATTTTTAATTTGTCTGCCTCGGGTTTCATCTATTAGTCCTTTTTAGTGTGTTCCCCTCCTAACCAAAGAGCCGTATATTTCACACTGACATGCTTTCTTCACGCCTCATCCCCATCTTCCACTTAGTCACAGTCCCCAGGGCTGAGGCATGGTGATTTCTCGTGTCACCTTCAAACGTTTCTCGTCCGTTCTGCATTGGCCAAACCAGAGAGGGGGTTTGGCCCAGCTGTATTCAGAGTAACTGAGACATTTCTTGAGGTTCTTGCTTTCCTACCGACCATGACTCGCCGAGCTTGGAGGGGTTGGGCATCACCAGCAAGAGAAATGCCTTGTCATGCACTCGACGGTGTCACTGTGTGCAAGGTTGGAACTTTCACCACGCCTGGAAATGTTATTGAACAAGTGGTGCTGAGCTGTGTCTGCGTGTGTGCTGGGCACATCCAACGCAGGGTGTGGGCCTTAGCAAATGCGTTTGCTCAAGATTTGTCTGTGACCTCTAGACTTTGGGAACATGTGGACACTAGCTGGCAGGTGGCAAATACAATATACATGGTGCAAAACATGCCTGAGCTCAGCAAATAGTGTGCCTAAGTCCTAAAATTATCCAAGACAGTCTCCATAATCTTTATGGGAGAAAATTAGGTCTTCAAAGCAAGAAGGAATTTAAACTATCCCTGGTTCAAAGAAAATCGCCACATGCCGACAAACATTAAGAATGATAATATTTTGCTAAAGCCCCAGTAAATCGTTGTGTGGTTTCTCTGCATTTCCTTTCCCATTGCTGTTCATTGCTCATACATCCACATTCACACTGGGAGGTGAAGGAGGAAAAACTCCCTATTGAATAGAGAAGAAAAAAAAATAATTTTGATACAATGGCCTGGGATATGGTTTTGACTCGGTAACATTGCTTCCTGCGCAGACTGCTTCTTCCAAGCATCTTTGGAACATTTGCTGAGTACCAAAACATCCCAACCTAAACAGAAGCTGTCAAAAGTCTTATCAATCTGTCTTATTAAGAACTGTAATTAAAAGCATTAGGCAAATGCACTGAGCCTCTTTGGGAGGATACTAGAACCTGTGTTTGCCTCTGTGTTAAAGTAATTGCTTCAATTACAGTTCTAGGTAGTTAGATATCTGTATGTACTCAGGGAGCAAGAAGGAAAATGAGAAGGACCCAAGAAATGAATTTTTGATATGTTTTTGAAGTATGACAGGATACAGTCAATGCTTCCTTAGCAAAGGAGGTGGAGGGGAATGCGGAGCTGATGAGAAAGGAGTTTGCAGTGCTGGCAGGGGTGAAGGCAACTCTTCCACATAAATCATGGGGAAAAATTAAACTTCCCCTCCTTCCACTCCAGAACTTTCTTCTCCCAAGCATCTCCAGGATGAAGCAAGTTTCTGGATGGCTTCATGAAGCAGGACAGCAAGAAGAGACCCATCTGTTGCAAGACACCAACATCCCGCAGCTCCAGGCTCTTGTTGTCCATCGCTCGCGACTTTGGGGCACAGGCACTGCTGAGGCAGATTTTTACGTTTGTTTATTAACTGAGAAGGGAAAAAGGTCTAAAGCAGAACACATGATGCAAACTCCCCCTCCACACATCCCCCTCCATGCGTCTTTTCCAGGAGGCTGGAGCTAGCTCCACATTCACAGCTTGATCACATATGTGTGAAAGGGATCCAGACTGGAAAACTTGAGGTTGGAGCAGTAGCGGTGCGAGAGCAGCGTCCGTCTCCATGCCCCAAGAAAGGGTCTGAGTCCAACAGTGAGGAAGGACCTGCCTCCAGTGCAAACTCTTCCTCACCCCAGTTACTTACCAGATTAAACTTTCTTGCTTATGGCCTTACAGCTCTTCCACAGTGCTGGGTAAATCCAAGTTTGGATTTAAATTCAGAACCAAATTCCAATTTATTTCAGCCTAAACAGCTACAGAGACTGTTGTATGCATGCAACAGCTGAAAAGAGCTAATGGTTATCATAAGGTTAACATTCAGCTGTAAAAGTAACGGTAATTGAATAATAAGGATAGAAGAGCTCAGCCCGATCCAGCAATGCCTCACTTACATAGCTGCACACAGAGACAGTAAATCAGGAAAGTCAGTTCCCATTACGCAGTTTCGCCCTGAAGGAGCTTAGCTACTTTGGCAGGGCAGATGACATTAAACAGATGAAGAACAAAAATGGCTCAAATACGATTATCATACATATGCGTAGCTGTCACAGCCCCCTTTCAACTTGCACCATATGAAAATAACCTCTTCAAAACAGGCAGACTTTTAGGGACGAGGTTAATTGCAAAAAAAAAAGTTCTAAATAAAATAATCACAAGGCCCCAAATATTGTTATTAGGGTGAGCCAGCAGCTTGCTCCGAACTTTACAGAACTCCACACTTGCAAACCTTGCCATAAAATAGACAAATCATAACTATCCGCTGGAACAAGCCTATAGCTGTTTTTTAATAGGCACCAGGTTGCTTTTTCTCTGTGCACCAAAACTTCTGTCACTGGTGAGTCTGAAGTCAAGCCCTAAATCATCCATCGACTGCTTAGCGTCAGGGAAAGGGGGGCACATCTGGACCCAACATTAGATCCCCCTACACCCTTCTAGAGCATGCTGAATGAAATCCCTGATCTGACCATCTCCTGTAAAACTTAGCAAAGAATTGAAGGTGGAGCTGAGCTTTATTGCTCCATTACAACCCTGTCCAGAAAGCTTGGCATTAAATTGTACAGGGCTGTGTTGAATCTTCATCACAAAGCTTAAAAACCACATGAAAACTCCCATGAATTTTTTTTTTCATGTGTTTGAAAAGAGCAGAGAGCTTCAGAGAAGATTTGTGGTCCTTGCGACCACCTCGTGTGCGATTTACCCTTCCCCTGGTGTGAACGTGAAGCTGGGTGAGACTCAGAAGTTCTGACAGAGTTTTTCTTTCAAAGTTGGGTTTGTTTAAGTGACTCAAAGGGGTGCTGAGCCGCCTGGATCAAAGCCAAAGAAAATGTTGATGCAAATCCTGCAAAGCAAACCTACCCCCTCCTGGAGTCACGTGCCGTTTAATTGTTTTTTATTTTATTTCATGCAACGTCCCCAATTTATCAGTGTGACAAGCAACATGGTCCATGCGGCAGCATGGAAGTATTTCTGGTTTTCTTTCCACAAGGCTGGAAAAATCTACCATCTTCTGACTCTCCCCTGCCAAATGCCTCATGCTTCGATTTTTAAGACGCTTTATAACAAATTTTAGAAACTGAATCAGCTTCGAGACCAGATGTCCCCAAATACCAGGGTAGTTCATGTTCACTACTCCATTTATGACTCTGAAACTAGTCCCTGAAGTTTGACTTGGACATGCTCTTAACTTCCCATCCCTCAGCCCAAGCTCATTACAGCATTTCTCCGTCCAGGCTACCCCCCTCAATCCGCTCTTCTTCCCAGCACTTCTTTAGAAAGACACAGGAGCCATAGGGCTAATCGGTGAGAGTTGTCCCCTCTTCATTTTTTAATACCAAAATCTGATTTTCCATCACTAGCTAACTGATTCCTGAGCACTCAAATGTCAGGCTGTGATGGTTGTCTGTAGGAATCTAAAGCTACAAACTTTCCAGTGCTAACAAGACAGACCATGACCTCATACCAGGCGATGCAGAGGCCAATGTAACGTAACAAGAGTTGCCTGAAAGCCTCCGTGGCAGCATCTCCCCTCATACTAAAGAGCATCTTCTGGAAGCAGCTCGGTTTCTGGCTGTGACAGCATTCGTGGCATTCCAGGATGAAATTCCTCTCCCCTGACGAGGGGTGAGCATTGTGTTTGCAGGCTGCTTCCTTCCAGCACTTTTAGCCAGGAATGGTCGGTAAGATTAAGCTGGCATTAGGTTTCCTAGTCGATTTTGGGGGATGTTTTACTATTACGTGGTCAAAGGGAGGTGGGGAACATAGGAAGATCATTAAAGATGGGAGAGCAGTGCTCTCAAAATTGACTTCAGTCATCATCAAAGTTGCTTATCAAAAAATGGAATTGCCACCCAGCAGCACAGCACAAGGACAGTGGCTCTTCCCACCCCACTCCAGCACAGAGGAGCTGGCAGGGCAAAACCAGTTTTCCTCCAAACCTCTTAATACTGATCAGCCCCTTCTGACTAGGGGCAGCCAGGTTCTGCTAATACTTTGGGAGAAGAAGGAGGCAGAAACGCTTCTCTCAGCTCCATGTGGGTTCGTTAATTAAGGTAAAAGCTCCCAGCTGGGCAGGTAAGGAGTGCTGCTGGGGCTGCCTTGGGACTCCTGGCAGGGAAACTCCTCTAGAACCTGACATAGCTGGTCTTGCAGCTCTGCTGGGACTTTTTGGAAGGTAAGATCCTAAATTTGTTCTTTCCTTTAATGAACTTTGGTGCTCCAAGGCAGAGAGCGAGTTCTGCTCTTGATGCAACCCTCCTCTTTTTGGTATTGGTGGTTCAGGGAGCTTGTTGCTCTTCTGGATGGTGCAGAAGCTGGGGCTGATGGCTGCTGCTTTTTGTTTCCAGTGGGAGTTGATGCAAATAAATCCTGCTGTTTTGATCCACGTGGGTGACAGCAGCCCTGGAGGTTTGAAATAATGTTAAGAACAAACTTCATTAAACTTGCTGCATGTCATGTGGCTTTCATGCAAAAATAAAAACCACTGCCGGTGTCCACAGGTTGATCTGCATGCTCACAAAGCCCAGGAGGCCCCTGTGGTGAACCCAGGTTGGACTTTGAGTTTGTTCGGTTTCGGGATGCGCCATCAGTCCTTTTTTCTTGCTTGAGGGTTGCGTGCGGAAGTATGTGTAGCTTTTACTACCCATCAGAACTAAAGTGCCGGCCCTTTTAAAGTTTATATTGTAGAAGGTTAATTCAAGATTTTTAGGATCTACTCGCAATGGGCTTGACGGGGTGCGGGAGGAGCAACCTGGGAACCACCGAGAGGATTATGTCCTCTCTGAGCTTGTACAGAGGCGCTGGATGTGTAACAGTCAGCAAAACGGGCTCTGTTATCTGGCTATGAGAGATCGAGATACGTTTCAAGAGCTTGTAAAGAAGCTAGCAGGGAGATTGGAGTCCGGAGCCTTGGACGGAAGAGATTAAAATGCTTTTTTTTTGGGTTCAGTAGATCAAGGACCGGTTTTGTTTTAATTTAATTTGCTCCTAAATTTTTCTATCAGTGGCATATGAACCATGAAACACACCTGTGGTCTGTATGAATCAGCTGAGAAGGGATGAAATGCAATTTGCCAACCGTGATCCTCTTCAGCGTGCCTGCTTGTTTTGGCTCCTGAGAAGAGCTCCGGGTTATGACAACAGAGAAGGGGGCATTTCGGAGCCATTAATGACATCTGCAGCCTCACAGGAATGTGTCAGATAGTTAATTATTGTGCCGAACTGTAATTCTATCGTGCCAGAACATAAGCAGTTTGTTTGGGGACTCTTTCCCCACCACCCACCCACCCCCCGCCTCACTTTGCTGAAGATAAAGGAGTTAAGTTTAATCATTAAATCTCCATCTTGATCCATGTAGGTCACGCACTGAACCAAAGTCAGATAGCAGAGCGTTTAGCAACCTTATCTCCTTTACAGTAAAGAGCAAGCAGGAAGCTGACTCTGTTGTCTGTTCTATTTTTTAATATACGTTTATTTAAAGAAAAGCCATCTCAAAAATGGTAGTTGGGGGGGGGGCAGGGGGGAAATCTTCCAAACAGCAGCTTCTGTAAACAGGATGAAATCAGATAAAGAAATTACTGTAAAAATATTGCCTCATCTCTAAAGCTCAGAACTTTTTTTTTTTTTTTTTCTTTTGCTCTTTTTTATCTTTGAGAAAGATAATGAAAGAGGAAGCTTGAAACCACATTTCCATTGATGTTTGAATACACAACTGCTGGATTTAAGCACTGGAGGAGATCAAAGAGAATGGTTTTCATTCCGATAAAATTATAGCAGTTCTGGTATAGGGTGATGGGCTCATTTATGAACTCTACGACGCAAATAGTTGTTAAGGCACCTTTTTTTTTTTTTCTTTGCTAAGAACTAAATGAAAAATGCCTGGAATTCCTAAAGATTAATTAGGAGCGTGGCTAATAATGTTATAATAGATACATACTAAGAGCATACGTCTCTCTTTCGGATATTCTCTGGGAGCACAAAACATCTGTGCAACCCAAAGGGAATAGGAATGCCTGTTCCTTGCTACTGTATATTACAGTTCACATGACATAAAAACTTAACAGCATTAAGTTACAGAAGTATGTATCCTGACACCACGCTATGGTGATTTAATTTTTTATTAACACATACTCTGACATTCATTACTAGAGTATAAGCTGCAAGTTAAAGCCGTTCACGTATGCGGAGCTAACACAATTATTTATCACATGCCATATTATGGTTTTAAACCGTGCAATAAAAGTTATCAGGAAGGGTCTAGATAAAATTCAGAAGTGATACGTCTGCGATTGAACG
Organism: Athene cunicularia; assembly: GCF_003259725.1. Classification (NCBI taxonomy): domain Eukaryota; kingdom Metazoa; phylum Chordata; class Aves; order Strigiformes; family Strigidae; genus Athene; species Athene cunicularia. Next base: position 10,647,458 of record NW_020799123.1, on the reverse strand, counting down.
GGAGATCTAAGGCTGCGGTCCTGCAGGGTACCCAAGAAGACTTTCTGTGCCTATGGAAAGATCTGTTGACCTGGGAAGACTGTGCTCTAGTTGTTGGGAGATTTTTTTTGAGAGCTGAGGATTATACTGGGGCTTGTGTCAGCTGCAGCATGGTAACCTCGCATTTGCATGCCCTGAGGATGTGAATGTGCTTTAACGCAGTTCATGCAGAAATGAATTTGTCCGTCCCGGTCATACAGCCTAGCTTGGTATGGAATCCAGTTTGGTGGATATTTATCCACTTTTTCTTACACTTCAAAATTTGAAGTTTCACAAAAATCATATTCTGCATTGGTCGCAGTGTAATAGGAAAAATATGAACTTTCAGAACTATTTTTTTTTTCTGTTTTGTTTGGGGGTGGGTTTTTTTGTTTGTTTAAATTTTGGGTTTGGGCATAGTTTATTTTGGGTTTGTAATTTTGATATCCGAAACAAGTTGTACTGACTTCAGTGTGGAGAAAGAATGAGGGCAAAATGCTGGGGGGTGTCTTTCCCCACAGGTCACCTATTCACATGGAAATCCAGGTCTGTAAGGGTTGGTGTTGGAAGAGCCGATGGGGCAATGGGGAGGGAACCTCTTGTTCTCTGTTACTGGTGACAGCACGCGGGGAGATGATGCTTCGCGCTTGAGGCACTGGCCAGCTCTGGAGCTGATGACCGAGTGCACGACTAGCATAGCTCTCACTTCGGTTTTAGTTTTAAGCCCCGTTTTCTTTGAAAGAGAAAATCACTTCTCTCCTGCCAGACCCAGCCAAGAGGGTTCATTTGCCCATCTTGGACACAACAGCTTGGGGGGTCTGTAAAGGTGTAAGGAGGGGAGGGATTTGTAGCAGAACTGTTTATGCTTTAGCAGTGTCAACATGGTGTTTGCTCCTGGTCCAGCCTGCTGTACAGCTGCTTGCTACACGATTGCTTGTAAAAAGCTTTTTTTAACCTGTTTTTGTTGCTGGATTTTGGGTTGGGTTTTTTTTGTTTGGTTTTTTTTTTTAAAGCAGTGAGGTTTGTTTTCTGTTGTTGACCAGCTGTTGGACTTGGTGGCTGTGAGCCTGATCCAGTCTGTCGACCGAGCCCCATCTCCCCTCTTTTCTCCGTTAGTCTTTTTATTAAAACCTTGAGCACAATGTGGTTCTTGTGGTCTCACTTCTGCCTTATCAGATGTGGCTTGTACCTCAAAGCAGCACAGAAATGGGTAAGCTCTTACTCTGAATTATTTTATTTACTTTCTTCTGCTGGCAAAGTGCCCCATGCTGAGCTGCCCAGTAGAAAGGATAATGTTGCTTCAATTTAAAAATAGCTTGCATTCAGGGTGGGCATAGAGGACAGCTTGTGTAATTAAAATGGTGATTATCAAAGTCATGCCTAATAAAGTAATCTGTGACTTGCTGAACTCAAGTTAATGACCATGAAACCATGGTTAATAGCAGGACGGCCATTAGAGTGATGGGTGATGTGCCAAAGGTAGCCAATGGAAGGCAATAAATAGTATCATGTGTTAACATTTGACAGTTTAAACTGTCACTTGAAAATTGTATCCCCATGGTGACTGTTTGAAGTTTGTATTTTACTTTTTAAATGCCTTTTAAGAATTTTTTGCTAGCTTTTGCTTTCCAGCGAGACTCATCTTGTATTTGGAGCTAAGCGATGAGGTTGCCTAATGGTGCTTGAACCCGTGCGTGTGGGTTTTTATGTCCAGTTTTGGAGCTGTCTGAAAATCAGCAAAGCCTCACCAGGTCTCCGTCCCGCTCAGTAGGAACTGAAAGGAAGAGTGGAATTGGGGGCAGAGCAGTAAACTGAGGAAAATGCACAGTGAAAGAGCAGGCAGGGTGAAAATTGATTGATAAGGAGAGGTTAGGATGTGCTCAGAGAGCACAGCTCATCGCAGGCAGGGAAAATGCACAAGTTCACTTTGCAAATGTAGGCTGAAATATAGAAGACGCTTGTAGCCTTCAGGGAAGGAAGGTCCTGAAATGCCTTCTGAAACAGAGCCATTCAGGAGAAATACAGCCTAGTTTAAAACCAGAGCTTTGAAAAGGCTGGGTGGATGTGGTACTGGTGGCAAGATGAGTTCTAGACCCGTTAACCCAGCCGGTTAACACTGCTGCTAATGGTAGTAACGGAGCAGTGAGTGCACCTGCAGGACTTGAACTCTGACCGTTTCTGCCTTAAAAGTGATGGGGCTGTTAGAGTACACAGCGCTGCAAAACAGCTTTAAATTCCACTTGGAAAGATGATTTGCTTATGACTTCTCAAAATGCGTCAGTCTAGCACGTGAATGCAAACCACTTCATGAATATTGTAGCAACGCTCGGCAACGAACCCGCAGCACGTAACAATAGGTAGTGCACCTCAGATAATTCTGATCGCCCGTGATCCTCGATCACCAGGGACTTGCTCGGCTGGCACAGAGATGCAGGGATTTCCCAAACTCTTCCACGCAGCTGGCCCAGTTCTTGCTTAAATCACATGAGATGGACTGAGAAATTGAGAAAGAAAACACCAGTGTCCAAGGGGTGTGGGAAAACTCTTGCTGATGCTTCTCCTGAAAAGTCAGTGGCCCCAAGGGTTTGCTGTCACTTGAGGGCGGTGGGAAGTGTTAAGCTGAGGGTCCCATGGCAGAGTAAAGCCCCAGCATGGGAAACCTGAGGTTTCTGAACACAGGCAACAAATTGAACTCCTTCAGGTTTTTTACAAAGCAATCCTTTTTGTGTGGCGATGGTTTCCTGAGTGCTTAGATGTGGCAGTGGTCCTGCTGCTCCTCCTTCAACAGCTCGCGCTGTTTGGCTTTGCTGTGCAGCATCCTTGCTGGTTCACAGTGGGCTCTTGGCTTGGGGAGGGGGGGAAAGCACGAGGGGTGCCCGGACGCAGGGCTGCTCCTATTCCTGCGCTTGTTTGGGTCAGTCTCTAACTGCTTGTGCAGTGTTTTGTTTATCATCTCTAATTCTAGCTGTAGGCAGCACTAAATCGGCAAGAAACGGGCAGGTCCTTGGTGACAATGGTGCTTGTGTTGGCTTTGGCCCTGCGGGCACACTTGCCAGGGAACACGGGGCGAGTCCCTCCAAAACATGGGTGCCAAAAAAACCTGCCCTTGCACCCATGGACTTTAGGGCCATGCCAAAGCTTCTCTGTTGGCAACGTTGTCCTTTGAGAGAGTGACGCAATACAACGTGCAGCACGTGCAATATTCCCGTCTAACTATAAATACGGTTGTTTGCATCTAGAACAACATTTTTCATCCCGTGGCATCCCAGCCACTCTTGTCACAGATCGGGCTGTTTGGGAACAGGGTTACTGCGGGTGCCGGTGGGTGCTGGTAGCTGCTGCGTGGTGATGGCAGCAGACAGCTCCTGTCAGCTGGGGTTGGTTTAGCTTCCTTTCCCACTGGCATCTTGTGAAGCTGTTTTAAACCAAAAAGAGTGTTTTCTTCTGCCTGAAGAATGTAGAACAGCGTCTCTGGAAGCGCTGAGGAAAAGTACAGCACTTGTTAATGTTATTTCAGTCATTCAGAAATTACTGACTTGGATAAATACGTAACAGTGGATAATATATCCATTAGTTCCAGCTCAAAAAGATCTATAGCTTTTCCTTTCCCCTGGGAATAAAGTTTAATCTATTCATATGCTTAAAAATACCCACCTGTTGGGGCCATTTAAGCCGTCATTAATTATTGTTGTCATGGGTGGCTGGAATGTCGTTGCAATGAAATACGCATTTCCTTGGGCTTGTGAAGAGTCACGGGCTTGTGTTTGTCATGTAGTAGAGAAAGTGGCAGGTATGTTGTGTCTCAGAAAATGTAACTTTTTTTTTTTTTTTTGCTTTTGGGTTGTGTTCATGAACCTAGTTAAGCTCTTCTGAGAAGAGTTACCTGATGCCTCAGGAGGAGGGCGGCAGCGGTGCCCAACAGATCAGAGTGCCGTGGAGTGAGGTGCGACAGGCTTCTCCAAAAACCCATTGCATGGGCAGGTGCAAACCCCTAAAAACCCCACGGCAAACCCCTAAAAACCCCACAGCTCAGCCTTGCACCCGTCTCAGTCTGTGTCGGACTGTTCCCCGCTGCGACGCTCGCTCGGCGCAGACCGAGGCAGAGGTGATGGCACGGCCGCTCTGCCCTGGGGCCCGGCGGTGGAGCGGTGACTCCTGTGGGTGCTCGGGTGCAGCACAGCCCCCAGCCAAGGTTTGTACCACACGGCATGGCCCTGCCCGCTGGCCGTGGCATGTCGGGTCACCTCTTCCTCCCCGGAGGGTTGTGGGGTTCAGCCTCCAGCACGGTCCCTGGTGCCTCTCCAGGCCTTGCGCCATCTCCCTGCTTCCCTTGGCGCCTCGGGATGGGAGCTGCCTCCTCCCCAGGCTGAGCACCTCGCTGCTTTCTCTGCCTCCTGCTCCTCCTCCGTCCTCAGCGCTTCTCCTCCTGCTGTCACACCACAGCAGCGCTGCATTTCGTTCCTTTCCAAGGTCTTTGAAAGGCTTTGGGAGGAAGGGGAGACCCGGTGTCTGCCTTACCAGCTGTTCACGTCCTCCATCACCAGTCCAGGAGCTCCACCAAAGCCCAGCACAAACCCAGTGCCGCCACCACTGCTGGATCCCACCAGGTTTGTGGGTCCCACCAGAGAGGACCCCGGGAGGCGAGACCGAGTGCCCGTCTCCACTGCTCTCCCTCCGCAGGCTCCGAGCGAGTCCCTCGGGGGAAACAGATGCACAGACCGTGCTGTTGCTGGAGGAGGAGGAGCGCAGCCAAGTCCCTGTGATCTCCTGTTGTTGTATCTTCGTCTTGAAGCGCTTGTAGCACTCTCAGAAGCACGTTTTCCATATAGATTGTCCACCTGAGGATATGGGATCCCTTTGTAGGTGTTAGTTAGTTTAATTAAGTTTCACTGTACTTCTTTGAGGCAGGGAAATGATGTTCCCTGGGTTTTTACACCTATGTAAACTGAGGCACAGAGAGGTTATGCATCTGCGGGAAAGTCCATGGGCAGTTTGAGGGAGATCTGGTTCAGGGAGTAGTGTTTCCTCAGGAAAGAAGAAAGAGAAGTCCTAAAAATTAGGAGGGAAAAATTCAAAGCCAGAAAAGCCTCGGAAAAAAGGCAAATAATTTTTTTTTAAGAAAGCTACACATTGAAGCAATTTTAAATAAAGCATTTGGAAACAAAGCTCAGCAGTTAGCTTAAAATGAAAATCTTCTGGAGGGGAATAGGTTCGGCTTCAAGCACCACAGTCTTAAATGTGGGTCAGCCCTGGGTTTAAGAAGGACCAGGAGGATTTTCAGCGTAAAATTAGAATTGCCAAAGGGGTGAACAGCATAAACAAGGGAAGAGAGGGGAAAGGATGCTGGGGGAAAGGATGGGGGGAGCGGTCTGAGCTGGGGCGGTAGAGGCATAGAGCTTGTGAGAATCCCTTGGCCTGCTTTAGAAAATGAGTTTTGTTTAGCTAAGCCCCAACTCAAACACACTTGAAAATTCAGAGTTTTACCAGCCTGGCATCGAGCTGTGAACAAGTCGCTATTGTTTGAGTGAAGAATGACCCCCCTGTCATCCGCGTTTCGGGGATGCTGGGGAGTGAGTCTGGCTCCTCTGGGCAAGGCAGGCACAGCATAGGCTTGGATACATTAAAAAACACCAACATTTGTAGATACAATAAGCAATGTCAATTCTTTGTCTTGCTCTGCCTGTTCCTCTTCTCCCTGGGGACTGATCCTGCACCACTGAATGACCCCCCCCCAAACAGAGGGCAACGGCCCCTTGCCGCGGCCGGCACGTCTCGGTGCTCAGCGGAGGCGCGGGCGTGCTCGGGGATGGGAACTGGTCGTGCTGTGGATGCACAAGCGGCTCCTCCCTGCTGAGGGTCTGGGAAATGGTGGCTGCACCCGAGGTCTGTGCTCACTCCCGGGGATGCAGAGGTCTCACCCAGCACCCACCGGCAGAGCAAGGCTGGGTTTTGGCAGCCCGGGAAATGCCTTTTCCTGCATGAGACATGAGAAAGGAAAATCAAGAGATGAAAGCATGGTGAGCTCAGACAGTGTGAAATAGCCCTGGGTGATAGGGAAGGATGGGTGGAAGGTGTTGGCAGCCAAGCCTGGCTCGCTCTGCCCTTCGCTGTCGTTCCCCACTGAGCAGGACCCTGCATGTCGAGGCACCGGTGAGCTCTCGTCAACGTGCCAGCGGGCTACTGGCTGGTTCTCACCCATTTGTGCTGCTTGGGCATCGCTACAAAAAGCCCCAAACAGGCAGGAACGGGCCCGTTTCCAAGGGGGAGCACAGTAGGCTCAGCTGGCAGTTGGGTTTTTGGAGCTACTTGAGGGTTATCTCACACACATATTGCTTCCACTTGGGCCACCACTAAGACCCGAGGTGGGAAACTGCTGTGTAGCTGCTTCGTGGTGGTATGGATCGGCAGTATTTCTTTGATATGGGATGGATCCTGGCTGGTTATCCAGTTGCTGACACTTTCCAGACCATATTTATGACATGAATGACTTAAAAGTGCGACTCTATCGAAGGAAAATGTCTTCATTTAGAGCATATCTGCCACCACAGTGCTGGTGATGTGCTTCCACCACGGTAGTAATTTAAGGTGATCTCTGAAGATAGTATCAGTAGTGCTGTGATTAGATACTCCTCTGATCACAACTGATCATCGTTACTATCGTGGTGTCTGGCCATCTGTGCTTGGCTCTTAAGCATCTGCGCTGGCCCCATCTTTCTCTCCACCCCTCTCCAGGGTTTCATGGCCACCTCCTTGCAGCAATGAGGAGGACAAGGGCTGGGAGCGTAGCGCTTCCTCTGCTCCATGGCCACCTCTCATCCTCCAGCGATGTACTGGAAGAGCAAAGAGCTGGTTGTGGGGTCTGTGGGGTGCCAGCAGGGCACAAAGGAGGCAGGAGAGAGGAAAGGGTCCAACCTTCCCAACCTGGTCTACTCTGTCACCATCATTGACCAGACGGAGAGCGGCAAAGAGGGGTCTCCAGCCCCGTATGTGGTGCCACAAGGCCCCTGACCCCCATCCGAAGGCTGTGATACTCGGTGTCACTGTGGAACCAGGAGCGTTAGAGCTGCAAATAATGTTGGTCATCACTTTGCAGAGCAGGGGGTTTATCTGTGGGCAATTCATGTCCCACAGAAGCTGGGGAAAAGAAAGCAATAATTGAAGCTCGTGCCCATTTAAAATACCTTACATCAGAACTGAAGAACTGAAGCTGTTTTTTCCATTGCAGAAATTATTTGGCCTTGAACCATACAGACCTCACTTGCTATTCTGCAATTGAAAAGAGTCTTTTGTGAGGGTTTTTTTTTTTTAATAATTACTACAAAGCACTTCAAGAGGAATTCTGATTGTCGTCTATTTTTCATTTCATGCTTTCATGACATTTTTGTTCAAGGATGAATCTTTTATGAAATGTCTATTTTAGGTTACACCCTCCAGAACCTTATTATTTGCCTTAAAAAAATCCATCAGGGGCAGGAGCATATTCTTTAAGCTCTCCCATTAGTATCATTAAATTCATCAGAGTAATATTACTATTCATGCAAAATAGGTGTCGTCTTTCTTTAAACCTCTTGGCAAGTGGTTAAACTGATTTTAACAAGTATGCAGTGCCAACTTCTTAAAGCCTTGAAAAGTCTGAAGATTCCCAGGCTGCAAAGGACTATTTACATGGTTAAAATTATACACATATCCCCTCTACTTAAAAATGTCCCCTCATCACATAAGACCCTTGCAAATCCATTCTGACTTCAAAAGAAGGGAAAGTTCCTCTTCCAAGATTTTTTTTTTTCCCTCTCTTAGCACAGCCTAGGCTTTCCAGGTTGCAAGAGCCACCAAATCTAGCTCAAGGGCCAAATTTAGCTTGTAGTTTCATGGGTGCTTCTCCCACCGCAAGAGGAAATTAATGAAAGGTCTTGTATTGTGAAAGCTTGTTGAAAATGTAATTGTAGAGAGAAAAGACCTAAAAGATTTTAGAGATCCCACTGTCCACTCTTGTAATACATATCCGCTGTGAAAACATCACAAGGGATGCCACAAGATCCTGTGGGACGCTTTCTTCTAAGCTGATTATCAAATTTACAAATTACACCTCAACTCCTCGGCTGTCCTGACCCCTCTGAATCCCGACTCCTTTCCCGCAGTTGCTGCAACCAGCGACTCTTAATGACCCTGATGCTCACAAGAGGAAAACTTCAAAGTTGCACCCGTGATGAATTCATGGGAAGGAATTGTTTTAATTCACAGCAACGTTCGGGGTGGGATATCTGCAAGCTTATTCGGTGAAGGAGCAGAAACCCATGACGTGGCTCGTGCAGGCAGGTGTAGCTACACAGGCAGAACCTACCCAAAGTATCTTCAGTCACTCTGCAGAGTAATAAATCTGAAATGCTGTTAAAAGATTAAAAGAATTGTTCTCATCCTAGATCTGCAAGTTATTGGACTGCATTTGGGGAGCTGCTTTGGCCTGAAATCTGTATCTTTATTACCCTCTTTCCTGGTCTGAAAATCTCTTGAAAAATTAATTGAAATTCTGATTTTCCCAGGAAGGTATCAAGCGAATGTCAGGGAATCCTCTATTTGCTCAGGATCCTTGTCTCATACTGGAGGTTGTCTCAATCACTAGGAAGTTACTGTTCCGTTCCTAGCAGAAAAAAAAAAAAAATAAAAAATTGATAAGTGCTCTGGCACAGGAATCACACAAGCTGTTGCATCTACTGCATGTGTTCCTACTGCATTCCTGTATTTTTATTTCCCAAGTGGTTTGAGCTGGGCTAATCTGCAAAATGGAGTAATTTTCAGGAAAACACTGCAAGTCATATGCTAGGCACGTTTGTGTAAGTCTTCTCGTTTTTGCAAATGTAAAGTCAGAAAACGGAGATGCCAACCATTGCCTTGAAGTCGAAAGTTGTTAACATCTCGTGTTTTGATCCGGGTCATTGTTGGGGAAAAAAAAAAAAAAACAACAAAAAAAACACCCCACCAACCAACCAACATAATGTGGTGGGGAATGGGATAAATGGTCAACCACAAAGCACAGATCCAGATTTGGATCTAAATACCTTTAAAGTTCAGGAGTGCTCATATCCTGGGAGCTGGTTCAAAGCCATCTCTAGATTACACAGACCTGTCTGGTGCGGTTGTTGTTAGACCTGTCTGACTTGAAGAGTGACCAGAGGAATATCTTTCTCGCAAGCCTCTCATTAGAGAAAATATGAACTACAGAAAGTAACTCAATACCTACCTAGGCTTGTTGCCATACTGCTTTCCCACTTTCTTCAAAGGAAATTTATCCCGTATTTTGTGTGGATTCAAACCAACACACAAAGGAAAATATGCGTGTTTGTAAGCCCGGCAATCAGACGGGAATCTGCACTATGGGAGAGGGAGAGATGCTGACGGCAACATAGTCTGGTCAAAAAGTCTCCATCTTTATTTGCTGCTAATACTTTCAAGATAAAATACTGTTTAAGCCAAAAAGAAAAACAAGAAAGGTAGGAATTTCATAAAGCATTAGGTGCATGCACTTGTCTGGTCGTGAAAGTTGTGCTGACTGGAGGAATTGCTTATATTGTACATGATGGGTGAAAGAGGGCAGTGATGGAGGACAGGGCTGGAGGTGACACTGCTGTCATTTTGTGGTCCCATCCTTTGCTTTGTGCAGCGCATACCACCCGGCCCGCGAGTCTTTTTAGGTGCTTTTGTAATAAACACAAATACTACTGCTAGTAATAATTTCACATGTTCCTCCACAAACAGGTGAGATATATATATATTCTTCAGAGTATAATGATTTTTTTTTTTTTTTTTCATTGTTGAGCAGTATTTGTGCGAGCAGAATCGCGACGGCAAAATCCGAGCTGGCAGGCCCCTAACATTATTTTGTAAAGCACCTCGGGATACCTGGGGTCTGAAAAGAAACTCTCTTTTATAACATATCAATCTCTGCGCTTTTGAGAAAGTGCGCTGCGTTTATTTGCAAGGCTTCTGAGACGCGTTTCATGGTTTAAATCGGGCCATTAGGAGAATCCCCAGGAGCTGCTGGCAGTAGCAGCGGAGGCTGTGCTGGATTCGCATCCCCAGGACGCGCCAGCCGCGAGCAGGAGTGAATAGCTGAGCTCCTTCGCGAGACTCCCAACCCTTAGTGACCAGCTCATGACAGCACTAATTAAGAAGCAGTCAACTCTCGCTTTCAAAGCAAAAATGCTGTCAGCAGGCGAAGGGAGAAATCCCTTTCCCTTGGCAGGAGGCTGGTTAGTGGGACAACCGCTGGACAAAACTAAGGAAAACACAAAGCGCTCAGCCTGCCTCTCTGCATACAATGAGATGTGGATCTTTGAAATGTAAAAGTTACGTAGCCGTCGCCTTCCGCAAAGAGGAGAGAAGAAAGTGGTGAAGAACAGAACCAAATTGCACTTCCCTGATTTTTTTTTTTTTTTTTTTTTTTTTTTATTAAGGCTGTTTAAGAATCTTTTGATCTCACCGTGGTATTTATGATCATGGACTATTTGTTATGAATGGTGGCATCGCTGAGAGCCAAAGAGAATTAACTTTGTACTGAGGGCGGGTAGCTTTACAGCAGAAAGCCTTGGGGTTTTGTAGCATGAAGGGCCTTGGGTGCAGGCCCGCAGCAGGGGAGAGAAAGACGATGGGACCATAAACTGGGCAGGATCAACCCTCCTCCTGCTGCGTCAGAGGGATGGGGAGCCCTGGTGATGTGCCTCTGCCTGAGCCCCACGCAAAGCTGGAATCAGCAAATTAGGTTTTGGTGCCGAACACCGCATGGACTCTTTTTAAAAAAAATAAACCCTGAGCCATCGGCTGGGAACTGGTTTTCCCCTATTCCCTGGTTTCACCAGAGGCACCACCTCCTTTTAGCACGTCCTCGACCTGCAGTTAAAGGAACATTGGCCAAGTTTGCCTTTGGATGTGCTGGCTGTGAGGGGCTGGGCACAGGGCAAAGGTCTCCCCGGGCACCCCTGGGGTGATGGAAGGTGCTTTGTCCCCTCTCTGCACAAGCCCTTTCCTGCCTCTTTCAGAAGGGGGAAGAGGCACAGAATGCCCCAAGGTGATGGGTATGTGAGACTGGGTTTGGGGTGATTACAGCTCTGCGCCAGCAAGGTCTGCAGTGGGGATGGGGACAAAGCTGTCCCCAGCTAGGGGGTGGCTGCTGGACAGCAGCAGGAGAGGAGACAGGGATGCCAGCGGCATGGCCGGGCAAGAGGATAAACCAGAGGCTCCCAGGCTGCCGCCCCTTGCTCAGTGGAAGCCTCTGCCCCCATGCCCAACCCCAGAGCCGCTGTTAATGGAACACAAGAGATCCGTAAATAACACTAAACACCACACGGATCCCGGAGGCATTTAAGCTGTGCTAATAATTCCTTCCAAAGGAGACTCGTCCTTTGAACAGACTAATTACTAAGCACCGGTTAAACCAGTGTGAATCCGGAGTGACCCGTGTGTCAGCCCAGCATCTCCCCTGTTTCACACTGAAGCTGTGCAGGGCTTGTTGCTCCTTTTATTCAGCCCCAAAATGCCACAGTCGCTCCCTGTTTTAGGTGAGTGGGCCACTCGGCTCTCTGTATGTGGCACAGGCGTGAGGGCACGCTTTGTTGTACTGAGTTTACCATGTGTTTTTATGGGCATACTGGTTATTTCTCGATGCCCTGCTCACAGCACCATCCTGCGAGATGTGCGGGACTTGCCAGGGGATGGGATGGGGCTGACCCTGCACACACATGCATTGCCCAGGCGTACCCCCAGAAGGGTTTAGGTGGGTTTTCAAAGTGGCTCCAAATTTTTGTCTGACCTCTCTGAAGCATCAAATATTGCCGAGCAAAATCCATCCCCTAGGGCAGCCCGATCTGCAGGATCACCCTCTGATGGTTGTGTCACACGTGTGACCTCCGCGGGATAAAATAAGCACCAAACCTCCTCAGACAGGTTATAACTGAGGTTTACAAGGGCTTGATCCCGGGACCACCTGTTCATTAGCCTGAGGGATGACACCAGTGGGTCCTTTTTCCTATCAGTAGAGGCTGCAGCATCAAACCTCAGTCCTGCAAATTGCGTGCAGGTGATCAGAGAGGAAGTTGTGTTAATTAACCTTGTAACGTGTGACCAGGGAAATTTCACCTGGACTATCCATCCTCCGAGCACCTAAAGAGCAGAACAATGTCAACAAATTGGAATGGATTCAGAAAAGAGCAATAAAAACGATGAAAGGCCTGGACTGATTTATGAGGAAGGATTAAAAGAGTTACATATGTTTAGCTTGGCAAAATGATGACTAAGGGTGGGATACGGTATCTGTCTGCAAGTATGTGAGGGGTGTAAATACCCAGGGAGGATGGGAATTATTTAGCCTGGTTCAAGTGGGAGTAATAAGATTAAATAAAGGAAATAATCTTTGTGACTGGGTTGAAGGAAAAAAAATCTTCATGGTTAGAGTCCATTTCCATGTGGAATAATCTCCCAAAGGAAATAGGTGAAGCCTCAGGACTTGAGGGAAGTTGAGGGAGTGGAGCACTGGGGAAAACGACACAGGATTTTGGAAAATGCTGATTCCTGCAATTCCAGCTGTGCCATGAGAGCAGTTGGGATGTTTATATCCAGCCATTAACCAATGCTTTGATGTGGGGAGGGAAACAGAGGGGGAAGAGGGGAAAAAAATACCCAACAACAATTGTGCAGATTATCTACGTACTTAAAACTGCAAATTCAAAAGGGAATTCAAACCATTGGTGCAAGTTTCCCAAAGAGTTCCACTGCCAAGCTGTCAGGGAGGGTTGTGGAACCCTGTCCCGTGGCATGATGGGGAGAGAGCTGACCTTGTGCATCCTACGGCGCTCAGGAGCCCCTGCATGACCAATCAGCTCAGGATCGAGTGGGAATCAAGATAAAGCAATTAGCAGGATTCTAGTTACCCTAATATCTCCTTATATGTACAGCGCTTTTTCTAACAATAATTATAAGAAGAGTTTTTTCCCCTGTAATTGTGAAAAGAAGTTTTTTTTTTTTTTAAAAAAAAGGTAATAATATGAAGAGAGCAACTCCACGTTACAGACAAGAACCATATGTTGACTTATCATGGGAAATATGTAAATACAGGCTCAAGCTGATCCGGAGCACATGTTGTTAGTCATGAAGCAGCTATTTAAAATTCCACGGCTGGATCATTAACTTCACAGTATCCTTTATGGGAGACAACTGAGGGCAAATAATCAGAGTGGCACTGAAAATAGATTTTTTCTGAAGAAATCTCATTTTACTGGGTTTTATAGGAAGTCCTTTGTGATCTGTCAGCTGAACTGGAGCAGGGTGTCCTCTGTGCTGGTTAACTGGGAGGGTTTTCTCCTGCACCGCTAACGTGTCTTGGCTCAGAAATTCCCTTCGGATGTTCAGATTGCACCAGAAATGCTCCATTCTTGTCCCATCTGTACCAGGGGAGAAAAAATAGCTGCAGAAAGTGCTACCCGATTGCTCACGTCTAGTTCCCATTTGAAATGTGGTTTACCTGGAAGGATGTGGTGATTGAGCACAAGCTGGGAGGAAGGCTCGTCTTGAGGTTTCTTTAAAGCTGTGGCTGTGCAAAGCTTGTGTTCGAATCTTTGCTTTGCCACATATTTTCTTAGTCATCCTGGGCAGGTCACTTCTGCCTATCATCTCTTTCTTTTCTCAGTCGATCCAGGCAAGACGACTTCTCTCTGGGGCCAGCCATGATCAAAGGAGGTCTAGATTGAAAGAGATTCCATAATTAGGAAAATCTCATAAAATGCAAGGAAGAGATCCTGGACCCGAGAGAAGGCTCTGCCTTAAGCAAACGCTTTAGAGTGGTGAAAGGATGGATTTAGACTAATGCAATAACCTGGATGGGCATTGCCTCATCCCTCTTGGGCTGTGCAAGGAAAAAAAAACCTCCCCGGAGCCTGTTCATGTGGCCCCTGTTTCAGCATTTTTTGTGCAGCAGCATCTGCAGAGAGCCCTTGGCGGGACACAGGGTGAAAGGCTGAGCAGGCTGCAGCTCGAGCAGGGCTGAGGGTTAAAAGCATTGCTAAGCCTAGCAAACTGGGACCAGACATGTCAGCATCCTCTGTTTCCATCCCAGAAAGCTGGCGCGAGGCAGCACTTTGCAAAAGTCCCAATTTGCACATGCTTGGGTATTGCTCAATGCTTTCAAAGAAAATAATTTTTTTAAAAAACTTTGTTTCTGTGTCATCTTGGACAAAATTCAGAACCCGGCTTGGTCACCCAAGATCTCGACAGGGCCTTACGTGAGCTGCCTTTCCAGCAGTGAGGGAGCCCACAAGCATCCCCAAACCGGCTGCCCAGTGGGATTTGGGTACCCGCTGCTCTCTGTGAGATGCTGTGTAAGCCGTCCATGGGGTGAGCACACTCTGGGGGG
>NW_020799123.1:10616130-10632992 GCF_003259725.1 Athene cunicularia | reverse complement strand
ACTCTGGGGGGGGGTGGGAGGGGCAGAATTCAGGAGCAGTTCAGGCCCCACCACAGCATCTGTCTCCATCTACCTTGGGAGCTGCTGAGAAATGCAGGCAGGCTCGATGCGACACAGAGTCCCCCTGACAGTTGGAAAGGCCTCTGCAGACTTTATTATAGAGCAGAACAACCTGCTTAAGATGATTTCCCCATTCGATTGTGACATTTCTGCGGTAATTGCGAGGGACAGAGGGAACAACTTCCCTCACTTGGTGTCTCCTCCTGTGGCAGCAGCTCCTGACCCCTGTTCTGTGCAAAAGTAGCAGCTTTGCTCTTTCATCGCAACCACTCTTGGGAAACAAACACTTGAGCTTGTCTTCACTCACTAAAAGTCTAGCAAAGATGTCCTGAAAAGGTGTCCATGAGTGGCCTTCCCAGCCGCAGACCCAGAGGTTATGGAAGAAGCAATATGACATGTGACAGGAGGGAAAGGTCTCGGGGGAAAGCAGGGGTCACAGTCAGCAGTTCCTCCTGCCCTTTCTCTTTCGGGATGTTCACTTTCAAATTCTGATGTCCTGACGACCAGCACTCTGTGGGATGAGCTGCGTTTGGCTTTTCATATTTGTC
The DNA here is from genome assembly GCF_003259725.1 of Athene cunicularia. Classification (NCBI taxonomy): domain Eukaryota; kingdom Metazoa; phylum Chordata; class Aves; order Strigiformes; family Strigidae; genus Athene; species Athene cunicularia. Next base: position 10,632,384 of record NW_020799123.1, on the reverse strand, counting down.
TCACAGATAGAACTTTCTCATCAACTTTTAAGCAAATCATCACATCTTCCACATTAAAAACAAAGCTAGACAGAGTCTGGTTATCTGTCAAGCAATTTAATCTCCATCTCTTTAGCTGTATAGGGCCAAAGCTGGGGCAGATGTAACGTGGCCAAGTTGGCTTCAGATCTGCTCCTCGCACCTGTGGTGGATGCCCTGACATGGCCCCAGTGTTGTCCCTGCATCCCTCCCAACCCCTCATCACACGGCAGCCCTGAGGGCATCACCCAAACCTGCTGTGCTCCGTGTCCCCTGCACTGTGCCACTGATGCTATCTCGGGGAAACGCGGCGGATTAGAGGCAGACAAGCAGTGTGAGGACAGGGGAAGATAGGAGCCTGGTAGAATCGAAAATCATCAAAAAGTTGTTGGAAGGAGTGAGCTAAAGGAAAAGCTTAAAGGAAACCATTAATATTAATTCAGGGAGATAACAGGAGTTCGATGACTGTATGAGAGCGGGGAAAAATCACAACTGTAAGTGCAGGAGCCACTGAGGAAGATGGGAGCTGCTCTGAAATGCTCCACGTGGAACAAATCCCCAAGTGATGTAAACCTGGAGAGCTGCCTCTGGGGTTTGGGAACCACAGGTGACAGTGGCTGATGTGACAGGGAGATACAGGGGACGTGGGTGTGAACTGGCTGCATTGCCCAAAGGACCTTCTGGGGTGTCTCGCTGCCCTTGGGGATGTTGTGGGGTGTCTTGGTGCTCAGCCAAGGATTGTGCCTGTGCTGCTGCTTGGCACTCAGGCTTCCAGCTCTCTTAATGCTGTATGAGACGGTAACAATTGCCTGTCCTGGGGTTTAGTGCAAGGCTGTGACCCTGCCAATAGCTGCCTGTGTCTCAGCATTCATGGTTAATTCTGTGCAGAGCTGGGACCTGCTCTGATAAGCTGCACAAGGGCAGCTCTGAGCCCCGGGGACGAAGCTAATGCAAGATAAAGTCTAGTCGTGATGATCATCTAATCTCCAACACCCACCCGAACTGTGCCATGGCACCTACTGAGGGTGTACAGAACCAGACTGGAGTAAACTCCTACCTCCCAGCAGCGTGTCCCCTCCAGGAGCTCTCAGTTCAGGGTTTTTCCTGCATCAGCAGCTGACGTGCCAAGTGCAGGTACGCCGTGATCCAAATTGCACCTCAGTTTGCCTGGGTTTCTTGGAGCAGCACTCAGCTGTAGGACTCAAAGCCACCAGGAGAGCTGCAAAGCAGCTGCTGCCACTCAGCTTTAATATCTGATTTATTTACTGATGTCCAAGCTGCGTGTCTTGTTTATTTTTCTTCTCTGTTTTTGGCCTTGTTTGCTGTTCAGCCCTGTAATTTATCACAAGAGAAACATCCCTCTTTTTAAATTATTATTAGGGTTTTACACTGCTTTCAACCACAGAGTGAAACCTGTCCCCCTAAAAGTCCAGGTGGAGTTTGGGGGAGCGATGGATGTATCTGCCGGGGGGGCTGGGCAGCGATGCTGACGGGATCGTGTCCCCACCATGTGCCAGTCGTTGCACCACCCACCCCCTGGCCCCAGCCAGAGTCGTGACTTTATTCTCCTTAATCCATTTTAAACAGGAATCACAAATCTGGTGTGTTCAGTGCTTGAGTTGACAGTCTAAACCCGGTGCTTTTTATGCCTCTTATCAAACAACTCGACAGTAGCTCAGTGGAAGGAATGTATCTTAGACAAATGCAGCACTCCCCTAACCATGCAGGGCCAGCAAGGTTTCAGTTGTCCCTTTTGCAGCAAAAGTTCACAAATCTCAATCTTAGGGGCCGCTCGTAACTGCACGCTAGCAAAAGCAAGGAGCCCGAGCGGGCTCTTGGTTTGGGATAGGACGGTGTCTCTGACGCCAGGCAGTGCCACCCGGGAGTGAGGGTGAGGACAGTGGAGGGGACAGCGGTGTGTGGCCGGGCTGGTGCTGGGGCTGAGATGTCCCGAGGGCAGCGCGGGGCTGGGGACCGCGTGGCAGCTCACCTTGGGCAGGGCTGTGGGGCAGCCACCGCTGCGAGCCCCCGTCGCCTTCTCGAGGAGCCGTAGGCGAGCAGGTGGGAAGCTGTAACTAAACCGCTGGCTTTGCTATCTCCTGATAACAATGAGTTTGTTTAAACTTGAATGATTTTTTGAGAGGAAGCAATGTTGGTTGGTGTTTTTGTTTTTTTTTTTTAATCCCCTCTTGTGTTTTGACAGTTTTGTTTCACTGGGGTATTTTTACGAGGAGCATTTTATTATTTTACTATGTTATTCATCCGCATTTTAATTGCACACAATAAAACTTGAAAGCTCCCAGCAGAGAAAATCCTATAGTACTTCCCATCCTGTCCCACTGGGGATGAATTGCTGAGGTCACGTCATTTGTCAACAAACAGGGCTGAACTCTTTGTAAGAAACAGGCTGATTTTCCTGAAGTATAACAGTAACAACTTTTAATTGGTGTTGTCAAATGGTTAAATCTAACCCACCTTCGTTTTGGGGCAATAGGGTGTGTTTTGAGCGGAGCGGGTATTGTTTGGAGGCAGGACGAGAAAGACCCGAGAGCACCAAGTGTTCCAGGGTGAAATGTGTCACCTCAAAATCCCTGACAAAGGTGGGTACCCAGAACACCACGGGAGTGCCCCGGTAACAGCTTCGCTTCGCATCCTACTGTCCACACCACCAGCGCTGCCTGGGTTTGGGTTAACTCTGCAGAGAATTATCTGAAACCCCTTTATATCCGTTGAGTTCAGTTGGGTTTGGTTTTTGTTCCAAAACCAAAAATTCCCGGCTAAATGCCTCCAGGGCAATCCCTGAAACTCCCCTGAGAAGGTCTGTGGGGACTGGAGAGCATTCCCCATCTGATGTGGGAGCACAGCTGAGGGGCTGAGCCCCGCCCCGATCCCTATTCCTCACCTGCACAGATCCATGCAGCAGGATTCAACACCACAGCGCTGCCAGCACTGGCTAATTCTGCATTTTTGCACAAAACCACTTAAAAAGTCATCTGCATGTCAGGCTTAGACCTTCAGGTCTCTGTGCTTGGGCTCAGTGCATGGATGTGGCACTTCTGCTTGGTTCCGTCTAAGCATGAGATCAGGCCAACATCTTGAAAGATTATGGCCTGTAAATCATTTTACCCTCCACCTTCCTGTGGCGCTCTATTCTCTGACTGTCTCTTTCTCCTTGTCGTTATTAAGGAAAAAAAAAAAAATAAATAAAGCAAGGTAAAGTTTTCATGCAGAAAGTGAAGCAGCTCCAATTGCATCCAGGAAAAAAAAAAAAAAAAAATTCTATTAAAACATCATCCACCCATTCCTTCCCCCTGCCCCCAGCTGATATTTAAGGGGATCAGAAGCAGAATTGCAAGGCAGCATTTAAATCAGCCCGGCTGCTAGCTTCATATATTAGTGCACCTGTGTTTCTCATCAAACGTGCTACCAAAAGGACTGGTTAAAAGTGCTTTGATCTGACTTTAAATATCCCCAAACATCAGGAACTGGAGGTATTTTAATCTGATTTTACTGGAACTGCGCCGATTTAAGGAAAACAGAACCCCAAATTAAGTTCATATTTTCCATCAATCCCCAGAGTTTGGAAGGAGGAGATTTTTACTGTGAGTGGGGATGGCAGGAGAATAACCTCAGCATCTTTGGAGCAGCACTCTGCCGTCAGCTGCTTAGAGAAAGAAATTCGCTGCTCCTTCCTTTTTAGAGTTTTTTTGTGGGTTTGGTTTTTGTTTTTTTTTTTGTCTTGAGTTTCTTTCCCCGCTGCATTTAAAATCTGAGTTTCTCTCCATAACTGTAAAGCACGTGAGACCTTTCCACATGCAGTGCCTTGCTGCAGTTCAAGAGGACGGTGTTTCTTGTCCTTAGGTTTGAAGGCGACTGCTCTGGTGGAAAATCCTGAGCGTGATTTAAATGCTCGGGCTCTGATCTCACCTCAGCTTGCCTTACTCTATCACACACACCCATTTCCCTCGAGGGAGTACTAGAAATACTCCTCTCTGTCTTCCCCCATCCCGCCTGCAGCCTCTGAGCACCGAGATGTTCTCCAGAGCATCGAGGGTCTCTCTTAGCTCCCGGCCACGTTTGCAGAGGCCCAGAGACACAAACAAGACGCTGTTTGTTTCCTGCACATCCTATTTTCCCTTTCCTCTGCCGTGTTTGTGCAAGGCAAAGCCGGGCTTTGACACGACACTATTATTAGCTCTTTTCTCTCCTGCGTCAGAACCTCGGCCGGTGTCACCTGGCAGCACCCCGGTGACTTGGAGCTGAGGATTCAGCCTGGAGAACAGCTTTAATAAGGAGTTTGTTCTCAGGCTACCTGCTCGGCAGATGTTTCTGTTTGTTTTGGTTTGTGTTTACTTTAATTCCGCTCCTAATGTGCCTTTTATAATGTCTTCTGGCAATACTTCTAGACCTGCATTGGATGGAGGATAGCCCCTGTTGTGAAAGGCAAAGCCTGGGCGGCTCTGAGCTCTGTTATCTTCAGATCTCTCCAGTTAGACTTAGGAACTTGCTAAAACACTCAGCTACAAGTTTTTTTTTTTTCTTGTTTGTGTTTTGTTTTTTTTTTTCCCAGGACAGCCCAGGATTTTCCCAGTGTTCCTGTGTGTCTCTGTGCTCCTGCAGGAGTCACTGCATCTCGCTGTGAACCATGCAGCGGGTCCAGCTGCTGCCCCCCTCAAAGCCCACCTCTTACCCAGCCATGGCCAACAGGACCAAGCTGCAGCATGCTGCAGATTCCCTTTCACTTCGTTCCTGGATAAAAACCCTCGACTTTAAAAAGTAGGATTTTTCAAGCAAACGAGGCCGGCTGGAGCCACAGGAAAGAGAGACGTACAAGCACAGAAAAGAATGAGATCACTCTTGGTGTGGTGGTGGGCTCGTCAAAAATAAGATGCGTGTCCAGACAAGACAGGCTGAAAGATTATCTCCCACCCTGAGAAAAAAACAACAACAACAAAAAAACCAACAAAAAAACCCACCCCAAACCCCAGACTTTTCTTTTCCCAGTGGCCGATTGTTTGGCTGGATGTTGATTGAGAGCTCAGGCTCAGATAAAGGCTTGAGGGTTGGCGATAATATCAAAAAGGCAGTTGGTGTGTGGGGCCAGCCAAGTTGTCATTTCCTAATACTGCTGCTGCTGTCATCCAGCCTTCTGGGGCACTGAAGAGTCTGGAGTGAACTGTTAAAAAGTATTTTAAAAAATAAAGTCAAACCCTTATTCCAGAGCCGTTCTCTCCTCCACAGACCCAGCTCAGCCTTCTCTTGGATATTGTGCTAAACTTCAGCGTTTGATCAAAAAAAAAAAAAGAAAAGAAAAAAAAAGAAAAAAAAAAGATAAAACATATAGGTAGAAATCAATGAAGCCTTTAAACACTGCGCTGTGAAAAAGACTGCACTTTACTGTTGTCTTTCTGAACCCTGTGAAATGCTGGGAAACTGTTTTTAATAAACAAGAGTTCAAACAGTGGGGCTCCGTAGCCAACAGTCACGCCTTAAACTCTAAACTTTACATGAAAACTCTCAGATCCCTTTGAACTCTTTTTTTCCTCCCTGGCAGAGGATTCCAGTGTTTATGCATTTTTTTGAGATTGCTGGCGGGATCATGAGGAGGGTTTTAATATTTTTTTTAAACAATCTCCTGCCTTCAGAAACCATTAATGCCCACTAAGAAACATCAAGGCATTGCTTTGAAGTGCCTTCTGGCTACAGCCCTCTTACACTCTTTGGTTACTGCGCAATCAAATAATTAAATGGAGTCTAAAAAAAAAATTCTTTTACCTGGTAATTAAACACCCCATGTTGGACAGTTGCAAGGGTTTTTAAAGGCACTGCAAATCTACAAAGACTTGAAACACAAAAGCACTACACGCTACTAGAGTGAGTGAGTAGACACTTTCTCCCTGCTTTGGCAACTTGTCACGGAGGCAAGGTAAGAGCTTGCCCTCCTCTTCCCAGCTTAACCAAGGCCAGGACAGTGAGTCTTGAAGGAGAAAGGACAGAGCAGAGAGCCATAAATTAGCAAAGCTAAACTCTCAAACTTTTTTTTTTTTTAATTTGTTTGTTTGCTTTGGAATAAACATTAAGGAAGAAAAAGTTGGAAATAGTATTTTGGCTACTTCATCAAATGTTGAATTACGGGCCGGAGGCCATCCCAAAAGGCCATGAAGCCCAATTTGGACACGAGCTGTCTCTGAAGGCTTTGGGCGTTTGGCTCAGCGCAGCACGGCGGCTCTCGGCAGCGCCGGGACACGAGTGCGACCCGTGCTGGGTGGCACAGGGGCACCGGCGCTGGGCTGAGTTTGCTGGACTCGCTCAAGCTCATCCTTTTCTGGACGGCTGTGGAAGAACAAGGGCTTTTGGGGCTTTGGAAGAGTGAGGCGGGTATTGTCGTGGGGTGTGTTGCGATCCGGTGGCCAATAATAATTCCCTGGCTGGGAGGAGAGGGAGAGGGCCACCTCCTCTGCTCCTTCGGAAACTCGTCTCCCTTCAAGGTGCCCTTTTCATGGAAGCTTTCTGAAACCTGGTTGTTTCACTTCCCAGAAGTTAGCTGAGAAAGTTTTCTCTGGTTCCAACCTAAATTGGCCCTTCCTTCCTGGAGCTTTGCTTTGATCTGGGCATTTGAATCTCAATGCAAAACTCTGGTGCTTTGCCTGGTTTTTGCATGGCAACAACACGGGGCAGGGTTAACCCCTCCCTGGCTGTTCCAGCTGGATCAGGCTCCCCACCGACATGTTCCATCAGCTGCCCCCCCTCGTTATTCCTGAATCGTCTCTGGATGCCAGCTGGTTTTACAGGACCTGCCCCAGGAGCAGTGTCCCATCCCCAAACCCTGCCCTTCGCCTCTGTCCTGCTGGGGCTGGGGGGACGTTGGTTGGTTGGTTGGTCTCTGAAGGCAAAGACCCCTCACCCGCCGTGTAATCCTTTAGCGTTCATACCTGTAGAGGAGAGATGCTTTGGTTTCTCAACCTGCTGTGAAACGTTTGGAAAGGATGTTGTGTTTGTAGGGCTACCAGAAACCTTTAGAGATGAAAGGATTTGAGGAAAAAAGAGCTTTGGAGAAGGCACAAACCTGTTGTCCCAAACTCTGCCAGGCTGCTGCAGCCAACTGCAAATACTCTGAAGGGGAAGAGAGTTTTTGCTGGACTTCTTGCTCTTCATATTTTAGGGCTGGATGAGACCTTGAGGGGTCAGCTGGGCTCCCTGGCAGGGACAGCGTGGAGGCTGCAGCACTTCTCTGGGAAGCAGCTCTGCAAGCAGCGGGGAAAGGGAAGAGCCAAGGCGGGAGCATCCCGGCCATGCATCCCATTTATCCTTTGACTTTTGAAGGATTTGGGGGGGAGAATGAGATCTCACTTTGAGCCAGCACAGCGGAAGGCAAGAAGAAGGGGAAGGCGAGGAGAGCTGCCACGCCAGTGGGAGCGGGAGCAGGGAGCTGGAAGTGCTGCGACTGCAGATGAGGAGGCAGCGCTGGCGACGTGCATTAGGAATGACGAGGCAGTTGTTTCAAAGCAGGATGAACTGTAGGGTTCAGAGATGTTCCAGACTCCTGCAGGGCCCAAGACAAATGTTGAAAGCCAGAATTCCCAAAGGGTCTTTCTGTTTTCTTTTTAAAAAATAATAAAAAATAATAAAAAAGATCTACCTGTCAAATCTTATCAAGTGAAGCGCTGAATTAAGGAAGGCAAGACTTAATGGGCTTTCTTCCCTAAAAATAGATCTCCTCATGAAAGAGATGAAGGGCATTGCCCAGGGAGGTCAGCCAAAATTGTCTGAAATTACGCTATCACCTAGATCTGATGTCCAAAATTAGCCTCCTCTCTCGCTATGGGGGTTCAATGCTCCCTGAAGATTAAACGCATCACAACACTCATTTAATTTAAAAGAGAGGCTAAAACATATGGCATGCCATGGTTTAAATGTTAGAAAAAAAATCAGCTTGGGACTCTTCGTTATGATTAGCAATGTGCTAATGAAGGCAAGGGGGAAAGGAGTGTGTGTGCAGGGCTGTGCGAGGAGGCTGGGCAAGGCTGCAGGCAGGAATCGGGGACGTTGCTAGGAAGAATGGGAAGGACCTGAACCAGAGCTGCTTTCACCATCCAGAACTAGTCTTGCTCTTTTTTCAGAAGGCTGAGGAAGATGATTTGCCTTAAATAATTCTCCAGCCTCCTCTGTGTGGGTGTTTTCTGGGCTCTGTGATTAAGAGAGAGCATTTGAAAGCAATGGGATAGGAACCTTGTTTAAAGACTGAGTGTTCCTTTCTTTTTTTCCTTTTTAATTAATGTGAGGTTGCTACTGGAGTGGAGTAGTTGGATGAAGGTGTTTGAGGAACACGAGGTTAATGGAAGGTGAAAGAGGAAGGGAATAAAACTGCCAATATGAGCCAGGCAGAGTGTGAACCAGGAGATGCTCCAGCCCAGCCAGCTCACGACTGACTCATGGGTTTAGAGTGAATAAACTCCCTATGTGGAGGGGAGAAAACAACCTCAGGGAGACCTGGGCAAGGCTGGGGGGAACCGGCAGTGCTGCTGGTCCCGGCACTTGAGAAAAGGAGGAAGTTTTCATGGGACTTCACCAACGCAAAGCTCCCTGCCCAGTACTGGCGCCATTAAAAATAACATAGAGGCTGTATAGGCTGTCTCTATGTGCATGAAGGGGGCGGGGGGTATGATTTTGTCACTGTTTGGGGGTTTTTATTTTACCATCTAAAAAATGGCTTTGCAGAAGAGCACTGGGGAGGTATGGGCATAGCTGATGTGCTTTGGGAGGCTCTAACTAGGGTGTTGTGAAGGATAGGAGCCTCCAGTCCCCTCTGACGGTGCAGAGGGGCCGTGGGATGGCGGCAGACCCCTTACCCTGTGCCTTGGTTTCCTGGAGAAAGGATCCCCAGATTTTTGCTGCCTGGCCCTTGTATCCCCAGCCTGTCCTCGGTGCTGTGGGAGGCAGAGAGCATCCCTCCTCCCTGCCCCACTTCCAGGGGGGCCGCCAGCACTTTCAGATGGTTTTTACCAGCCGAGCCCACCGGTGGTTGTAGGCTCACGTATCAGGGATGCTTGCCCGCCCTGCTGCGGGGCAGGGACACCTCTCCCCGAGGCACAAAACTCTTCCAGCTGCCCCGTGAGGCTGCGCTGGAGCGCGTGAGTCAGCACCCTCACCACCACCGCTTTCCAGCACTGACACCGTAATTGCCTCCCACTCTCGCACCAAATGCTGGGAATTGAAAAATCAGAGGTGGAAATCATGACTTGAGGGGACTGGTTATTTGATTTGATTTGTTTCATCTCATTTTATTCTAACAGCATGATTTTAGGGGTAGCCTCGTACAATTTTTGGACACTGACTGGGATATTTTGCACCCTCTGAGCCAGTCAATGCCAAACATTCAGGGTAGAGAGAAGAGCAAGATAAGTCACTCTTATCTGCTGTGATCTACCAGTCAGCGGAGAGGCCTGCAAGCAAGGGCTGGAATGCTTTTTGCATCCAAGTGCAGCCTATTTTTTAGCTGAGAAAAGCAAAATGCACATTTCCAGGCTCCTCGTCCCCGCACCGTCATGGAGAGAACTGACCCTGTGGCTGTCCCTTCCCCAGCACAGCCCAGCCCCGTTCCCCACCACTTCAAGCCTTGATTTGGGACTGAGCAAGACCATTGCTCATCACCACCACATGCCCCCAACAAATCCCAGCTGTGAAACACTTGGGAAAGTGTTGGTTGATTTTTTTTTTTTCAAAAAAAAAAAGCCTCCAGGCGATGCATGCCCATGATTCCCAGCCTGCTGCTCCCTCCGGGCTCTGTGGCCCAAATGCTCCTGAGGACCGTTAAAGGTCCATCAATGTGTTTTAATTGTGTAGTAACCAGGGCCAGTGTTTTTGTTGGCCCATGACCCAGGCTGCAGAGCTTTGAAACTCGCCGGGCCGCCGCTTGCCCCGGCCGCGCCGCCAATTATCCACTGCGCTACAGCCTAACGCAGGCAGGTTTACCTACCTCCGTGGGTGTTGTGGGGCTTAATGAATGTTTCCAGCATGCTTTGAAGATGAAAAATGCTCTAAGTGTTAAGTATTAGTGTGATTTAAGTGTGTGGAGCAGTTAAGTCTCGCTCACGCCGTCCTTCCTGCAGCACTAGAGCCCTGCTCGGGTTTGATTTTTGCAGAGCAGGGTTCTTGTTATTGATGTCCTTCCTCTGGAAGGAGCCAAACTGGGACATTTTGCATTCCTCCTCTGGAAGGAGCCAAACTGGGACATTTCGGCAGGTGCTGTAACACTGCAAGCGGCTCTGTGGGCAGGTTTTTTTTTTTTTCACTATGAGTTGACGTAGTTTTCGTTAAACCCGATAAACTTAAGCTAAGCTAAAAAAAACCCCCAACACTTCAGTCAAAATAAGGTTCTTGCTTTCTCCTCATCTTCTGTACCGTTTAAAAAAGAAAATTGGTTGGATGTTACACTTTTTAAGCTGTAACAGTAGAACTTTCCCACGCTGCCTCTCCATTTAGCAGCTGACAAGCCAGACCTGTAATCACAATCCTTATCCCGAGACAAGCTAAAAAACAAAATGTTTCTGAAACGCTGAAGGTAGGTGAACACTTTCAGAGTGTCACATATTAAGGTGGTGTCTAACGAGCTCCATGTCCCACTTATAATTGAAACAGAAGAGAGTATTCACTTTTCATTCATTTTAAAAAGACTATTCAAATACCCTTTCATCTCCGCTAAACAGCCTGCCATGTATTTGAAGCCATTTTATATTTTGTTTCTACAGACATCCAAAAAACAGAGGTGAGTATTTTGGAACATTGATAGAAAGATGCAAAGGCTTGTGAGGCACTGAATGGCTTCAAGCTGCCTCAAACACATTCATCTTCCCAAGAAGAATTAGGCACAGTGTGATTCATTTTAATAGCAGAAGAAAAATAATACTACGATGTAGTGCTAAGTTCCCAACCTTTGATGGCAGACTAAAAAAAGAGAGAGGGAAAAAAAAAAATTATCTTTCTTCCCTTATGTTGTTGAAGTCTCCCTACACCCATCCGTTATGTCCAGCTTATCAATTAAGATGAACCCCATGAACTTCAGATGGTTTTTTTAAAACAAGGCACCATCCATTTAAATGTGTAAAACTGCCTGCAGCTCCCTTGAACTGCAGGATTCAGTCCTGAGCTCTGTGTACTCGGTGTGAAGTTGAGCCCTTTGATAGAAGTTTTACTGATGTTTTAAATGAAGTCTTCTCATACACACAAAATAACCCAGATAATTTAAAACCTCATAGAAAAAATAAGGTGGAGAGAGAGAGGAAAAAAAAAAAAAAACAAAAACCCAACAAAAAACTAGACGGTGCCATTGGTCTAGCAAAAGAAAAGAGGCTGGCTTTGGTTACCAACAGGACAGACCAAAAGCATTTCCACAATTGCTTTCCCAGGGTTACTCGCTTGAGCCGGGGAAGGTCTGGGCGACAGCTGGGCGACAAATCCATCCCTGGTATGGGCAGCTTCCCTCAGGAACAAATTAAGCTCGTTCAGCTATAAAACAGGTTTTGTACCATAAATACCAGCGAGAGGGAAGGCGCAGGGGTGTAAGAGCTCCCCAGCGTTTGTCCTGCTCAGCCGCTTCCATCAAATCTCTCCCCGGTTTGTCTTGGCCAACGCAGCCACATTAGCAAGGACTTTACAAGGCTGGGTTTTGCTCTGGCAGGTGATGGAGGTTGGCAGTCCCGGCTCCATCACAGGTGGGTGAGGCTGTGCCCACCCTCCATCACCCAGCAATGACGTGCCACGGCCCTGCGGGAGAGCTCCAGCACTGGGGCCACCACGTCCCTTCCAACATCCCACCCTGGCTCCCTCATCCTACATGCAGGACAAATCCCCACTCCTCTATCAGCCCGGCCTCTCCCCCTCAGGCAGGCTTGGCGGTGCAGCCGGGGCAATAAGGCCAAGCTAAATTTGTAGCTGAGTTACCTGAAGGAGCCGTAGATGACTTAAGCATTGCCCTTGCCTTGCCTACTTGAGCTGCAACCACTTCCCAGCAGGAAGAGCCCCAGCCAGGGCAGGGCAGAGCTCAGCTCTTGTTTCCAGCTACCACCATCCATGAGAAGAAACCTTTTAAGGCATTAAGGGTGAAAAAAAAAAAAAAAAAAAAAATATAAAATTTTAATAAAGGCTACATCTCTTAATTACAATAATTATTGTACCAAGTAATTTTTTTTTTAAATGAAACTCTTTATAATGCATAATTTACAGTATAAGTAGAACAAAATGCCATGGCAAAAGTCATGAGTACAGGACTTGTAATAAAAGGCATAAAATATATTTATACATAAACCCCTTAAACAAACAAGGGAAAGCTTGAACCCTGAATATAGGGCGACGCATGGTCTCGTAACGCCATGCAGGCACAGGTACTGTACTGATTAAATTTTAAAAACACTAGAGATAGTGTATTAATATTTTCACCATACATTTTCTACAATATATACAGACTTATACAAAGTAGCAATTGGCAAACAGAATGCACAGATTAACTTAATCAACACAAAACCCAACTGTAGAAATGCAAGGTCGTTCCCGGGAAAGGGTCGCTCCATCCCAACACCCACACACACGCACACACCAAGCTCTGCCCAGGGCTGCAGAGCGCCTTCGCCCACATCTCCCACGGGCTCACATGGGTGTTGTGAAGGTAAGGCAAAAAAAACCCAACAAAACCAACAAAAAAACACCCAACAAACCCAAACGAAACAAACAAAAAAAAACCCCAAAACCCCAACCCACCACACAACGAGTCACGCGTTCCACACCGATCTGAAAATACGCCCCATCGTAGTTACACGCCACTGAAATACAACTGTGCTAACATTGAAGTAGAATGGCTAAACAAAATTAGCTAGCTACGTGGAATACATACAGGGGTTTGTTTAACCCGGCTTTTGCAACGTGTCCTTTTGGTGTGCTAAGCATGGAAACGGGAACTGGATGGCTTCTACAGCTCTCCCAGGCTCAGGGTTTTGCTCTCCCTTGCCTCGACCGAGAGAGGCACCGGACACCACCTGGTACCCTCACCACCGACAGCAGCAAAGCAAAAACCTCACACCGCAGAAATCCATGGACAACATTAACAAGTTGCTGTCGTAATATTGCATCTAACATCTTTAACGCTTAAGACCTTTATTTCAAATTAGAGCAGCATAGATTAAAATGCACCGGTCTCTAGATGAATGGTAGGACAGTATTTTTATTTCGGCTTTTATTATTTCTTTAGAAAAGTTTTATCTTCACTCGGAGAAATACTGGGCACAACGTCACTCCTTCCCTCCTCCCACTTCAAAAAAAAAAAAAAAATCACGAATGCGTTCATAGCCAAACTCCTAAATTTTAGATAGTGGGAACAATGTAAAAAAATAAAATAATCCTTCCTCCCATCACCCCACTTTCCCAGCCCCTCTCTTCTCCATTGTTAAAGCAGCATATCCAAAAACTGGACTTAAGGGAAAACAGACTGTTCAATAAATATCAATAGGGATTACTGTTAAGGTAAGCTATACACAGTTTCTCTTAGTCCATAGTTTTCAGATCCCCAGGAAATCATATATTATGTATGGAAGTCTCTCAAACACGGTCTGCATCTCCAATAGCCAACAGTGGTCATGTTTTTAATAAATAGTTCAGGGTTTTTATCATCTCAGTACCCAACTCATGAATAATAAATGCCATTTTTTTCCTCTAAGGCTAATTCAGCAAAGTCTTCATAGACTTCACTTTTTTTCTTCATTGGTTCAAAACTTTTCCTTCAGAGTTTTGTGGGTTTGTTTTTTTTTTTCTTTCCTTGTCATCACTACTGTTGTGTGTCCAAAGACTTTTCTAGCTTAACTTTTCTTAAGAAACACAGATGCCATCAATCGATTCTTTCTACTTTCCCAAGAATCCTTCCTTCGTACATCGGCAGGATGGTTTCGTCCTCCCAAATCTCTTCGAATACCGCACCACAGTCGAACTCGTCGCTTGCTTTTTTGAAGTAGTATCTGTGGTAAGAAGAATTAGAACACAGTTAAAAATCAAAAGGTAAAGCAAAGGATGCTTTGGCAGTTCTTTTAACCACAACATTTCCAATCTCTCCCTCCTCGGATGCTCCTCCAGCGCCTGGCGTGGCCAGGAAAACCTCAGAGTTGCTCAGGTTCAGCAACATGAAAGCATCCCTGGGTCTGCAGGGGATGGGACAGAGGGAGCTGGGCTGTGCACGCTCCTCAGCGGTGACAACAGCTTCTACAGTGAGTAAATTATACACGTTGGCAGTGGATATCCTCAGCCGTAAAGAAAATTAGAAAGCGTGGTGATTTCTGGCCAAATGTCTTATTTAAAAAAAATAAATAAATAGGATTTCAAAGCAAAGCATTCTTAAGGTTCCCCTCTCTCCCCACCTTCTTTCTTTCATGTGTTTTCTTGTTTCAAAGCTGAAGCCCAACATTAAAATTAGCAACTGTTATTAAAAGGAGAGGCTTTTTAGGCATACAGATGGATTAAAAGAAAAACCATCCCAGCTTCCTGCAATGCAAAAGCTGAAACTCTGTGGTACTCCTACTGAAAAAAAAAAAACAAACCAAAAAAACCCGGGAGCCTCACATTTGAAACAACCAAATGCCTAATTCACGTCTCCATTTTAAGTGACAGAAACTCCTGGATGTGTTTCCCGACTCTTCCTAGCAGGCAGAGGCAGGGAGCAGCCCTGGTCCAGCCTGCGGGACGTGACACGGGGAGGTCAAGTAGCAGTGTCCTGCATTCCTGCTCTTTTGCTCCGGGTCGTTAGATCATGAAGCCAACCCTCCCAGAGACAAAAAGCACCCCCACCCCTCCTGTGTCAAACAGTAAGGACCCCTCTATTATCCTGAATTAGACCGTTCAGCTTCTTGATTAAAGGTTCCTTTTATCCCGTTTGGAGCTTTCTTCCTTCTAAGGCTGCTTAATTGCATATGCACAAATGAAGGGCTTCCATTCAGAGGGGTAGCATTTAGGGAGCCTGTCCGTCTGCCGCCGCACACCTCCTCGGACATGCCCGCTCCCTTGGAAAAGTGCTTTGCCATCCGATCGCCAAGGGATGGAAAAACCTTCATCCGATGGATTACCAACCAAAAAAATCAAATTAAAAAAAAAAATAAAATTCAGCACCTCCCATACCCCTCCCCTGTAGTTTCCAGACAACTGGAGTTGGCAGATGTTTGCCAGGGGAAACCGGTTGGCAATTATTATTATTTTAGGATGGGAAAGCAGATCAAATTAAGCTCACTTTCACTATTAAAACTGGAAGAGCCACAGCAGGGTCTTAGAATTTGTTTGGGTCTTTTTTTAGTGACTGTTCTACTACACATTTTTAAAATACTCAGTAACAACGGCCTGCAAAGCTATTTATTTTTAGGGTACGTTAAAATTATTTTGGTAAGGGGATCAAAGCTGGCTTTTTAGTCAACGCAATGAAACCAGCTCCATTTAGTCAAGGTATGGTTAGGATTTATTTTTGTAAAGTCATTCCAAGCTGAATTGACACGTTGCGTCTTTAATGGCTCAGCAAGGAAAAATATCTTATTTAAGTCCTTCAGAGTCTGCACTCATTGAAGTCAATGGCCCAACTCCCACCAACTTTCATGCTGCAGGTCAAGGCCACAATTCCCCAGGCCAACAGCCTTGAAACAAACCCAAAAAAACCCAAGGAAAGTTTGAATGAATTACAAAGAACTTTCTCTTCCCTTTCCCCTTCTCCGCCCCTGTCCAGATAACAGCCGCTCTTCCCAATAACTTCCTCCACAAGCCCAAGCGCTGGCTATGTTTACAAAATTTTTATTTGAGAAAACACGCTATGACCTTTTACATAATTACAACCTTATTTCACAGAGAAAAGGGGAAAAAAAAAAAAAAAGAGAGGAGGAAAAAGAGGAGTCAAAGCAAAAAAAAAAAATCCTCCCCCACATCATCTTCAAACGAGCCACTCTGTTCTTATTTGCTCAGAAATGGGCTTTCCATTGAAACATATTTTATGTGGCAAGCTTTGCTCTTTTTTTTTAAATTTTATTTTATTTTATTTTTTGGGACATCTGGCACCAATCGAGGCGAGTAGGCCTGGCGTTACAGCTCTGTTTTGAACCGCTGCCATCTTCAGATTACCCGACACCACCCAGTTTTTTTGTGCATGTATGTTTGTTTTTTGTTAACGCCATCAGTATTAAATCACTGCTTAATTCCTTTTTTTTTTTTTTTTTTTTTTTTTTT
>NW_020799123.1:10612544-10616080 GCF_003259725.1 Athene cunicularia | reverse complement strand
GCGGGGCTGGCCGTGCGGCTCTGGCATCGCGGGAGCCCGAGGTACCCGCCTCACAAACTGATCCAATCAATAAAGAATTTGGAGAGCGGAGCATTTCTGCATGTCTTTGTGCATTAAATGAAAGGCAACGGCTTCAAAGACATGCTTATTAAATGTGCCTTAAAAAGAAATCAATGCCAGATGTGACCAAAGCAGCCTAGTTAGTGCCTCCCCGTAACACACACGCTACTCCGGGCACTGCGGACCTCTTCCCTGAAGGTCACCCGCAGTTTCACTCAAAGTCCAGCCAAAAGTCAAAGCTTAGATCAAAATGATTCCCTGGAGGTACACACATTTGTGTAATTAGTTTCACCTTGTGTCTGTGCAAGATAAAATACTGGGCACCTACCCAAGTTCTTTTTATAAATTTCTGTATTGTCTTTACCCAGGTGTAAAGGGGTGAGATCTAAGCAAAACGTTGTTTCATCCTTGTCAGTCACTTAAAAACATTTTCTAAAGTAATTACAGTCTGACAAGGCACAAATAATTGCACCTGGAGGGGCTTTTGGGCCACAGAGGTTTTAGTAGCCTATTCCTGCACTGGGGCATCACACAAAAAAATGTTCTAGAAAACAAACAAACAGCATTTTTTGGGGGGTGTGGGACTACATAGCCACTGGAGCAGTGGCAAACCAGTGGTGAAGCCACGGAAACTAGTCTGCAACTGGGGCGTGAGGCTGCATCAGCTGGAGGAGGAACACAGCTGGCTGGGAGCAGCTTTAGGGGCTGGAAAATGGCCCGAGGATGCAAGAAGCCCAAGGACCTCTCCTGCAGGTTGTCCAGGTTGGGTGTACTTGCAGGTTGCTGCCATCTGATGGCAGCTGGGCGGGCTGCAAAGATGGTTTGGGGGAAGGACTGGCAGTATTTCAGCCCCAGCCCCCCCGTGCAACAGCCACTCCAGATCCCAGCTCAGCATCCCCCAGCCCAAGAGCACCCCTGGGTGACCCACTTCTGATCTGCAGAGGTGGACTTGCCAAAGCTAGAGACGGGCCAGAAATGGAGCACAAGCTGGAAAAGTCCTCGTACCAAACCCAAATGACCATTTGGAGGTTAAATCTGAGGCTGCCAGTTCCAGGGCGAGCCTTCTGGCTCCGTGAAGCACCACCAAATCCAGTGCAAATTCAAACCTTGAAGCTGGAACTTCCCCATCCCGCTCAGCCTGCAGGAGAAGTGACCAGCAGATGATCCCACTAGTGCCCAGATCCGCTGGGAAAGTACAGCAAAAATAGCCAACGTGAAGCTACTGCCATGGGAACTAGAAGAGCAGGGGAAGCAACAAACTGGTTAAACTGGGAGCTGGGCCCTGGAAACCAGACAGGCAGGGTTTGTTGGCGTTTTTGAGGAGGAACTTTGTATTGCTGGTGGAGTTTTCCCTCCAGGGCAGAGGTTTGGTTTTTTTTTTTCCCCTAATGAAGAGAAAAGTGAGCTGGCTGCACCTCAGCTACATGTCCATTCAGATGCAACATCCCACCCTTACACAGACCCCACTTAGGGCCACACCATTTGCAAAAAAAAAAAAAAAAAAATCAAATAAGTAGGAAAAGCAGGAGGCCAGCACCAAGATGAATGCTGATCCCAGTTTGGAAACTGAATCCCACCGCTCCATGCCTTTGCCACGAGGCCATCCCAGCTTTTCCTGGTATTCAGGTTTTTTGGCCAAGGGCTGGAGCATGAAGCTCTGCCCGCCTGCATCCTCCTTCAACGGCGGGGAGGGAGATGGAGAGGAGGTGGCCCCGCAGCCAAGCCACTGCCCCTTTCTCCATCTCCCAAGTTGCTCTTGGTTTGAGTGGGGGAAAAAAAAAAAAAAAGATCTACAGCCTCTGAAAAGTGAGGTAAATGTGTCATTGCGGGTAGACCTGCAAAATATCTGCCGATTCTTTTGGTTTATTAGAATATACTGAATTATAAACGAATGAGAGATTCTTACCTGTAATTTCCCTTTTTGCTCAGCTGTTCTTTAAAGTGCCCAAGTGTCAGGCTCTGGGCCTTTAACATCCTCCTGTAGGGAATTTCTTCTCCACAAAAAAAATAGGTGACAACCAACTCACTACACTGAGAGGTGTGAACAACTGGCGGTTTCTTTGGCTCTTTGTGACTGAAAAACAGAAAACACACACAAACCCCTCGACGTTACCATTTGAGAACGGGCTGTTTCACCACACTCAGTCCAGCAGTGTTTCTGCCACATAACACTGGTCAGAAATACCCTGGGTGTGCCCCGAAAAGTCAAAATGTTCCTGTACTGGCTGTGAATTTGTGATGCTGCGTTTGCACAGCCCTTTGCTGGGCTCCCACAACAGCTCCTACTCGCTGTGATGGTGGGAGTCTCAGCATTGCAAAGCGCCCAGCTACGGGCTGCAAAGCCCTCAGCCCATTTTATGGATAGGACAAACTGAGGGATGGAGGTTAGATGCTTGCTGGAAGCATCAGAGCTGGACTGCAGGCCAGGCGAGCGTGCGTAGGGCTCACCATGGGCTAAGCCCCAACCTAGCGAGCCCCAGTATCGTACACATCTGATTTTTAAAAGGCTCGTTTCATCTGCCTTCATACACAGCATCTGCCAAGCTTCCTTCTCCTGCACAAAACCACCTGCAACCACCAAAAGCTAACAAAGCAAAACCACTGCCAGATTCTTCACCTGAAGCACACAGGTAATCTTATTTTCCCCTGGTGAGGACAAAATTAACTGGATCTTGTCGTTTGCACTAAGAAACCCTTCTTAAAGAATAATTAAAACAATATTACCCAGCAAAATGGCAACACTCTAGTGAATACCATGCAGCCAAATCTACAACTGCTTCTGAGGCAATGTACACTTGGCATGTCAAAAGGTCACAAAGTGTTAGTCCGCAGTAATTTAGTCTTCCTAATTTGTTCTAAGTCTTTGTAGAGTGGCTTCAGAAAAAAAGCTGCTAGCAAAGACAGCTGGTGGACTTAAGGTCAACCAATTAAAAATGAAAGGCTCTAGTCAGGTGGCTCAGTCTGGACTTCAAACATTACTCATTGCTTAAGATGAAGAGGGTAAGAAAGAAAACTTTAATTATTTAGGCCATTTTAGACCTCTCTGTAGCAGATTTCTTGTTAAAAGAACCATCCTGTAATTAGACTAATCCAATCTTTGTCCACTTTACAGGAATGCAAGTTAAAAAGAGCCAGAGACAAGATTTGAAAATGTTTTGTTCTTTCTTTAAGATGAATGTCTGAAAGACGAAATTTCAGATATAAGAATTTCCTCTCTTTTCAAAGCACAATCCATTTAATGAAAATACAATTATGACATATATATATATACATATTTCCCAATCCTCTTCTCCGCGTGCAATACTCACTCTTCTGTCATTAGACTTGCATTGCAGAAAGGGGTGTTTCCCCCCTGAACGGCAGCGGAGTGGTTTCGATCCCTCTGCTGATTTGAGGTTGAACATCTGAAGTGGAGAGGGGGAGGGCAAGTGGGGAAGAGGAAGACGAAAGAAAAAAAAAAAAAAAAAAAAAAAAAA
>NW_020799123.1:10607970-10612494 GCF_003259725.1 Athene cunicularia | reverse complement strand
AAAAAAAAAAAAAAAAAAAAAAAGAGGAAAAAGAAACCACCCACCCAACTCTGCCCTCCCTCCTGCCACCCCCACGCACCCCACTCCTCGCCCCCACTATCCCTCTCTCTCCCTCTTTTTTTTTTTCCCCCTGAAAGCAGAAAGCTGAACTGCCAACTCTTTCACATACTACCCACCAGATGAGGTGGGGCCTCTCTCCGGCAACCACTTAGCTCCAGAAATGATGTGAGGGTAGAAAAAGGCCACTCTGCTGGAAATTGTCACTCTTACACAAGCTGGCTCTATTCAGTCCCTGATCAAAGCACTGCCTTACAGAGAAAGTCGATTTGCACGCCCTGGGACAAAATAATCTAATTTACAAGCTCAGGCTATAGAACTTTCTTTAGGGAGGAAGGGGGAAAAAAAAAAAATACCCAAAAGAAAAACCACATAAACCACCCCCCACACACACCAGAAATATCATCTATGATTTCTTGCTGCTTAAGACAGCAGAAAGAAGAATTTTAGCATATTAATCTAAGGACAAGATAAGTTTATACTTGTCTGTGTAAACAGTTTATTCACTGCAGGAATCAGGAGTCTGCAAGTCAACTGAATTAGCAAGTCGGTGAGTTAATTTTTGAGAGCATGGCAAGGCCACGAATTGGATCCCCTCAGAGCAAGGCACGTATCTGCTGCAAACGTCTCTTTTGGGAGATCCTGCTTCCCACCACCTTACAGACAGTGAGCTTTGGGAGGATGCTGGTGACAGGCCTGAGGCCAAGCCCCGGTCTGCTCGGCACCTGTGGAGGTGCCAGGGTGGTGGCCAGAGCCAAGGCTCTCACTAGACCCAACCAGGGCATCTCTGCTTGGATTTACACCAGGAGGACAAATTGAAAAAAATTGAAAAGCCCTAATTAGCACCTGATTTTCAGGGAAGGACCAAAATGTGACTGTACACACGCAGGTGTTTGCAGGGATGCTGAGAGCACATGGCTCCTGCCCAACACCGAGCAGCATCTCTTCTCTGGCATCATGCAGGGGTGGAAACGCTCTCCTCCCCTGCTCCCCTCCCTCCACCTGGGCCCATTCCAGGCCCCAGCATTTCCCACGGCCATCCCAGGACATGCAGCTCCCACCTGAACTTACCGGAAAATGAGGTAGAGAAACTTGCCCGTTGGCCTTGACACTCCGATGCATTTCCCGCTGGAGCTGCTTCTTGCTCCCAATTCGGTACGGGGGGATCCCATCTCTGCACATGGAAGAGAGGTCACCATCAGTCAGGGCTTTCCCCATGCTCTAACCAAGATGCTTCTCCATCACCGCTGAAACCACCCGGGCACGCCACAGGCCTACGTTCCCAGAGGTGCTGAGCCCTCTGAACGTCACCTGAAGCTCCAAACATCTGGCAGCTTGGGAAGTGTCTGTGTCACCATCTCCATGGATGTGCAGTCATTAAGCAAAAGCTGAAAAGCAAGCTGAAGGCAACTCTGCATGGGATCTCCACCTAAAGATCCCATCAGCTTCACTTCTGAGGGACCTTACAGAAAGGCCCTCCCAGTGCTAGGTTTCCGCTTCTTCCCCTTCTTTCTGTTGCTTTTTCACCACTGAATTACACTCTCTAAGACACTGAATTACACTCTCTAAGACCACAACTTTCCTCAAGCTCTGGAACACCCCTTGGAGTGTTGGCACAGTGGAAACAAGAAGGCAGAGGCTGAAGATGGACGGTCAGCAAAAGGCTGCTCCCCATCTCCAGCCCTACTTAAGAGCTGGGATGTTTCTTCTGCCCCGAGGCTGCCCGGCACAGGCAGGCCACCACGAGGCATGAGCAAAGCCGGGCCGTACCTTCCGGGCACGATGTCGCTCCCTTTGGCCACATCGGATCATGGCCAAGAAGCCATGAGAAGAGACCGAGCGAGGAGCGCTGGTGGGAACAGCACCCTGCACAGCCCGCTCGAGGCAACGCGGGCTGTTTTCATCTGGCCACGCAAAAAATTACCTCAGTTAGGATTAAAGAGCCTTCTACAGACAGCGGGGACAGCCGGAAGAGCACGCCTGGAGATCCTGAATGTCTAATTCCACCCCTTCCCTCAATGTCTAATTCCACCCCTTTCCTCAATGTCTAATTCCACGCCTTCCCTCAATGTCTAATTCCACCCCTTCCCTCAGACTGGCTGAAGAACCTTGATCTCCGGTCCCGTCCCTTTCAACCACTTGCCCCCACATCTGACTCATCTCCTGAGTGGAGAAAGTTCCTTCCCAAGGAGGAGCAGCGGTGGCTGAGCAGACAGCGATGGCCACATGCTGCTGCAAGAGGAGCCAACGTGGCACGGCGTCCCTGTGTGCCAGCTCCCACGGCCACGGCGGTGGTGGGCACACCCCGACATGTTCTGGACGTGCAGCCGGGGACAAGGCACAAGGTAATGCCTTCCCGGAGACACCGGGGCCCTTCTACGGAGGAGGATGATTAGATGCCATCACTCCACGCTCAAGGTTTGAAGCACGCTATTGCAGGCCTTTGTGGGAATCTTGGCCAAAGCACTCAGTTGGCATTAAATTGTTTTAATGAGCAAGATTAAGCTGCAAAGCCTGGAGTGAAAGATCGGAACAATTTCATCTTAATAAACTTAGAAAAAAAATCTTTGTAATAAAAGAGAGCACCCTGGGAGCACGGGGGAAGTCCTTAATGCCACAAGATGAACATCAGCCTCCTCTAGACATGGTCCACGAAGGCACGTTATGTTACAAGCAAAAGGAGCTCGTTGTGCTGATGTCCCCACTGCACAGCACGGGGCTCTGGAGCATCTTTGGGGAGGCAGCCCAGCGCACGCCAGCCACCACAGCTGGCCACCAAGCATTTCTGCTCCACAAGCCCACAGGGCGACAGGGCTTGGGACACATGGCACGCCTTACCTTTGGGGGAGGATGGGGGAAAAGCAAATCTAAGGTAAAAACCAAAGCATCTGTATCTTCAGAGAAGCATTTGTTCACTCAGGCTTACTGAGAAAAGGTTCTCTTAGGGAGGACCTTCAATATAAGGAATAACCAGTAAAAGAGGCATTTTAAAGGTAAATAAAAACGCCAGGATGAGCACCTTACATGCATACATACATACGGGACTAATCCCATTAACACATTCAGTAAAAAAGGAGGTGTCCTCTACAAATGTCAGTCCAAGAAGCCAGATGGGGAAGAGCAGGGAAGCAGCTGAAGGTCTGCGTGTTCAACACGAGGCACCCAAGGACATGACCAAGGGACAACAGGGAGCCCTGCAGCCCTCCCGCGCTCCCCACCTCCCTCCAGGTCTGCAAGCACGAGATGCCATCCCCAACCCCTCTGCTGGGGTCACCAAGCTGGGAGAACATCTCCTGGAGGGATGTCCCCACGCTCCCAGCCCCTGGGGACTGTCCCTGCCCAAAGGGACAGTCCTGGGACACGCTATGGAGCAGGAGTGGGGACTCACGCCATTCCCAGGCAGGGTGGCTCGAAAAGGAGCAGGAAAAGCAATCCTGACCCAAGAGCGTGGCTCCTCATTTTTATTTAAGGTTTGCTCTCGAAGGCTGCTCCTTCCCCCTAAAACTCCTCTGGTTGCACTGGAGAGCCCCACATCAAACCTCCAACTCCCTGCTTCTACAGCCCTGCATTGTCAGAAGAGTTTTACAACTTGTAACAATGCAGAATTTTAAAAAAAAAAAAAAAAGGAAAAAAAAAATAAGAGGTATTTCACTGGGATGGGAAGCAGCCTGGGAAAGTCAGCCTGGGGAATGGGGAGGGGCTTTTACTGCTACTTTGATGAGCGAGGTCTAAACTTAGGCCTTGCATCTAAAACAGGGGGAAAACAGACAGCACCAGGGTCGAAGGGGTGGCCAACGGGTGATCCCTGACTGCAGCAGGGACAGATGGATGGAGCCGGAGCCAGGCTCAGTACAGCAAGAGATAGGGAGGGTGGGGGGAACTCTGATGCCCTGGCCCAGGAGCAAGTGCCTTTGAAATGAAAAGGCTGAGCTTGGCCAGAGGTTTTGGGGCAGGACAAGGTTAACCCCAGCTCTCCAGGTGCCACCTCTCCCCTTGCTCCAGCAGCAAACATTTGCACTCACTTTCTTGGCTACTAAAAGCTGCGAGCTGAAGAGCTACAGAGTTTAGGCACGAAATAGTAGAGTTTAATTATAAACATTTCAGCTAACCAGGCTGGGGCTAAGCCAATCTGTTTCTGGGGGAAACACTAGTTTGAAGTCTTCTACCCAGTCAGCTGCCATTTAAGCTGAGCCAATTATCTTAGCCTTTTGACTCAGATGTGCCTGACCTAACCTGAATGTAGTTTTACTGCTGCTTTGAAATATCAGACTCATGCGCATATGCATTCACTCCCATCTTCATTTGGCAACGGCTCTGAAACAAGCCTCTGATCTTGCCAACATCAAAAGCCTGGTTTGTAAGATAAGGTAATATTTGAAGTTTGCTCAGCAGCATTCCCCTGTGTCCAAAGTAAATCCATAAATAAGATATAAGCAAATAAAAAAAAAAAAAAAATCCCCTTTCCTC
>NW_020799123.1:10605506-10607920 GCF_003259725.1 Athene cunicularia | reverse complement strand
AAGACCAGGAATGCAGCACTCTGTTTACAGGTGGGCTTCACTTGTACTTAAGTGAAGATCATGAAAAGCAAAAGGCAACATCTACTTTCTGCCCAGTTGAAAAAAATGGTCCTTAGGAGCACTAAGTGAGTCTTACTGTCTCCTCTACCCTCAGACACAAAAGCACCATTTCTCTCCTGCTGGGGAAAGCAAACTGAGGAAGAACAGTCCCTTGCTCCCAGTTGCACACTTCTCAGCAGAATCAGGAGGAAAAGACAATTCCTGGGCTCAGCCACAGCATCATCTCTCATCCCTACACTCCTGAAACACCCAGACCTGATCCATGTAGCTCCATTCAAATGGCTCTTTGAAGACTGCCCCAGCCACACTAGATGAGCAGCTATTTGCCCCTTCAGGTCACTGGCCCTATTAATGTACATTCTAACATTAATGACAAACCTTAATTACAGAAAGTACTTCCTACAGGAAGTAATCTCCTCCTCTTTGATGACTGATAACTAGTTAAGGAAGCCTGGCCTTAAGACAAAGGCTCAGGGAGATACGCTCCTTGGGTTAGTCAGGCACCACCATTAGCATCGGAGAAAACAAGTTTGCTCAGTTGCAAAATGGCAATAGAGGGATTCATTACTCTGCTCCATCCGATACCTCCGGCGACTGCACAAAGAGCGAGGCTACCATACCCTGCGACACGTCTCGGTTTGGGCACACACCTCGGTTTCGGCAGCCCCTAGCCAAGGGCGAGCAGAAGTTGGGTGATGAGCCTGGACCCATCGCTCCCCGTGGTGCGTCGGCACTGCCGAGTCAGGGATGGCACATCCCAAAAGGACCCGGCCAACACGAGATACTCACACGCTGCTGTCCGTCATCGACATGGAGTCGTCCGTCAGGGCATCACTGGATATTTCACTATCATTCGCGCTGGTGGCTGGGGCAAAAACATAGCCAGAATTCACATGGTACGGGTTAATGGGATCGTTCCTCTTGAAGGACCTAGGGACAAGCAAAACAGGGACCTCGTTACCAGCCAGTCTTGGGCTAGAGAAAAGGACACAAGTTTCATGGTAGCACACTCCTTACGGGAACCATGCACGCTGACTGCTCGACCTCTTTAGAAGCCAAAACCATCTCCTGCTCAGAGCAGCAGCAACCAGGTCACACTTTGTCTAGACACACCCGAAGCGCAACTTTGAAGATGTTGATTTTGCCACCGGGAGCATGCTGTAGAAAAACCCAGGAAGCACCTCTACATACTTGCATACTTTCAAAAACTTGGTCCTTAAAGCCTGATGCTGCGCCGCGGAGGTCAGCAGTTTTGCTGTTGGCATCGGCAGGCAAAAGATCAAGAAATTCGTAACTCAAGTCCCCCTGAAAGCCACTGAGGCACCAGCTAATAAATGCTTAAGTCTAGTCTGAGGACAGGAGTTAGGGCCCCTCTGGGAATACAAGTTACGGTATCTGGGATGCCTGAAACAAGAGAACTGCCTGAAATTACTGGAGCGGGACCACCAGGCGTTAGGGGAGGCAGGACAGGGCTGAAATGTGCTGTCTCAGGCTCGGCCTCCCAAAGATGGGTGTCATCTTCCTGGCATCATAAAAGCATGCAATAAAAAGGCCCATTTTCAGAAGAAACTACTTCTTGTTCCACTTGTGGTTTTGTGCACAGAGCTGGGCGGGGAAGAGGAGGATGGGGGATGCGAGGCCAGGAGAAGTGGGTTGTGCTAACGGGCACGTGGGTTACTGACACCAACACCTTTGGCTGCACTTGGAGAAGCAAACCCAAAGCCCAGCCTGGATGTTTGGGTTGAGTACCCAAAAGTGGCCGCGTGAAAAATTCACAGAGCAGTGAGTGAGCTGTGCGACGGATCCCAACAGGGTCACCGCAGCGAGGTCACCACACAGGGAGGGGGGGACCGGGCATCCCCTGCCTGCTACCTCCCATTACTCCAACTTCCCAGCCAGGATCAATATACATATCTTCGGCAGGTGATAAGGGGATTATGCAGGGAGGTTTGAAAGTCTCATGTTAAGGTGCGTATTTTGTTTCTCTTCCCGGGAAAGATGGGGTTGTTAAGTTTCTGCCTTTGTATATCAAAGCAAAAGGCCTTGTCATCTGATAAGGACTGCTGATTTTAATAATTAGGGCCACTTACCCAGGACTTGGGGGCCTAAGGAATGTGCCAGCAGGCTCGGCAGGTTTTGGTTTTTTTTTAATGGACTTTCCACCTCCCTGCCCCCACAGGGATTGGAGGGGACCAGCCGGGTTTAAGTGAGCAGCAAAGTCCTCCCACCGCCCCGCTCTCCATCCCTCACAACCAGCCAGGCACCCCGCGTCCCTGCTGCATTCCTGCTCTGCCAGCACCGAAAACAGGAGCCTCCACAAAGGCTTAAGTTTAAAAAAAAAAAAAAGGGGGGGG
>NW_020799123.1:10599876-10605456 GCF_003259725.1 Athene cunicularia | reverse complement strand
GGGGGGGGGGGGGAAAAAAGAAAAGAAAAAAAAAAAAGGAGGGGGAAGCATGGTGGGGAAGATAGGCCTCTCTGGTATGAGAGGCACGGGGCTGGCTGCAGGCAGGTATTCAGCCCAGCCGGGGCTGCATTCCTTTGCGAAGGAGGCCAAGGCATTTCTGATGGGGAGATCAAGATGTTAAAAAATATATATCTGGGAAGAAGAAAAAAAAAAAAAAGAGAGATAGTAAGGAATGTCACAGGAAAGAAGTTAAATCTTCAAAGATAAATTAATTCCACATGTGGGTGAAAGCTAAGTTATCCTACTACTGCTACAAAAAAGTTCCTCTAAAACCCACGTAGCCTCCTACTCTGATTCAGGGGGATGTGCAGTCCAAGTGACCCTTCCTAGGGCCTTGGGGGGGCTTTTGGGTCAACTGCGTAAGGGATGCAGCTCTTGCAACTATTTGGAAACTATCTCAGGTCTGGAGAGCACATCTGAGGACCACGAGGCTCAGGGGTGCAGGATGCTCCTGGAGGCTCCGGGTGCAGGCTGCTCCCCAGCACAAGCCCACCACCTTGGTGGGAGCTGTCTGTGCCACCCCTGGTTGCACCCAGGAGGGCTGATGTGCCATGGTCCTCCAGCTGGAGAGGCTGGGGCGGGGGCGGAGGCAGCAGGACCCTATGAATACAGCACAGGGAGAGGAGGTGTGTCCAAACGCAGCGTTTGGCAAGAGACAGTTAGAGAAAGTGGCCAGAACTAACTCATCTTCCCATCAGTACTGCACTGCAGCACTGATTCACATATCAGCACCTTATGAGCAACAAAAAAAAAACCCCAAAAAACAACAAAAAACAACAAAACCCCCTAAAGTTCACATACTTTTAAAAATAAACCCCCACACTCCACCTCCAACACACCGCCCCCCAGAAATCCCCACATCCTTTAAGAAAACCAAGGAGGGCTGGTTTGCTATGTTTAATTTTTTAAAAATTTTTATTTTATTTTGACCACCTTACTACAGTAATTGCGCCCAGATGCATCAAGTTGCCTGCAAGGGTTTTAAATTCCAGTGGAAAGCGGTGGTCTCCTGCCGCAGATGCTACACGCACAAACACACACCCCAGCTCCAAACTCAATATGCAAAGTGTTTTCAGCTGTCAGGTAGCAGTTGCTCTGGAGCTTCAAGGAGAATGTCTGATGTTTCTCGGCCTATTCTTATCTTGATGTGATGACACACAGCATGTAACTCTCTATGTGCTATGTTAGGCAATGGACATATCAGAGGTATTATAATGCCATGAAAATTTCAGGGGCTTTTGGTTGTTATCCCCTGTTATGAGGGTGCAATTTCAGAGTGTGGTTTTTTTTTTTTTTAATTGTCAAACTCTACTTCCTAGGAATAAAAGCACTCTGGCAGTTTCAAACCACAGCTTTATACAGAGAGAGAAGAAATTCTACAAGGAAGCATTTTGAGGCAAAATGGAATCTCATTAAGTGTTTTCCTGGGACAGACATCACTGGGCAATCATGGGTTTAAAAACAAAAAAGGAAAAAAAAAAAGCATGCACAAACCTGAAAAAAAAAAAAAAAAAAAAATAGTATATTTTAGCACAACTATGTTAATCACAGCTTCCATGCTCTAATTGTAGAACACTGCTTGGAGCATAGCTTTACAATGGCATCATTTACTTTGATAATTGAAGCCAAACTTGGTTCCAATAACTTCACACACAAGGAGCTCCACCGGCGGGTCCTTTCAAAGGCCAGGAAGCACTGGGAGCCGGCAGAAGGCCATCTGCAAGCCCCAGCCTTCTCAAAGCAAGGCCAGTCCCACTGATGTTAGAGCTTAATGGGAGGCAGATGAGTCCACCTTGGACTGAACGAAACCACGTTACACGGCGGCACTGCAAAGGAAGAAGAGCTCTCTGTGTACACAAAGTCGTGTGTGATAAATTTAGAAGCACGTATAAATAATAGCTGGAATTCCTGGAGCATGGGGCCAGGTCCAGCGCAGTGTGGGGAGGCCAGTTTTAACCGCACCACAACCTACAGGGGAGGGGAGTCGCTTTGAAGGACAAGAGGGAGGTTCTGCGTTTAAAATATTCCCTGTATTAGGGCTCCAAATATACAACCAGCAGCTCGCATGCATGCGCCCGTTCTGCAGCCAGGTGCAAACGCTGTGTTTTCACTTGACTTCTCCTGTTCCTGTCCATCACTGATGCTGGGGCCAAACAAAGTCTTTCAACTGGTACGGTTTCTGTGGTTTGCCGTGGTTTTGGCCCTGACTCCGTGCCCTGGGACTGCCAGGTGGTCTCCCATCCAAATAGCGGGCTGGCCCGAGATCGCTCTGCTCCCACCATCAGGTGTGCTCAGCCCAGCGCTCCCGGCTTTTGCGGGTATAATCACATTGAAACCCACCGAAGCGAATGGCAAGAGCCTGCACAGCACTTCAAAACCATAACGCGCTGAGCAGAAATTCTTTAATACCATCACACACACGAGGAGGGAGGTGTGGTTTGGCCACTCACCAGCAAAGACTTTGTGCAAGCTTCAGCTCCAATCCTAAACGCGATCCTAAACGCTGAGTGATGAGAGATAACCCATCCATATGCTCATCAGCTTCTAGCACATGCACGCACAAGTGGCTTCACAAACTGATAGCTCAGGGAGGAACTGAGAAGCATCTCAGCTTGACCTCCCTCACTTTGCATTGAGATCTCTTGGCCCCATGGAGAGCAAAAGCTCCTGGAAATTCAACAGAAGGTGATCAAAGCAAAATGCACTACCTAATGTCCTAGGAGGGTAGATCTGACATGTGAGGAGCAAGCTGCATTAATCCCTGGACAAAAAAGAAAAGAGAAAAAAAAAAAAAAAAAAAAAAAAAGCGCTAATCAGGCAAGCAGCCACTATTCTGCGAGAGCTCTCCCGGACAAGGCACATGTGGGTTTTTAGCAGGGCCTGCAGCTCTGGTAGAACATTACAGCCAAGCCCTTCCAGCACTGCATACCAACAAAGGCTGAGAGATAAAAGCATCAAACATCCCCCTCCTGGAAAGCAAGCGAAGGGCAGCAGTTCAAACCAAGTTCTGGAGAACAGCAGATGCTCAGACGGTAACATTCAGGCACGAGATGAGGATCCCAAGCCCCAAGTCCTCCCCAGAGCAGCTGCCAGCGAGTGCCCCCCCCCCCGGGCACAGCCCCCCAGCAGGAGAGGTGCAGAGGGCACGGCGGGGCGCAGCGCATCCCTCCTGCCCACTCCCACCAGCCCCATCACCCTCGGCGGGCAGGGAGGGCCTCCAGGAGAGGCAGAGGACCAAGGAGGCCTCTGGCTCAGCAGCACCCTCACGGGCAAGGGACCCCCCCAGCTCCCAGGGCTCGGCACCAGGAAGCCCAGCACAGCTGGAATTCCTCTGCAGGGCAGGAGAGGAGGGCACACTCCAGCAAAGCCTCCCCAGGAGAAGCCTGATGCCCTTTGATGTCCATGAATCACAGACACACTCTCAAAATCCCTGTAAACGAGATGTCAAACACTCACCATAGCAAACCCCAACCTCCTGGGCCAGCAGAGGAGAGCGCACATCTGCCAGCGGAGCCCTCTCCTCTCAGCCCTGATTCAACAATCCACATTTATGGCAAGGGTGGGGAGAGGAAAGAATACATTTTCAGAGGATTATACAACTCATCATTTGCTCATCAGAGTCTCTCTTCCCCATCCCTCCCCCCCGCACTTCGAGATGGCTCTTACTTTCTTCACCCTCACATCACTGTGCCATCAACATTTCCCACAAAAGAGAAGGGTTTGGCAAGGCAGATGCACCCTGAGCCAAGGGCACAGGACGACCCTGCCACCACACAACACTCCCCACATCCTCGGGAGCTGCCATTAGACACAACCACGTTTCAAGGAGTTCAACTTTGAGCACACGGTCAACACGAGAGCACCAAAGACCTACAGGAAAGCACCAAAGATCGACTATTACTCTCTACCTGGAACATCTCTATTACCTTAAGTCCTCAATTTTAAGTATCCTCCTGTATGCATTGGCTCAAAGCCACCCTAAATAGGTCTGACACGATACCGACACCCAATGCGATGGGAGAGGCTGTACATCACACACAGAGTCAAAATAAAAGCAGATTTTGTGCAAGTTGCAGAGTTTGATGTAATAAGCGCATACATTTCCTCCTCCAAGACCGCACAATTGCTTCCCACATAACCAACGTAGTTAAACACTGGTTGACGGTGGAGCTGGGGATACTAGTAGGTTACATTATTCATGCGTCTATATGATCCACTCTACTACTGCTCTTAATAGGTTTGAAAGTTGAACCAATAATTAACGCATGTCCGGAGGACATAGTTGCTATGAAGTTTTTGATCTACAAGAGAACTGAAAGAGCCAACAGGGCTCTAAGAGCACAGTATCTTGTTTTACTCTGTACAGAGGGGGGAAAAAAAACAAAACACCCCACCAAACCCAGCCAACGCCCCCCAAATTCCAGGGTTTGGAGGCGCAGGGAAGCACCCGTGCTCCCAGCCCCATGGGCAGCCCAGCCTCCCTGCCAGCTCCCCTGCACGCCACCCCACCAGCCTTCCCAAAAGGCACTCTCAAAGTCCTCAAAGTCCAAACAAAGCACAGTTTCCAGGGGTTCCCTTACCTGTATCCGTTCTCGATCGTTTCCGTAGCTCTGACGTTGGCCGTAACCCTCAACGTCTTGCTGGATAGTCCAACTACCGAAGGCAAGATTTTGTTTTTAAAGTCTGCACAGCTCC
Organism: Athene cunicularia; assembly: GCF_003259725.1. Lineage (NCBI taxonomy): Eukaryota > Metazoa > Chordata > Aves > Strigiformes > Strigidae > Athene > Athene cunicularia. The sequence continues at coordinate 10,600,701 of NW_020799123.1, read as the reverse complement.
ATTCCTCTTCTTCATTCAAGGTCGGGAGATAGCCACAGACAACCTTTAAGCTCCCCAGTCCGTTGCTGTTCATGTAAGCAGGATTCTCTCCTCCACTCCGTACATATTCGAGGTATATATCAGAAGTTAAAAACATCTGGTAAGCATTTTCCTCCATCACAGTCTGAATCTCAGTCTGTGCCTGATCAAACATGATAGAATCTATCTGCTGCTTCTTGATGCTATCCCTTATGTAGGTCTTGGTAGCAGGCTTGAGCTGCTTGGAGACGATGCTGTTGTTCTCGATGTACCTTTTGTATATAGCTTTGGCTACTCGTAAAGTTTTGGTATCCTTAAGGTCCATCTGCCTGAAGCCATTGCAGGCAAACCAGAAGTCTAAGGTATCCACACATTTTTCCCTTTCCAGGAAGGTCCGAAAAAGATAGGCACCATCTTGATCTCCCAACAAGGAATGCAAGGATTTGGTCCATCTGGCCAGAGGGGAGTCTGGAGATGCGCTGCCTTCCGGCTCCCCGAGGCCGTTCTCATTCCTCCGCGGGGCAGGAGGCACCGGCATGGCCTTGAAGCTTTGGCTTTTGGGGAGAAACGAGCTGGCGAGTTGCGGGCATGGTGCTTCTCCTTCCTCCCCCGGGACAGGGGGTCGGGGGGCGTCTTCCCTGAAGCTGCTGCTGGGGTCTGGGAGGTGGGTGAGGACCACAGCGCTGCTCATGGCTCCGGAGCCCGGTGGGGAGAGGGGCTCCCAGTTCCTCCAGGAGCTGCCTGAGCCTCTGCCTTCCTCTGCCTGGAGTCAGCAGGGGATCCTCTGAGCCTCCTCTCTGCAAAGGG
>NW_020799123.1:10588501-10599826 GCF_003259725.1 Athene cunicularia | reverse complement strand
TTTTAACTTCATACAAAAGGTTTTAATTAGGGGTTGGCCCCCAAACCTGTCCTCCACATCCAAGGCGCCTCCTGCCCTCCTCCCCATCCTGCTCCGCCGAGGCTGGACGCGGGGGCTCGTGGTTCCCTCCCGGTGGGAGCCCACCTTGGCCCCTGCCCCGCGCCTTGCCATCGCCCACCCCGCCCTGCAGATCCCCGTCCCGCTCCCCAGCGAACGCGGCCAAGCTCCATGTGCAGGCACGGAGCTCAAAACTGGGTGGCAGAGCAGGAGGGAGGGTAATGCCACAGCGGGGCGAGATTGTGAGGTCAAGCTCTGTTTTATTATCATTATTAATTCCTAGATTGCAAGTCCTTCTAGAGGCCCCAGATGGATTCTCCCCACCGTATCCCCACACAAAGACTTTGGGATCAAGCCCCACACTTGAAAGCACTTCCACACGTAGCAGCAGACCCCGTGTCCCCCCCAGACCTCACGCCCCTGGGTGGGGACCGACACGGGCACCACAACCTAGGGACACCCATGTCTCCCTGCGCCCAGGCCTGCAGCTGAGCTCAGCACCCCACGATCCCCCTTTTCCCAGGAAAAAGCTTTGACAACTGATCCCGCTTCCTCTCAATTGCTGGGCCTGCTGCGCCGGTGCCCATGGCGCTGGGAAGGTGAGGGCAGGGCAGCACACGTGGCAATGCCTCTGGCAAAAAAAAAAAAAGGCTCCTTCTATTTCTGGTGGGCCTGAACATCGTCTGTGGCATCTCCTGGGAAATGCAACAGCAAGATCATGGGACCAGCCCCTCTCCCCATGCCCACGCCCCAGCACAGAGTGCAGAGCTGCCCATGCCAGCCAGAAATGCCCCCCCACACCCCCAGCCCCAAGAAATGGAGCCGAGAAAGACCCTGCTCCCGCCGCCGAGGCTCATCTCCATCAGCCTCACCCAGCTCCCTCTTGCCCTGCCAACCCCCCCCATCCCCGCCGCGAGGGGAGACCCCAGGGGCAGGACGATGCTCATGGGACCCCAGCAGCGGGCACACTGGGGAAACCCCAACGCTGGTCCCAGGGGCTTCACCTGATCCGAAATGGGAAGACAGAAACCAGAGTTGTGGCCGTAAAAACCCAAGCCTCTCCCTTCCCACCCAACCAGCCACCTTCACTATACGCGCCGCTGAAAAAAGCAAGTGGTTTGCAACATCCCTAAGCACGGTGCTTGGCTTCGCCCCGTGCTGAAGAGCTCCCCGCTTCTTCCTCCCCTCTAGGCCCTGCTCAAACCACTGTCTCCACCAAGACGAGAAGCAAAACACCGAAGAGGCCATGTGTCGCGGTGGCCCTGGACGTGGCAGCCTTTGAAGCTGCAATTTCATCAGCTCTGGGATGGCTGAACCCATCCGAGAGCCACACAGAGCAGCGAGGAGCTCACCAGCTAATACCTGCTTGGACTGGGCAACCTGGGCTAATAATATGAAATAACATGTGGGTGAATTTGTTGTTGCTGCCCAATTATACTTTTTTTTTCAGGCCTGGGAATGGCTACCATTGGGCACAGAAAGGAAATTTTCTGCCAAACCCACGAGACAAGTGGTAAAAGCCATTTCTAGGCACAGCAAGCCTCTGCGAATTATTAGAATCATTAGTGTTTTTGCTGATGAGGTTGCCAAGTATCGACAGGCCACGATGCCAGATGCTACGGAGCCATACAACGAGATCCCTTCCTGGGAGAATGAACAGCCTGTGTCCCCTGGGGCCCTTGTGGTGGTGACAGCGAGGACACCTCCAGCCCAGGATCTCCAACCACCACAAGTGGGCTGATCACCCCCTGCTACTTAGATCTTGAATTTGCTTTGAAACAATGTTGGCATAAAAAAAACCCTCTATGAGTCCCATTTACTACCGTAGCACAGAACATTAAGCCATTATAATGGAGGCTGAAAAGCTTGGACTTTCCCACTTTGGAAGAAAATCTCATTAAGTATCATTCATTATATTTCATAAAAATGTCATTTAACCAACTAGTTTTCTCCAAGTCCTGTTGTGCAATAATACTGCCCTGCACCAATGCCCTGGGAGTGCACCAAGCCATCGAGTAACTCAGCCAGGTCCTTAATTAACCGCGTTATTTGGGATCACATGTGTGTAAGAGCAGCCCACCCAAAGACCTGTCAAGCCCCCCATCCTCGTTACGACAGTCACCAAAAAGAGATGCTTTGGGAACAAAATTAGAGGAGGGCAAGCCCCTGGGGACGTGGCTTTGTGTGGAAGTGCCCGCGGAGCAGTTTGTCCTCCCCAAAGCTGCGGTGGCCCCGTTCATTTTCTGCATGTCCAGTCAGGGAGTCTATTTTCTCCTCCTGCCAACGGGGAAGAGTCACGTAGTGCCGGAGATTTGAAAGTAATCCCATGAACTAGGCAGGCGGTGGCAGGTACAAGAAGGTCTTCCAGAGTTTTCTTCATCTTTATCCGTTTCTGGAAGTCCTTGTTCGTAGATCTACAGGGAATCTCTGTGTTCAGGTAGCAGCTGCAGTCATCAAGAAAGCAGAGTATCTTTGAATTTCCTTCTGATTTTCCAGTCTAAACTTGAATCTGAATTCCCAGGCTGAACAGAAGGAAAGTTAACTATTTTTTTTTTTTTATTTGTTAGCCCTTCTGCATTTTAGACGAAAATTCAGTAAATGTGTGAGAAAATTACTGCAAAAAGCTGTCTAAAGTGGCATCACCCAGCTGAGTTAATGCCCTCATGGTGCTGCTGCAAAGGCCAGACACATCCTCTCCTTGCTGGCTGCTGCTCTGTATCATGTTCAGAGGCAGTGCAAAGAAGCTTGAAGTCAGATTGCGGCACCAAAAAGGAATAATTTTAGATGAAAAGAGTCAGTTCACAGTGAAGCTACATAATAAAGTGAAATGCTTTTTTTTTTTTTTTTTTTTTTTTTTGGTGAGAGCTTTTTTAGAGCAGGTAATTAAAAAAAAAGTAGGAAAGAAAAAAGCAGTAGGAGCTATTAAGGACTCAAGTGCTGGTCTAAGAGCATCCCTCTCGGTGTGGCGCTGACAGATGAGCCTGTCCACACTCGTGGGGCTCCTAACACCCCATCTTGTCCTAACTGCACCCAACTAAGCTGGCCCCATCGCTGCCTTCTCTGCCCACAAGGCTGACGTTTTGCTGGTGTCTTTGTCCAAAAGAGCGCTCTCCAGGTTGTTGTCTTCCAGCAAAATATGGGTCAAATGCCAGGAATGTCAAGACTCTGAGGGCTACACCAGGGCTGTTCTGTTTGTCCCTGCATGTGGCCTTGTGGAGATGACAGCGGTACGAGGAGCACAACCAAATCTACCAGCCTCAGCAAATAACAGTCATGCCTAAATCTGAGGTGGTGCTTCTCATGAACTACGAGTCCTACACCAGAGGTCAAAGTCGGCGTCCTTCGCTGTGCACAGGGAGACACTGAGGGCCAGGGAAGCGCCTTCCTTATGGACAACACCAAAGCAGTGAGGAAGCCAAGAGATGCCTCCACCCAAACCCCGGCCAGCCCCCGCCGTTGAGTACGCTGCTGCTGCCCGACACTGATTTTTACTAATGCGCCTCAAAAGTGCTTCCTCTGCTAAAACTACGGTCAGTTCACAAGGACTTTGATGGAAAGTATGGAGGAAGGATGAAACCAGCGTGCTGAGCTCCCTCCTCTCCAAGCACACCTCTCACCAAGCCCCACTTGGGGCCAAGTCCTCCCCCAAGACCCCTCCAAGCTCTCCCCCTCCCCACTCCTCACTCCGTCCTTTTACTTCCCCTTCCCTGGCCAAGCAAGAGGAGGGCGAGCAGCGCTACTGACTCTTCCCACCTTGGCAAAGTGCACAGCCGTGGTGGGCTTGAGGTCTCAGGATATAAATCATTTTCCCGTCAGGAAGACTCCTCTGCGATAAGCGCAGCCCGAGGAGGACCTGTACAACAGTAGGATCTGAACCCAAAAGCAGTGTTAGTCAGACAGCGGCTGACGTCATCTGCTCTGTCATACGCTCAGCAAGCGGCGGTGCTCTCACTGGTGGTCATGTTGATAACAAGATCAAAGGCTTGCAAGTATTTCAACAGAAGTGCTGGGAACAGTCTTGATCAAAATAAGAGGAAGGCCCTGTATACAGAAGACATGAGAGGTTTGCAACCCACATGTGAACCTTTGAAGTTATTATTTCTTTTTTTTTTTTTTTTTTTTTGTTTAAGAGGTATAAAACCAATCGGCTGTATAATCTCTCTATATGCTGCAAGCGCAGAACATTATCCACATGCAGACATCCTTTTGCAGTGGGGAAAAAAAAAAAAAAAAAAAAAGCACTGCCAGAGACACTCAAAAATAAGACAAGAAAACACACAATTAGTTTTATGGGATTTGAAGTTCATTTCATAAACCGACATACTTTTGTTACCAAGCATTGCCAGATAAGTCTGATAAATTTTCTCTTCCTATAATCCTTTTAACATTTCCATTCCCCCCTACAGACTTTTTTCCTTGATGTTTTGTTCGGCGCACTCCCTGCTATCTGCACACGCTTGGCCAGATTTTTTAGACTTAAAAGGGGCACCGTATCAGCATTAACCGTTCTATGAGAGCTGATAAAACACACATGAGCACTTTGCTATCTATTAACATTTCTGAACTGCTTCCTTCACCTGCACGGAATAGCAACTGAAAAGAGGGTGGGGGCAAAAGAAGCAAATGAGGATATTTATGACCAATTTCCCATGACTTATTTTTTCCACAACCCCTTCCTCACTATGCAGGAACGAAACGGCGCTGTCTCTGCTAGCTTCTTCTTTAAGTAAGTGGTAGGAGACTGGGTCTACAAGACTCTGATGGGCAACTGCTTGCCTGGTTTTGTGCCACTGGGATGGGAGAAAGGGTGCAGACACCACGCCTAGGGGATGCAGTTGTGCTGTGCACTCTCTAGTCCTAGCAGCTGACCTCCTCATAGGCCACACGGAGCCCAGATTTTGCCCTGGAAGGTAACACGGAAGTCCTATGAGATATTTTAGTCAAATACGGATTTTTTGACGGAAAATTGAGCACTGCTGTGGCTGCTGGGGACATAGCCGTGATGCTACGGCAGAAGCACTGAGTGTGGTCCTCTTGTCAGGGCCAGGTGATAACTCCTTAGAGAGTCCCGTTCAGGGCCATATTCCTCCTTACTCCATCTCTACTCACTGCTTCTGCTAGGCAGAATATTTATTCTGGGTTTTCTTCATATATAGTACACACGTGCCAAGGAGAATCTGAGCATAAAGTGGTTTAAAGCCCAGTTGTCATTTGGGTTCTCCATGCACTAATCCTGTGAGTGCTTGTGAAGTGACTTTTAGACACACCACCACGCCAGCAGCCAAGCTTTACACAACTCCTTGTAGGTGTCCATCACCCCGAGAGGGCTAAGTCCCCCCTGCTCCTTGCAGGCTTTACGGCAGTTCGCTAAACGCATCGACAAATAATGTGTCTCTGGCAGTTTGGATCTTTATCTGCCAAATGGGTTCAGATTCAAGGATTTCCCTTCAAATTTGAGGTGATCCAGAGCCACCTACACGTGCACTCATCCTGCCTACTCTGCGCTCCCACTTCGCCCTTGCCCAGAGAGCGTTTGGCAGCAAGAACCCGGCACAAGAATGCAGGAGAAACATGGGGAGGTGATGGGAGCATCAGTGCTAGCGAAGCCTGAAGTAGATTCCATCCTATTTTTTCATGGAAACAGGAACATTTTTTCCATGCATGCTCAGGGAAGTCCTTCTCCTGCATGCGCAGAGCAAGCAGGGTGTGCTGGCTCTTGTTCTGCAAAGGCTGTATGCTCCTGGAAGAGAACATGGCCAGCTTGGTAACGACTCGGGTCTGATGGTATCTTGGCATGACTGCGGAGGAAGTGAAATATATGATGTGTTACTAGCCTGAACTGATGTGATTTGATTCTGCAATATAATCCTTTTTGTCTTCTGGCTGGCTCCTATAGCTGTGTAAAAATGGTTGCTTAAAAACTCAACTAAGTATGAAGTGTACTCACTGCAAATCTCAGCGAGGAAAGGAAATCCAAATGTTTTGAGTTTAACTATTAAACATAGTTTCCAGCTAGTGTGCTCAGAATTTGAAATTAAACAAATGAAAGAAACATGTTTCAATGGTTTTATGTAGGCAATAATGTCATTAACAGGAAATAAAGAAATTGGGCTTTGCAGCTGCGCTATGAAATTTAACCCTTCCTATGCAGCAGGGTGCTTGCTCAGCAGGCACTGTTCTGACCCCTGCCTGCTACTGGGCATCCCACACATACAGCGGGACCCTGAATATCCCGGTTCACACAGCCCTTAAAGGGTGATGATAATGGAAAAAGCAGGAGGAGAGACAACGGTTACGAGTGAATAGGCTTTCCTGACCAGTGGAAAACTTGTAGATCACAAAGTCAAACAAAACTCTTCACTTCCAAAGGGAAAAAAAAAAAAACAACCAAACCCAAAGCCTTCATGCACAGTTATTTTCAGGTGCACTGTCAAAGTTGAGTACCTTAAAATTATACCTGTTTTGGTTTGTTCCTGCCTGTCGATTCAATTCTCAGTATCAAGGAGGATAGTGAAGGGTATGAGATTCCAGCCCTCGCGGTGCTGTCAGGGGCTGACGATGCCTCCACTCTGTCTCTCATGAGCTGGACCGGTACTGAGGCCGCAAAGAAACTTTTTTTTTTTAAATTTATTTTTTAAAGATGCCTGTGTTTCCAGGTGTGAAATACAGACTGGAGAGAGGAGACTTTGTCTGGAGAAAGCCTCATCCCCACGTTGCCCACTGGATCCTCAGACCTGACCCCCAAAGTCACCAGTTTCCTGTACACAAAGAGTCACGCAGCCGAGTCCCACATCTGAGCCCCTTCAATGCTGGCAACAGCACTGAGAAGAATATCCCCAGTGTCTGTCAGACAGGGGGGACAATAACTGGAGAGGAACCAGAAGGCAGATTTTTTAAGTTAAAAGAGGAAGCGGTAGATAGATAATTCTAAAAAAAAAAAAAAATAATAATCAAAACATACACGTGGCAGGGGACTTCCAGTGATGTAGGGAAGATCAGCCCAGTCCCCTAAAAGACAACAAATCCCTTTGGTTGGATTTCTCCTTCACAAAAGCCACTGCCGGCAGGCTGATGGAGACAGGCTGAGCACTGAGCTCTACCTCATGGCCTGGAACAGAAGGAAAAGCCCTAAAGATTGCTTCTCACGTCCACCTTTGTTCAAACCAGCAACAGAGTGGCCATCAGGATTTGTGCTGTAGGACCTGACACTCCCCATCAGGAGCATTTACGCAACTCTTGATGTAATTTTTTAGAACTAGAACCAGAAAAAATTCGTTTTGCTTTTGGGGCACAACATACACCCAGCTGCCAGCCCTTGGCCTCTGGAGGGGCAGCAACATCCAGAAACATGTTTATTATGGTGGGGCCATCCTGCTCTCAAGAAAATACTTGGATGGTGCTTGGGAGAGTTTTGCCTGGGCATCATGGCACTGGGTCTGTATCATTTCATCTAGTATCAGATTGCACTGCTCCCCCCTCTCCCAGATTTTTTTTTTTTTTTTTTTTTAGAGTAGTTTGTGTCTTTCTCTGCCAAAGCTCTATTGATTAGATGAAAAGGTGTTTTCTTCCACTGGGGAAACCTCCACCATAATCCTTTCAAGGAAGATAAAACAATTAATATTGGCATCTTTGTTTCCCTTTTTCATTAAATGTAGGGGAAGCTCAGTAAGCGTGACATCAATCTCCAGACTAGACCCAAAAAATGTCTGTTTGGACATATGTTTCATTAAGAGTCATTAATGATTTTTTTTTCTTTTTAGTAGAAGGTAGTAATCATCATGCCGTGGGAGAGACCATTAAAATATTATTTTAATCTTTTCTCCTTTTGCTAGTTATGCTTTCTAATCCTTTCGTAGAAGCCTGGAATCATTTACCCAGTGTCCTTTCTCCCCAAAAGAAACTGCGGGGACTGGAAACCTCATTGTATCACTGAAAATCAGGAGAAACTGCAATGCTGTTAGACCACATCCCCACTTCTGCAGTCCCCAGCTGTAGTTACCAAAACCAGGGTCTGGGCTTCTCCCTCTCTTCCCAACATGACAGAAATTGAAACACTTTTTTTTTTTTTTTTTTCCTCCTCCCCTTTGAAAACAAATCTAACTTGACTCTATTTTGAGAGCGTATTCCTGGCTCTTTCACAACACCACTGACGATGGCCCCCCCTCCTTTTTTGTAGCATTTGCATTTGCCAGGCTGACCATTCCCCAGTGTCCCTCCAAGAGCCCTTCCAGTCCGTGGGGTTGTACAAGACATAACCCATCCCCATGAGGGTCCTGTGGGGACTGAAGCAGTTCCTAGCTTGCTATTATTACACTGAAAATAGCCAGCATATTCCCTCCCACATGTCCCATGTCCCCCGCTAAGGTCTTCTAATAAAACCTGCAGATCAGCTCATTAGTGATGATGCGGTGGGAGCCCCTGATAGGGGATGGTGGCCATGGCAGGGAGCAGGAGGTTGCTGTCACCTCCTAAGTCCCAGCTGCTTCTTCCTGAGATGGGCTTGGTTTGTCATGGGAACATTTCCACCTGGGGGAAGTTCTCAAAACTCCTAGAAAGCAGTAAAAGCTGAAATCCTCCCCCACCTAATGCAGAGTCAGGTTGTGAGGGCTACAGGACAACTATGCTGCTGCAGTATTTTAAATCTATAAAAAAATACTGGTTCTGAGGGTTTTGTTAGCCATATATTTGTGGGTCTGTTTTACCTCTGTGCACGTAACTCCCATCAATGAGAGCTTCCACACAAGGCCCTTGCAAGCTGAAGGGAGAGCACTCCCACCTCTTAATCACACATAAATGGTTTTGATTGGAAATGGCATTATGGAAATTGAGCTTTGCAACAGTGGAGATGACTGCGATCCCCACTCACGTGCCTGGTTGGTTAAATTAACCACGAGCATCGCTGACGGGAGTTGGGGTGATGGCCAGCGCGCAGGACAACGGGGCAGCTCCCGCTCCACACTCCTGCCGGGTGTGGAGGACATCCCGGTGGGATGCCCATCCCCGTGGCATGGGTGGCAGCACCAGTGGGCAGAGGCAGAAACAAACTGGCAACAGAGGCAGCAATTTCTGAGCACGTTTTGTACAGATCCCGATCTGTAAGTCAGGGCTTGCCTTGGGCATTTGAAACATATGTTTTAGCACTGGGTCCCATTTATTCACCCCGTCTGTGCAACTGATAATAGACTCATTAACAGCACAACAGAAATGCTGAAATAACTGCTTATTATTCTAGCCATGACTTTAGACAATAACATAAATTCCATAGATTTAACCAATATACCGTTGTCCTTTCATTCCACAGGCTCGTACCTAACATGAGAACAGAGAGAACAGCTTATATTAAATTGATTTCAGTTCATAAAGAATGTAATATCTGTGCAGGCTAAAACCGAAGTTATTTAATACATTTAAAAGTATGCTGTTTCCACAAGCTTCTACACGCTCACATCTGCTATTGAAGTGAACACAGATAATGAGACTCTGATGTGATACACCTGACACCAGACAACACTGGAAATGTTGATCTGTCATGCGTGACTGCGAGTAAAATGATAAAAACCTGTGGGCCAGATACCTGGGGTTAATCAGCATCGAGCCCTTGCCTTCAACAGTTTTAGTAAAGCCACCGTGCTGACGGTTTGGCTCTGCGTTTCCAAGTCGGAGCGGTCGGAGAGTTCCGAGCCAGGGTGGGCTGTGCTGGGAGGACCACTGGAACAGCCCCGTTCAGGAGCTGAGACACTCAAATAGCCTGGACTCAAACCCAGCCCTTTGTCCTGGAGTGTGCTAAAAAAAAAATAACCTGCCAAACGCTTCTCGCTGATGCAAATCAGGAGGAAAGGATTACACCAGTAGAAAACCTGCTGTACACCACTATAAACCAGTAAGAAGGGAAAAAAAATCCAAGGGATTTTTCTACTCCTGGTGACTTTAAGGAGGTTGAAGCAGCCGGGGAGGTTCTCCCTGACTACTAGGAGTTGCACGGAGCCTCCACACCAGCCCGAAGCAGCAGCAACCTTTCTGCAGGGGGGAGCCGGGATGTATTTTTTGGCAGCAGGGACAGCCCGTTTCCTTGGGCCACCCCCTTCATTGTGAATGCTTTGTGCATTAGCTCAGGGAACTCACCAGTTAAAAATAGCCCTCCCCCGCACAAAAAATAGACAAAGAAAAAGGCTATTTATACCCTGGATCAATTCCTCGGGCTGATTCACCGAGGGTTGCGGTGGGACGGGGCACGAGGAGGCGCGGGGCAAAGCCAAGCTGGGGTGACCACAGGCGCATCCCACCAACACGGGGGGACGACGTCCGTGGGGCCGTAAAACAGCCCGGCCCCTACAGATGACATTTTTGTTTTTTTTTTTTTTTTCCAATAACTATCAGGGGTTGGAGATGGGAGGACTCGTGTGCTTTTATAATTTTTATTTTAGTTCGTGCATTTTCAGTTTATAAACGCATTTTTCGTGTTTGCCTCACATGGTTCCCCTCCCAGGGGCGTCAGGGATTGTCCCTTTACCTGCTATTTCCATACTCATGGGTTTAAACACCTCATACAGGGTCAGCTCCAAATGCCCAAAGAGAAACAGATGATTAACCAAATAGTTTGATAAAACTCAGAGAGAATTATCCATCCACCTCAGCAGATAAGTTTAAATATGGATAAAGATAGTTGGAATAATACAGATATTTTTTTTTCCGTGTTGTTTTCTGTTTTGACTTCTTTGGGATCATTCAAAGGGAGGTTCAGGCTTTGATCTTCTCTATTGGCAATATTTTTTTCAGCTAGGTTTTTATAGTTTGAGAAGAGATGTTACATGCTTGCAACAGAGACTATCAATATGATGTGGGTCTGAACAAAAAACCTGGTGTCAGGTTCTCCATTTGGAGTGTTACCTCAAGCTTTGAAGTTTGTAATGATTCAAAAGCATCTAGAGCTGCTACAAATGTTAATAAAATTAAAGCCATCTGAAAGTGAGGCTTGCATGTGCCTTTGAAAGTAGGTCTGTGATCAGTTATTACCCTCAATTACCTTGTTGTCCACTCTTTTAGCTCGAGGTTAAACTCTTAACACTTTGCTTTGAAGTGGTTATCCTTTTATCTATGACCGGACTGAGGAATTTAAGGGCAATAATCAATGAGAGCTTCATAAGAATAAAGGGGAGACAAGGCAAGGAAAATAGGTGTGAATGTTCCCTTAACGGCCGGCTCAGGGTTTGGAGGGACACCCAGCTCTGACATGATCCTTAAAAAAAAAAAAAAACAACCCAAACAAAA